>NW_023601543.1:9894503-10312213 GCF_014898055.3 Talpa occidentalis
TATAATGTGATGTTGCTTCAATTAAAATAAAAAAAAAATTAAAATGAAAGTGCATGAAAGAGGACCTAAAGGAGCCATAGATTCTTTTATGAGGTTCATTGACTGAAACTGTGTATATGTATTATTTACTGTTTATGCTGGTTTTTCCTCCATTCACACTGGGCATGCGCGTCTCCAAGCTGCTCTGCGGATAGGTGCCCTGTCTCTGGCTCCAGGCAAGAAACCCTGTGGTTGCACTTACAGGTGTGAGATGATTAACCCAGTGCCACATTGTGGTGGTGTGTATGTTGCCATACAATGACATGGACGTGCTCGCCCTATACACACTGGCCAGCTGTGGCCAAGGAAGTCCTAGCTGAGGATGGGAGCCTCTCCCGACCAATGGTAATCCGTCTTCGCTCAAGGGCAGGGCGCAGTCAGGGAGAAGAGCCTCTCCCGAGACAGATGGAAGCAGCCACTGAGCCCTTTGGCATCATCCATTCTTCACCCGGCTGTCCCCTGGGTTCAGTCTTCCATGAAGGCACTTCCCGTAACTCGTTTATAAACTTGAAGGGGAGGCAATTGATGAAAGGAGTTGCTCCAGTCCTCCAGGGAGGAGGGCTGCGTTTAAAATAACCTCAAAAATTAATAGTGATGTAAGAAAATACATGAATGAGATCAAAAAAATAAGTAAAATAACCTTAAAATCTACTGGCCACTGCTCATTTCTCAGGGCTATTTTGAGCAGAAAGGGTCATGAATGAAATCGTAAAACAATAAATGTTACCTTACTTCCAATAAGTTCCTACATTCACGCTGTGGATTTGATGGCTTGCAAGCAATAAATAAAATTATCTCTTTTAAAAAAACAACAACTAGTAAATGTCAAAAGTATGGACTTGCCAGTTTTCCTGGCGTGTCTCTCCCAGCCTCTTCAGACAGCGACCTGGCGAGGCTTCTCGGGTGTTCCCCTTGAAGCTCCACCCAGGAATGGAGAAAATCCCGGGGCTCCCAGGGCCGCTCCTTTAGGAACAGAGGACCAGCTTGGAAGGTGGGGTTAGTAGACTGAAGAACAAAGTGGGCGACTGGTGAGAGGAGTCGGGCTCTGCTCGGCCACTTCCCACTGTGTGTGCTCCAGCAGGTCAGCTGCCTTCTCTGGGCGAGCGTCCTCATCTAGGAAGAAACGAGGTCCGGGTAAATGCTTGCCGAGGTCCTTTTGAGTGTCAACAATCTATGATTCAACATCATTTCTGACTCCCTTCTGATGATGGCACAAGAAAAGCAATGAAATAAAAATAGTTTTATTTGTAGCAAGATTACCAATTTCCAGGGAGTTGGCGATGAACCAGTACTATCATAAATTTCTCTGAGAAAAGCAGAAACTGTTTGTTTGGCATTATAACTGCAAAAACATGTGCTAATCAAAATGTCATTTCCCCTCCGTAATTAAAACCTCGGCAGGAATTCCAAATGCAGCCAAAATTGGCTGACATCAGGCTGTAGGACAGAGTGATGGAAAAGCAGAGGGTTAGAGTGTGGAGTTCAAATTATGACTGTACCACTTAGTAGCTGTGTGACTTTGGGGAAGGCACTTGACCCCATTGGGACTTATTTTCTTCATCTAGAAAAGAATCTCCCTTTTTCCAGATTGTTGCAAGAACTAAATCAGATCATGTACCAAATACCCTGGCAAGTAGCAGGTGCGACTTGTTTCTTCCTCTTCCCACCCACTCTCCAAACATAAATACATAGAGAACTCAGTTCCTGTTCTTCAGAAATGTATAATCCAGTGACCAAACCAGCTATAATATACTTGAGGACATTGAGGTAAGTGGCAGAGAACAAAAGAATAGTAAAGAGACAAAGGACTTCTAAAAAGACTCAAAGAGTCGTGGACGCTTTTGAGAGGAGGCGGGATTTACTAGGAGCTATCTAATGTTCACCTTAGCATTTAAAAAAATGTATATATAAGGTGTTGTGTGTATGGAAACTTCTGTTCTAAGTGTACAGACAAGGCAATGGGCTCAGAAAAGGTAAGCAACTTGTCTAAAGTCACACAGCTTATGATAAGAAGAGCTGGGACTTGAATCCAGGTTTTCTGGCTTCCTATGCAGTGCTCTTTCTGAAGCAAGGAGGGTGAACCTGGATGGAAAAGAGGATTTGGTTAGGGAGGCAGAGTATGGGGCAGAAGGCAGAGCAGGAAAACAGACCCAGAAGTGGCAGTATCAGTCATCAGGGCAGAACAGCTCCAGCTTCCCACCACCAATTCCAGCAGCCCAACCTGGAGCAATAGGTAATGTGCCCTTTCCTTAATCCAAGACCAAAAATTAGATCCCAACCCATCTTACCTTTTTAAGGTCTTAATGCCTGTAATTTTTTTATTTCTTGTTTCTCATCAGTTTGTTCCCATTCTCAGAAAAATGTTTCCGAATAGTTTCCTCTAGCAGCCATCTTTACTTGCTTTCTTCCTGTTGTCTCTTTTCAGGCGCCCAACTCTTCCACTCAGCCGAAGTGGCTCTTACCAAAGCCAGCGATGACCCCTGCGTTTGCCAAACGCAATGGTCACTCTCAGTCCTCATCTTTCTTCACCTCTCAGCAGGATTGCCCTGATGACTCCTCCCTTCTGCACACTCTTTCTTCTTCAGGCCTCCAGAAATTTATCTTCTGCTTCCATTTGGTAATTCCTCCTCAGTCTTCCCTGCTGGCTCCTCTTTCTCCTTTGGTTGGCCTCTAAATGGTGGAGGATGAGGCTCAGTTCTTGGACTTTGTCGTGGACTGAATTGGACCCTCCCTTTCTGGATTCCTATGTTGAGATCTTAACCCCCAAGTACCTCAGAATGTGACTCTATTTGGAGATAGGACCTCGAAAAAGATGACTGAGGTAGAATGAGACATTAGAGGAGGTTGTGATTCAACCTGACTGCTGTCCTTATAAGGAGACACACACAGAGGCAGCAGGGACACACGTGCAGAAGACAGGCCACGTGGGGACCCAGTGAGCAAGTGGTATTTTTTTTTTCAGATTTATTTATGCATACAAGAGCTGGGGTGTAGGCCAGAGGTGCTGGGAGGAGAGGGGATGAGAGGATTCACCAGAGACAGAGTGGGGAGCAGAACAGGCAGATTGAAATACACTGCTGAGGGGAGCAGTGGTCAAAGCAGGAGAGGTCTGCTGCACCATGTGAGTCACCTCACTGGCTAGGGATCAGACTTGTGCTGCAGTGGCTGCGAATAGCTTCATAGTGCTGAGACTTAACCCCTTGTGCCACCAGGGAGGCCCAAGCAGAGCAGGTGGTATTTTGCAAGTCAAAGGGAGAGGCCTCATGAGACACCAATACTACAGACACCATGATCTTGGACTTCCGGCCTGTAGAATTGTGAGAAGATAAATCTGTTGTTTAAGCTATTTTTTTCTGTGGTATTTTGTTATAGCAGTCCTTCCTAGCAAACAAACAAGGTTCTTTCCTTCTCTATTTTCAGTGTCTACGCTCACCCTCTTTCTGATTTTGTCTAGCCCTTTGACTCCAAATACCATCTATTTACTGACAAGTTCCAAATGTATAACCCTAGCCTGCCCAATTGTTATGGCTGACTACTTATGCTACATCTTTAGTTTGGAGGTCTAAGAGGCATGTTTAACTGAACCTGGCAAAACCAATATTCCCTTACTTCAAGATCCATGTTTTAAACCACTGTACTAAGTTAGAGCCATTTCCTTTGGACACCTCTATTTATGCAGGCTATGACTGCATTAATACTTTTTTCTTTGGTCTACTTGTATTTGTTCTTATCAGAATATCAGTGACTCACACTGTACCTGAGACATTTTTCACTTGGAGTGCTGTTGGGACAAATGTTCTTCAGCATGTACTTTGGCAATGGAGTTTATAAAAACCTGAATGCAATTCTTTCACTTTATCCTTGTTAAATTTCATCCTCTTGGTTTTGACTTCTCCTTATATCTTACCACAATTTTGAGACTTAGTTCTGTCATCCACTGTGATAGTCTCTCCCCTATCTTTGTGTCATTTACAAACTTGATAAGCATGAATATTTTCATCTATATCTTAGAAAAAAGTGGAACAGTGCAAGATCAAGAAGAGAAATCTATGGCCCACCTCAAGTTATCATCAACCCAGTAATCTACACTCTGGGTATAGCTACCCAGCCAGTTGTAGATACAGGTAACCACGTAGCTCTTATACCCCCAACTTGTTCACTACGATGTCATATGAGACTTTGTCAAAGCCCTGCTGGGGCCAAGATATCACAGAAGGATGGCAGAATGGCCAGCAGCAGGAAAGGCAGAGAGATAAGATGATTCAAAGGAACATGAATTTGGTGGCACTTGGGTATGAGGGGAGAGGAGAGGCATTGAACACAGTTCAGAGGTTGCATCCTGACATCCCACAAACTGCAAATGTGACTTTTTCTACATAGAGATTTTTAAAATTTGTTAGGTTGCCCAACATTATGCTGAGTACAAAAGAAAGCATAGTGCATGATTCTTTGTACACAAAGTTCTGGAACATGAAAACTAATCTATGGCGGCTTTCTTGGGTGGGGAGAGGTAGAATTTTACTAGGAAGGGGTATAAAGGAAGTTTCTTAGGGATGGAAATGTTTTATATCTATAGGCATTTGGTTTATACAAATGTATACATTTCTGAAAATACATCTGATGGCACACTTAATGCTTGTGCATTTTATTGTTTGTAAAATGTGCCTCTATAACAAAAACAAAATACTATGAACAAATACTTAAGTGATACACATCTTAAAGTATTTAGAAGGGAGTAGACAGATGTCTGCAACTGACTTTGAAATGCATTGAAAAGATGGGTTGAGGGCTAGATCCGTGATAAAGCGAGTGCAGTAAGATGCTGATGATAACATCAAGGTGATGGATGTGTGAGCGTTTAACGCGAACATCTTCAACTCTTGGGTATGCTGGAAATTCTTCATGGTAAAATGTCAGAAATAAAACAAAAATTTTGATAGTTGGCCTACATTTAAAAATCGGAAGACTTGGAGTTGAAAAGACACCAGGCTCTCCTCTTCTAAATACACACTGAAGGAAACTAAAGCCAGAAAGCCCTAAGGGAGAGACTGATTATCAGGGCACACAATAGGAGCTTCCTCCAGATTGAAAAGCTTAGTAAAAACTCTAAGTGATCTTTGTTTAAGGTAACAAAAGAACAGAACCACCTATCACAGGGAGGAGGGTCTGCTGCAATGCTCCCTATAGCTACTGATGCCACTTGTCTACAGCAAGGCTTCTATTGTAACAGGGTGGTCCCCAGGAAAGGGGAAGGTTCCAAGTTTCCTGCCCCACCCAAAGGAGGGTGGAGCTGAGCAGGGAAAGATGCTGCAGAGGAGACAGAGGAAAAAAGGAAGCAAGATGGAGAGCCAGAAGGAGACCTGGAGGAGGTACATGGAGCAGAGAGACATGTGAAGAAACTGTGCTTGCCTTTTGGTCATGGACTGGGTGACACTGATGTGGGTGAGAGACCCGTGGGGAGGTGACAATGGCGGTTTTTGTCTTGATTTTGATTTTGCTCTTTTCCTCCCAGACTTGTCTGGTTGTTTCTGATGCTTTTCTGTGGGTCCCCACTGGAAGGTGCTTTAGACCTGTGGCAGGCTTTGGGACCTTGTTCTGGGCCAATCCTGCTTGGGTGGACTTTTACCCACGAGGGATTGGTAACTGTGGGTGCTTGATTTAGAAACTATATTCTCTGCCTTTCCTGTATTATTTCCTAATTGTATTAGAGTTCCTTTTCATTAAAGTCTCCTATGTTTTGTGTCGATGAGGTGGATGGCAGAACCTATTTAGAGCAGGCAGGTTTGTGGGGTCTGGGGTGCACCTCTCCCTGCCCTGTAACACTATGACCTGGCCCTATGCTGGATAAGGGGCTACCCAAGGGCCCAAAGACCTATGAACAAATGTTCATCATCACTCCTAATGAGAGTTGCAGATTAAAACTACAAACATGCATGAGAACCGCGCATGTCCAAAAGACCTCTAACAGCAGTGTTGGAGAGGATGCGGAGAAAGAACCTTATTATACCGCTGGTGGGAATGTGAACTGGTGGAAAGTAACCTGGGTTTACCTTAAAAAATTAAAAATAGGGCTCCCCAGTGGCACAGTGGGTTGAGCGCAACACCGTGAAGCTGTCTGTAGCCTCCATGCCATGGGTTCGATTCCCGGCCAGCCAGGGAGATTCTCACATGGCGCGGTAGACCTCTCCTGTCTCGCCCGCTGCTCCCCTCAGCAGTGTATTTTGGTCCTTCTGCCTGTTCTGCTCCCCGCTCTGTCTCTGGTAAATTCTCTCACCTTCCCACGCCTCTGGCCTGTACCCTAGTGCTTGTACAAATAAATAAATTAAAAAAAATTAAAAATAGACATACTGTATGATCTAGAAACCCTTGTCTTGGGCATATATCCACAGAATATAAAGCCACCAACAGAAAAACCCTTATGTTTCACAGTATTCACAGCTGTAGCATTTACAATAGCTTAGACATGGAAGCAGCCGAAATCTCCCCCACAGATGAATGGATCAAACATACATACATACCATGAAATATTATATAGCCATAAGAAAAGAAGAAATGCAGCCATTTTCAATGAAATGGAGGGAATTTGAAATATATATATATATATATATGCAGCAAAGCAAGTCAAAATTATAAAAACAAATTCTGGACAATTTGCAACACAAAATGGTTTCAAAAACTACTGGACAATTTTAAATGAACATATTGAAGATCTTGTTAATCTTATTGCAAGAAGCCAGTGCCGTGGTGTGGCTGGCCCCAGAATGTTTGAGGAATGATATATTCTTAGCCGTTTAATACAGGAAACTTAGGATATGGTTGCTAGATACAAAACTAGATGATTACAAGGCAATTATGCTGGGTGAAAATCTACATAAAAAAAAAAACTACTGGACATCAGTAAACATCCTTCGGGCTCTGAGGTTAAGAGGAGGGGGGACAAGGGGAGATAGGGATTGTGGTGGGGGAAGGAAATGAACAAAAGAAAAGTGGGTAAAGAACCAAGATATTAAAAAATCAAGAGACCTTCATGTGTTGTTACTGCCTGGGGATTTTTTTTTTAATAAAAAGAAAAAGAAGATTTTACACAAAAATCTAGATATCCCTCTTATCTTTAAAAGTTGAAAGATCTGGCAAGTTGTTTTTTTCCAAGGCAGAAACTGAGAGGTGCACTGCAGGGCCCATGGCTCCTGTTGTTTCCCCAACAGAAACAGATTCTCACTGCTGTTTCTTTTCCTGAATCTGGTCTACATTGATTATTTACACTATTTGCCTGGCTCTTTGTCAACAGCTGAGTTTTGACCCCTGCAGTGTGGTTAAGCACTCAGCCTTTGTTATCTCTGGAGCAAACTTACCTTTCTGAGCCTCAGTATCTAGTCTGCAAGATATTCATAATATTTCACAGGACTTTGTGAAGATTAAATGAGATAATATACAGCTTGCGGCACATAGTAAACTATTAAAAAATAAGGGTTCTTTAAGGATTTTTTCTTAAGGGTTTGAGTCAAGATGAGTAGCCTTGGAGTGTGCTGATCTTGACAGAAATAAGGAAGCTGAGCCAGATTTTAGGGAAAAGAGTAAGTAGGGAATAAGTTGTCTCCAGTTTAGGCAAGTAGAATCGAAGTAATGGCTGGACACGAGTCACAGCAGTTTCTAGGTCTCAGAAGACGAGGAAGTGCAGTTAGGGCTGGAGATAGTTTAAGGGAGTCCACTTTATTTTTTTGTCCACACTTTTTTTAGAAAAAAATTTAATTGAGGTAATATTGGGACATCCCCTTAGGTATCACCACCAATCCCCCCATATTCCACCACCACAGTCCAGTGTGCTTCCTTCCCGCTTTGTTCTCACCCTCCCCCAATCCCTCCCTCCCTGGGCGCTTCATTTCTGTAGTCAGCTGCCAAGGGTTAGTTTTTCAGCTTGTCCTTATCTGACTGTTAATTTAGTTACTTTATATTGCACTTATTAATGACACCATCTGGTATTTATCTTTCTCCTTCTGATTTATTTCACTTAGCATTATCATAGGAAGTCTGCTTTAAATAGGTGGTAGTTGGGTGAGAACTTTGAATCAATGAGAGAGGTGAGTAGACAGATGTTCAAGGAATGAACATTAAGGACCATTCATGAGCTGGAAGCAGGAAAACACAGGCAGAGAAAGAGGAGTATGTTTGCAAAGCCAAGAGAAGGAAACACTTGAAGGAGACAGGTGTGAATAATGAAAAGCCAGTGGAAGCACAACCTAGAAATGTGGTCTACACCCACTTGTCAGACAATATGGAGGTCGAAGCAGCATACACTGATCATAGGAAAGAGAAATGAAACATCTTCTTAAAAGGCAATATCAGACTTTGGGGGAGTTGGAATGGGAGATAAGCAACAAGCATTTAAACTTTTCATACTTCTCATTAGACTTGGTATGAAACTGATTTTGAAATCAAAGTTATAGTTGATACTGATTTATAAATATTGGGGCTCAATGTTTTTGGTGTACACAATGAATATAACTGAGTATCACTTGATAGACATATATAAAATCCATGACTGAGGTACAGTAATAATTTCGGCATTCCAAGGTAGCTCTATGACTTAAAAACTGTTTTTCATTACTACTTTAAAACAATGTTATACTAGAGACATACAATTATTTTAAAGCTTCTTAATATAATCATACTAATGTGATGATTTAGCTGTGATGGGCAAGAATAGGATCCTTATATTAGCTCAGTGCCAAATTTTCAGTTTGAAACCAGTTGTGCACATTGAAGAAATGTACAGACAGTGCATTCTTAATCTAAAAAAGATCTATAATATTAATTCTCCAATCATCATTATTTCCCAACATCCCTCATAAAATTGCTCTTAGAAAAATGTATTTCCAGAAACTCATGAAATCACACTTGAGATTTCCTCTGTTTATAAGTTTTGCAAGCTACTGGTTTATCCTCTTAGCAAATAATGCCACGGGAAGGGTTTTTACAAGTTTCATCTACTTCTGTTGTTACCATTTTCCACAAGGTTGCCTAGGCTCGCTTCCTTAAGCCTAACTTAAATGTTCCAAGTAGCAGTTTTCATTTACAGCTTCCAAGTGATAAGGTCGACAAAAATTTTAGAATTCATATATGAAATCAAATTCTGAAGACTCACCCAGAGACCAAGCAATTCAACTTTTCTAAATGCCAGACATAAGGCTCTGTTTACTCGCTGACAAATTTCAGTCAATTGTCCAGGTATTTTCTGTTTTCCTCCTAAAAGATGGGTAAACATATCATAAGACAAAGAAAATTTGTGCCTTCATCACTAAGTGCTTATACTATTTCTCATGCATGTTATTTTAGCTCTGAAAGTAATTGGCCATATTTAAATAACTAAAAATGATCATTATTATAAGCAGTATGTCTGAGACAAACCAGAATTCTCCTTAAGCATGTTTCAAAATTAGTAAATGATGGAGGATGGAAAAAAATTGACGAGACATTGCAAAGCTTCATCACAAACCTGACTTCTGCCACTGAAGTATTTTGACATAAGCTGACATCTTTTTCATCTTGAATAGTATTAAAATTGTTTAATTAGGATAGCACAGTTTGCTTCAAATTTGTATCCAGTGAAGATCTTGTTGTATAGTAACTTGTAAAAGATTTTTACAGCAAGGTAAGCTGTAATCACCTGGTCTTGAAAAGGAAGAGATTTCAAGAGAGTCTTCTGGCCTTGAATGAAAACAAAAATTATATTCTTTTATATTGACAACATCCATTTTCCTTCAGACTTCATTCATTGCTCGCTCTCTAACCCATTGTATTAGTTAAACCTTTCATGCAATTCTTTGTTTTCATGTGCAGTCAGCTCATGATGATCTCAATTCAACAATACAATTCAATAAATATTTATCGAGCATTTGCTAACGGCACAGTTAATCTAAAACAGCAGACCATTTAAAAATAATTCATATTTGGTTTTGTAATATATCATGATCTTATTATAAAAATACCTTGATTTTTTTTGTATTTAGCTGATTTGTATAGTGCTTTATAATTTTCAGAGTACTTCCACATACATTATCTCATTTGATTTTATGCAGATTCACTTCCCTACTTAGCAGAGGCTGATGTGGCTTAGGCTGATTGATATTAATATTAATTTGCATTCACTAAGCACATACTGGCTGAACAGCAGGAGGAGGCGGCTGCTGGCGTGCGCTGGGGAGAAGGGAAAGCCCGCGATTACAGCTCTGAGGTGGACAATAGAGCTGATGCACATAATAAGCGGTAATGACCACACATACACACCGGCATATACGCCTTCATTTATTTCTCTATTGCTATTAACCACTGAAACAGGCATTTTGGAGATTTAAAATAGATAGCTAATTATGATGGGCAAATAGGATGGCATAATAATTGTGTTTGGATGAGTCACTCGCTAGAGATCTTGTAGTTGAGGAAACCTTTGTGACTATCAGTATTAACTCCAGAAAAAGAATTTAAATGAAAATGAACAAAGTAACCACAGCTAAGACTTCAGCATCAGCTGGGGAAGTGGAGGCTGATGGCAGCAAATTCATTATCTGAGCAGCATTAGATTCTGATTTTAGCCAATTAAGGAGCAGCAGCCATTTTACCTCAGGAAGCACACTCCAGTCCTGCTTTCCCTGGGAGGGCACCGGGAGGCGTGCAGAGAATAAGCCAACCCGGTTTGGAGGTTGGGTTTGCATTTCAGCTCTTGTGCTTGTTAGCTGTGAAGGCCGGCTGTCCTGGCGGCAAAGGCAGTTCACACTTCATGGGGTGGTTGTGGGGATTCCAGGAGATGATGTGTATAAAGTTCTCAGCACAGATCTGGTATGTCCTAAGTGCTCATTAAGTGGTAGTTATTACTTGCAGCAGTCTTTTTTTTTTTAAGTCTCATTACTTATCACCCCCGTCTCTTGGAGAGCTGCTCACTTTTTCATGCTCAGGGCAGCTCTTTGGAAACAGCGTGGCCATGGCAGACACTAGACAGTCCGCCTGGGCCCCAGGTGCGGTGTAAAGAACAGGCAGCTCGAAGGGAAGAGCGTGAAGGTAGGACAAGCAGGACAAGCAGCAGACTGGCCAGTAGCCGCAGCCAGGCAGAGGCAGAAGCCCCTCTCACTGCTTCCCGGCAAGGATGAGGGAGGCGAGGGGAGGAGAGGACGAGGCCTTCATCCCGTCTTTATTAAGTATGGATCACCAAAGTCTTGACATCCAAGACAAATCTCCCAGAGTCCTCTCCAATTGCTAGAGCTGGATGTTGGGTCTGCCACCCCAGAAGTCTGGAATAAGAGAGGGTCTGAGGGCAGGAGGCATGGAGAGAACACTTAAAAAAGCATCTGCAGCAGGAAAGCAGTCTGACTCAACACAACAAGGCTCTCTGGGCGGGGGGGGGGGGGGGGCAGGCAAGGAAAGGTGGAAGGAAACACAGAGGCTGTGAGAACTGCAGAATTGGCTGGGCAGGGTCTGCCTGGATTAACGTAACGCCTTCCACACGAAACGTGATGGCTCATTTCAAGTTTCCTCTGACAGGGGAGCTGCTCTTAGTCTCCCTGGGGCCATAGATGCTGTCGTGCAACTATCCCAGGGCGGGTAGGTTCACCGTCAAGTCTTGAAGAGGAAAAGAGAATTTTGGGGTTATTCTATAGGCCTTTAGTCCCAAATCAGGAGACAGAGCAGCAGGCAGGGAGGCAGCAACTAAGCCCCCCAACCTCAGAGTGACGGCAGTGCCAGAGCGGAGGAGCTCTTTTTATCCCTGGCTTCTGGGCCCAGGTGTCCATAATCCTAGGTGTGGGGGCCCTGCACCCACGCCTCTCGGCCCCTGGCGTCAGCAACCCAGGACCAGGGCAAGACGCAGGTGCCAGCCTTAGAAGGTGCCGTAGGTGCCATCAGGCGGCAGGAGGGCAAAAAAAAAAAAAAGCCTGATTTAACTCCATTTCCCCTCCAGGTGCCCTGTGGGAAACCCAAAGAGAGCTGTGTATTCTCAGGACTCAGATGTCCGCCTACCCACACACCTTACATGCAGCCTCTGTGGGTTTATAGAGCTCACTGAGATCAGGTTAAGAGCTACGGCTAGCCAAGGAGATACGTCAGGCTGGAATTGGCATCACGAACATGTCCTTGGAGTTCCAAATTTCGAGAGACAAAGCAGTTGTTCAGTGTTGAGTATTGAGTGAAATGGGAGGCAGCTGGTTAAACTCTCCCCGGCCCGTAGGCCCTAACGGCTGCAGGCAATGGTGCCAGTTCATTACCAAACAACCCCTGGATTCTACCAAAGGGATCAAACCATCACCAGTGAATTGCTGCTGGGTTGGAAGGGTATTCCAGCAAGGGGGATAAAGGAAGAGTGAAACACGACCTAGCATTTACCTCTTTTCATTGCTCTGCTTTGCACTAAGAAGAAGGAAGGTTGGTCCCAGAGCCATGACGTAAGGCTCGTGCCTCCTTGCGCTTCCTGGGCTCTGCCCCCACCCCCCCACACCCCCGCTCCTGCACAGGCCACAGGGGAGGATGGAGGAGCACCAGTGGAGCACTTCAATGCTCACACATCGAGTCGCCGCCATAAATAATGGAATATTTCTTGTTTGGACACTTTCAAGTTCCACAACTCCAGAAATAGCAATTTAAATGACTTAATTTTCTTCTCCATTGACTTTAATGAAGATCTCCTCAGATTCAGCCATCCGGCAAACATAAACTCTCAAATAGTGCTGCGAGTGTTTGACTTGGGCCAGCCATGTCTGAGACATGGACTCTGGTTATGCAACTGAAATATGAATTTGGATTAAATGCTCTCATGACAAAGCCCTGAAAGGTTAGGTGCTCGTTTTCAAAGTTACCACCCTCCCACATAACTGCAGTGGCATTTCAAACACCCCAGCAGAAGGAGCTAAGGCGCGCAGATGTTTATACTCATTCTTTGAATTTTGCTTTATTTTTCCCTCAAGGACACCTCTAGTATCTGACTAGCATCTGGGAGACGGGATTCTCCAGCTTTCCTCGTTGCTGCTGGAGGCCAAGCACACCAGCCAGCCCTGAGTGCCTCACGCCCATCTGCAAGCCTGAGGGCCAGGGCTAGGAGGCTCCGGGGACCCTCCCAGCCACAGGAGCTCATTTTCTGCTGGAGGAAATCTAAGTGCAGCGACAGGAAGTGCAGGCTTTGAGAAATCCTTGAAAGAGCAAGGCCGAAACATGGCTCGGGTAATGGCAAAAGCGTGCGCCAGAAAGTAGGGGGCACAGAGGTGAAAGTATCCGTACAGAATCACAGCCCCATTTTAGATTTGACTTTAGGATGTCAATTTCTCAGATGTAAGACTTTGCTAGTTTAATAATCCAAAGTTGCCTGGGACAGACCCGAGCCTAGTGCGAAGCATCTTCCTTTTTGCCTTTCCTGCATTTTACATGTGTTGTGTGTTCATTTAAACACGGTGATCTCAGATTAACTACTGTTACATAGTCTCCTTTGCTAATTGCAAAATGAATTGTCATCTAGTCACAAATTTGTCCTGGGGCTAAAATAATTACCATACCCTGAAGATCCCCTCCACTGCCAGGCATTTTTCAGGACATTAGGCCACCAGTTTCAAAACTAATTTTCCTGAACAGTGTCAAAAAGAGTGTGATAATTGTCAGTGTGGGCTAGCACCGCTCCACTTGGACACATCAAGACAGAACTCAGAAGTGCCCACATGTCTGCACTGAATAGGAATGGTCTGGAACACCCAGAGAGAACGGATGAGACTAAACACAGGTTCCTGTACCTTCACTGTCTCAAAATAGAACTCCTTTGTGCATTGACCCGATACCTTGACATCTGGGAGTCTGCTGGCTTTTGATTTCGGCAAAGCTTATTCTACTCTTCACCTCTCCCACGCAAGCACTGGAATGGTTGCACATTGATTTTTTTTTTTTTAAATTAAGCTATTTTTTTTTTTAATAGAGGCATGTTTTATTTATTTATTTATTTGTTTGTTTGTTTGTTTTTGTTTATACATGCACTGGGTACAGTCAGAAGCTCGGGAGGGTGAGAGAATTCACCAGAGCCAGAGCTGGGAGCAGAGCAGGCAGAAGGACCGAAGTACACTGCTGAGGGGAGCAGCGGGCGGCAGGAGAGGTCTGCGTGCCATGTGGGACCCTCCTCTGGTGGCCGGGGAGCAGCCGGGGATCGAACCGGCGCCGCAGAGGCTGCGGACAGCTTTGCAACCCAGCGCTCAACCGCTGCGCCACCGGGGAGGCCCTGCACATTGATTTTTAACAAAAAGCTTGAACGACATCCATAATGGCCTGTGTTTACTTAGCTCTTACTATGTGTCAGGCACCGTTTTACATGCATTACTCCCATCGTCCCATTTAATGCGCACAATAACTGAAGCAGGTACTGTTCTGATCCTCTTTGCAAATGAAGAGGCACCAAGGTTGTCACTCGTCCAGGGCTTTCAGTAAGGATGAAAATCTGGGTCTAGCTGCCTGGGTCTAGTTTATATAATAAGTGTTGTTTTGATAGGTTCATATCAGCTCTCAAGAAAACAGGGTAGATTTTGCGGACTCTGGGGCAAGGACATAAAAAAGATGTATAACTCTTATACTAAGAAAGGAGAGAAAATGGAGTCCTACAACATGTTTAATTAAAACCACACAAAGCAAAAAAGAGTGGCGAGAATAGAAACACAGAACAAGGACGACGACTATGAAATGGTAATGAATGTGGTGGATGCTGATCCAAACGTGTTAACAATTGCTTTGAAAGTCAAGATAACAGGAGGGCATCACCATATGAGGAAGTCACTGCCTGAGCGTGGCTTACAACCTGCACTCCAATCCCCCTTTCACCACCGACCTCCTGTTCTCGCCCAGGTGCTTGTGCCCCTTGAACTGATGTTTCCTTGTTTCAGATCGTTCTGTCTTGTGTGTATTCAATGAAAGCCCAGTGGCTTGACTGTGGAGGCCCATCCGTACCGCCGCTGGAGAGCTAGCTGTCCTCAGCGCTCTGCGGCAGAGGGTGGAGGGAAGCAGTGTGAAACAGGTGGGTTGTGGGGTCAGTGGCCCTGACAGTCCCTAGCCACCGTGGAAGACACCAAATTCAACTTGTTTGTTCAAAAGCCATTTTTCAAAAAGAGGGTATAGGAATTTTTGCCTTTTCCCGCTAGTCCCCACGATTAGGCAATTTAAGCCTATGGTAACCATCGAATAGGCCCTTTGCTGCTGTTTTAAAGATGTGCAGATGAACCTCTAAAGAAAGTGTGTCTTTTGGAAACTTGGCACAAGTCAAATATTCCCCCAAAATGTCTGTAGCAAATCAGAGAAATTCAAGCCCGGCCCTTGCTGATTGATAGGCGTGACCAAGCAATTTCCCACACTCTATAAAGCAGCCTCCATGCCGCCGCCCACACATTTGCTGATACCTGGGAGAAGCACAATGTAGTTCAAGCTCTGGTGGAAGTGAGAGAAAGCTCTGAAAAGGCTGTTTTTCCACCCCAGAAATAATATATTGCCCATGACCATCATTTCTCAATCTCCCTAAAGAACCAGGCTTCAAAGATTTAAATGACTACAAGGGGATTTAGAAAGTCAGAGCAGAAAGAGCCACAGGCAAAGATTAGTGTCAGGAAGGCTGACAGGTAAATTGTTGTCATTATGGTGTGCTAGGTGGAGTGTGTGTAGCCAGTCACGAATTTCCCCTAACAATGGTGTGGCCCAAACCACATGATCCGATTCGGTGGATCAGGAAGAAATCAACAACAATAATAATGAGTACAAATCACCACACAGGTCATTATTCAACACTTAGCGAGCATCCCACAACATGCTGGCAGTTGGTTCATCTCAACAATAGCGGCCTATTTTTATTCATAATACTTCATGGAAAGTGAGTAGCACCACTTAAGAATTCATGTTCACGTCAGGCTTCCAGTTCCTCAGAAGTGGAGAATGTTATCAGGGTGAGGCCAGAGTTGTAAAAACCAATGACAGAAATCATTCCTTTAGGTTGTTGTTTGCGTTATTGTGAGTAAAAAACAAAGAGGAGGAAGAAAAGAGAAGAGAAGAAAGCCTGCCATTCAGAAAGCAGACCAACGCAAAGCAGACCAGAGAAACGGGGGAAACCACCCCCATAGAGAGAGAAAGGCAAGTGGTTCCATCCTTCGCGGAGAAGCTTCAGCTACCCTGCGTTAGCCTCTGGACACTTGTGTCAGGGCTGTGGGAAACCTTCATTCTGAGTGGAACTCTTGAGTCATCTCTGCCCCAGGGGAAACCCACTGCTCTCTTGTCCCTGCGGTGCCCACATTGCCACCATTCCCCAATCCGCCCTATCCCCACTCTCCCAAAGCCTGGCACAGGCTTGGCCTGCAGTGGGAGCTCAGGGAATTGCTGCCAACACATCTTCTTCGTGGACCACAAGTGATCCCATCATGTGTACTGGAGCTAAAAATGGGCAATATTATACCTCAGAAAATGTAGAAAACAGAGAGGTCACCTGTAATTCCAGAAATTACCACAAGAAAAAAAAATGTAATGATGTGAGTTGATGGATGTTCCCTGAGCTTATTGTGGGGATCATTTTGCAATATATACAGATCTCAAATCACATTGTTGACCCTAAATTAATGTTATGTGTCAACTAGAACTCATTAATGGGGGGGGGGAGGGAGAATGATCACATGTAGTGCAATACAGGCAACTGGATCTGAAAACTGAAGGAAATGTTCATCCTTCACTTTTAGAAATCTTTTTATTCTTGAGGTTGATGGTCCACTGGACAGTAGCTTTTCCTATTTCTTCCTTTCTTGTGGGGCAATCAAGTAACGCCCCTTTCTTTAGCATCTCATAGCTCTCTTAGAATCCTCAGGACAGGATATGACCCAGGAGGTCATGTTGTTCAACCTGTAGAAACTGTGCTGAGGAGACTAAGGCCCAGAGGGTCCAGTGCCTTCCTAACATTGCACAGTTAGTCACAGAACCAGCCTTTGAGGTCTGGTCAGAAACATACCCACTGTAATAAATACACAACTCAGAGGAAACAAGACCTGTTTATGAAAAGGTGATCTTTAATAACACACAGAAGCACATATGTTCAGCGGGGACAGAAAGGACAGGTCAGAAAGCGGGGGTCTGGAGGTTGGGGATAATTGAGCGCATTCATTTCACAGGCTGGAGCTTTGCAAGCTGGGTCCAGCATGGGTGAGGCTGTTGGGCAGAGGGAGGGGAACTAGCGCTTCAGACCCAGAGTGGGGCAGGAAATGCCGAATGCTGCGGGGGATGTGAGCCAGGCTTTCCCTGGGGCATAGCAGAGTGGGCTGACAGGACAACTCTAAACTGGTCCGTGGGGCCCCTGTGTCCTCAGCTCCCTCATATGCGCACGTGAGTGGAGCTAAGGCTGCGCAATGGGCAACGGTGAAGAAAAGCCAGTTTCTCCCCTCCTGGAGCTCAGTCTTGTGGGACAGATTTCAGTCAAGCAAGCCCATTCGTGTAAGCATGACGGAAGTAGGCACTGTAGTGGGAACGGGCGCGTGACTTCATGGGATCTGGCTGAGGCAGGGGATCGGAGATGCTCCACATTCCTTGTCTTCCATGAGGAATGAATCTTGGACTGAGATCTGAGAGAGAGAAGCTCCTGTCTGGCTTCCCCCACCTCTAGCTTACCTGCCCCAGTGCCTTGTTGCAACTGCCTGCTGACTGCTCTGGGCAATGAGGCTGGAAGCTCCTCATTGGCACTGCCCGAGAGGAAGGGCCATGCCTATCACATTCACTGTTTTATCTTTACTCCCAATGGCACCTGGACCATAGTAGGAGCTCAGTAAATATTTCTCCAGCAAATTTGTGCACATGCACTCGAGGGATGGTGGTTGGTAAGAAGATCCTAGAGGAGGTGCTCTGGGGGACCAAGAGTGGCCGGATAGTTGCAAGGGAGTTTACACATCGCCATAGACTGGTCCCCTCCTAAGACACTGAACGGAATAATCATGAAAGGTGCCAAGGCGCATGTACCCACCGCCTGGCACTTTACCCAGGGGCCTGGCACTTTGCATAAGTCTCATCTCCTTTCATTCTCCTGCAAACCATTTGAAACAGCCACCTCACTTTTACAGATAAACATTAAGTAGGCTGGGGAGAGATTAACTTGTTGGAAAGTCACTTAGCTACTCAGTTGCAAAGAGCATTTAGACCAAAATCTGGCTGCAAACGTGCTTGTAGCCACAATGCTGAAAGCGCTATGGTTACTGTCAGTTGGCTGTTGATTGCTTCCTGGCTGTCTGGAGCCTGCTCCAGTGTTCAGCAGAAGGTGGAGAAAATGCACGTTTGCTCTGAAGGCTGAAGACAGGAACCAAGGCAGGGAGGAAGGACGCCTATGTCCCTGCTGAGGGCCACACCTCAGCCACAGAACTCACCCCACCCCGCCAGCTGCTTCCATAGTTGTCTGACCTTTTCTTCTAAACCCGGCAAGGGAGAGGTTCTCACTTGTTTTGTCTCAGGCCCCCTTCAAACGCTTCACAATTATTGAGAAGCTCCAAAGGGTTTTTGCCACATAACCTGTTCGAAATTGAAAGTGAAATTTCAAGATAACCTTTGATTAGTACATTGACAAAGACCAAGAAGCCCATCATCAATATTTTTATGAAAAAATAACTGCTTTCCCAAACCAAAGAACATTTAGTGAGAAGGACATTCACAAACATGTTTGCAAATCTTTAAAGTCTGGCTTAATGGGAGATAGCCGGATTCTCACATCTGCTTCAGCATTCCGTCTGTGGCCGTGTTGCTGCGGCTGTTGTCGGTGCAGAAAAACCTGGCACGCACAGACACATAGTTGGAAAAAGAAGGAAAAGTTCCCAGGGAACCCCAGGGTTCCTTCAATCCTACCTTGAGAACCCAGACATTGAGAACGGCGGTTATAAAGTCTCCGAGATACCCTCCAACTTTACTTTAAGGCCCATCGTAGCCAAAGAAAACCCAAGAAAGTGCTGGATCTTTGGAGGAGGAAAAACATTTCGGTGCTGCCAGGCCACCACAAAAATAGATTTGGCTGAAAAGAACAGCCCTCCATGAAACCGAATCAGTCCAGGAAGCTAAACAGCCTCATTGCCCGGGCCCCTGACGCGCTAATTGAAAGATTGGCGGAGGGGCACTGCACGCCGCTCGGGCACTGGGGGCACAGCTAGCTTCTTCCCAAAGCGCCCGGCGGGAGAGGGCCGTCTTAAGCGGCCTTGTTTCCATCTCAGATTTTGCGAAAGGCAGGGCAAATTAAACACCCACTGCAGCCTTCCAGGCTCGCCCATTATGTTTCCATTCAAGCATTATTATGATTAAAGGTAATGGTAGGCAGAGGAGTAGAATCCAAAAATGTCCATTGAGCCCTGTGTGCCTTTTTTAGAGAGAACAGAAGACACGTTGACAATGAGAGCACCTTGCTGAGTTCCAGGACTCTGAAACGAGGGGTGGGGGTGATGTTCATTTGTGAGTCGGCAAGGACACCCCGGAGAGGGGGGAGGGCGTGCTCTGGGCCTTGGTTACAAAGGAACACGGCAGGGCCAGCAAGCGCCCCCACACCTGCTTTACATTCCCTCTTACTGGAGGGTGAAGAGCAGCATGGGGGGGGGGGGCATTGTTATTTCTTGAAGGCCCAGTTGAGGGCACTTAAGGGCTTGTTCCCAAGGCGGCAAAATGTAAACCACTCATCTCTTAGGTCCTTGTCAACTGCTGGACATCGCCCTGTTCTCAAGGAATGTACTGTGTATGGATGGGAAAGTGTGGTGTCCCTTCAGAGCAGGCACAAGATGCCTATCTCTCCAGTTGACCCAGGACTTAGAAAAGGCCCAAGGGGAAGGGGAGAGGGGACGCCTCTGCAAGTCAGCCTTGGGGTGGGAGGGGGGCGGTCAGTGGTGGGGTTACTTTATGTTGATGGTAACTACCTTTCCCACTCAGCACTGCCTGCTTCCTGCTTTGGCAACATCCTGCCTCCTGCTGATGTCAGCTCCAGGCATACCGGCTGCCATCCTGAGATCCGGGGAAGAAAGCCCCGTGCACAAGTAAATTGCATGTTCTGCGCCAGGATGGCTGGGAAGGTTCTGCACAGATGATGCAGGGCAATCATTAAGGGTGGGGGGAGTTCACGTACACAGATGTGCCTCTTAGTGCTTGTCTCCTAGTCAATGCCCACCCACCCCCACGCGTACGTGCAGCTGCTTCTACACCAGGTGTCGCTATTTTGGAAGGTGGCAAAATTAGATAGTTGAGTAAACATGAGCTCAGCTAGGACATTTTTGTGGTGAGACAAAATTTCACCTTTTATCTAAGCATCTGTAATTTGGAAACTCGTCACTGCTGTTTGGGCTTTCTGGAGAGGGTTGGCAGAAGGAAAGTCGGAAGAGGAAAGTCTCAGGTGATGACAGCGATCTGAGCCTCAGGGGGAGGGCGACGGCACACCTGAGGCGATTGAAGTGCTGTGGACATGTGTGCTTCCCTGTTCGGGCGACAAGTGACACCTACATATACGCTCCCTGCCTACGTATCCCTTTCTGTCTCTCCTTTTCCCCAGCTCGCTCTCACTCTGCCATCCGCACACATCCGCAATGCAGGGCCAGAGAGTTCTGTAGGGGGAAATGTTCAGCACCCCAGTCTGTCTACTGCTGCCCTCGGATCCCCTGCCTCTCAGCTGCCTCGCCCTGAAGAACTGTTCCCAGCCTGCTTGTTTCCCCAGGGTCTGGAGCCCAGCTCGCTCGGCTGCTCTGGCTCAGCCTCTTTCCTCTCCCCGTCCATGCATTCAATCTCTGGCTTTTCCTTATGGTCAGGGCCTAGAAACTTCTCCATTAGCCCAGACCCGGCCGATTTCCCCAGATGTTCTGAGCTTCTGATGGTTTCATCTGTTGCTTCAGAAGTGTGACCAGGGCTCAAACTTCCAAATGGCTTCCTCAAGCTGTATGGCTGTTCACGGAACAGGTGGTTCCACTATCAAAACACACTGCCCCCATGCAGTGGGCAACCAGGTACAAGGCGGGCAGGGGGCCGAGGGGCCGGGCATTTTTTACTCTCTTTCTCTGGGTTCTCCCTCGAGTTGTCTCGTGATCTCACCTCGTCTGTAGTCACGCTGCTCGTCCGCTCCCGTCTCTCACAGCCCTGGCCTCTAGGCTCAGGTGTGCCACTTACACAGGCCCACACCCATGCCTCAGGTGTCCACAATCAGGCACGCGTGCCCGCGCCCACGCCCCCAAGCGCCTTCTGCATGAACGTATCAAGGCCGCAGGTGACGCCACAGAGGCTAGTGGCGTAAAAGCCTTATTGATTCACTTACCCTACACCCCAGTACAGAATAGAGGGATTGAAACAGGGCCCTGGGCTTCCAAGGACAGTGCCCAGGTAGCAGCCAGGTTCTGTCTGTGTTCTCAGCCGGCACAATTTTAAGACACTCGGGTTCAGGGAACAACAATGGGGCAGCGCTCTGCCTCCGGAGCCTTAGGGGTTCCGGCTCAAGCTTGGCCGGTGCCCCCGGAGGAAGGGAAAGTCAGGAAAACAGCTTTCTTAGGATGCAAGCAGAAGTGACATGACTAAGTTTAATGAAGGGCGAGGCCTGTACGAATGCAGCTTATACACATCAATCTTATTTCTCTAAAACTTCACCGGCTAATCACAATGTGTCTCAAAATTAAGCACTAACTCTCAATGAAGCTGATATTATAGAATAATAGCTCAATTCAGAGCCTAGGATGTCTTGATGTAAAGTAAAAGCTATTATTAAGGGCAGTCACGGGGTAATGTCCATTTCCAGTGATTGATTCCTGCAGCATGAGTCACAACAGGGAAAAATTTTATTTCAAAAATAATTCTGATGACTTCTGCAGTCACATCAATGGCACATTACTGACACATCACCACTCTTTTATCTCGAAAACACAAAATATGAGTAAGGAAGGTGATGGATTCTATTGTTTACTATTTTAGGGACTTAAAGATGATAGTTATACTAATCTACCCCTTACATTTCTACAGACTGTTTTTACTTATCACAACTCTCCCTAATTAGAAAAGATTTCTGTATAACAACAATCTAAGTTAACACTGATTATAGTCATCATATCCATCATGAACATAATTCTTTGCCCATAAAACTGTTTCATAATCTGGGACCTCCCTTGTGGCGCAGGGATTAAATCTCAGTGCCATCAAACTATTGCACTTCGGCATGACTTCCATCCCCAGCCAGGGAGATACCCACATGGTGCAGCAGACCTCTCCTGTCTTGCCTGCTGCTCCCCTCAGCAGTGTATTTCAGTAGATCTGCCTGTTCTGCTCCCCACTCTGTCTCAGGTGAATCCTTTCACACCACCCCCACATACCTCTGGCCTATACCCCAATTCTTGTATGCATAAATAAATAAAATGAATTTTTTAAAAGCTTCACAATCTTTTTAGCAGTATTTCTAAAAAAAACTACCCTTTATAAACAATGTTTGTGTTCTTGCAAAATGCCTATGCTGAAGCCCTAGCCCCCAACGTGACTGTATATGGAGATAGGGCCTCTGGGGCAGTAAGTAGGTTAAAGAGGTCATAGGATTGGGGCACTAATCCAATGGAACTTACAAGAAGAGGAAGACATCCTCTCTCTCCCTCTCTCTCTCTCTCTCTCTCTCCCCCCACATGTGCACACATGTGCATGTGCATGCACATGCATACACACATACACACACACACACACACACAGAGTAAAGGCAATATGAGCATATAGTGAGAAAGCAACCACCTGAAAGTCAAGAAGACAGCTCTGACAAAACCCAACTTTGTTGGCATTGAGCTTTTGGACTTCCGGACTCACAAACTGTGAAAAAAAAAAAAAAAACCAACAAAATCCTGTTGTTAGTTTCTCAAACTGTGTTTGTTATGATAGCCTGAGCTGATGAATACAAATCCCTAAAAGGGTCAGTCTTATAATTTCTCATTGCATGATATAAGAAAAGTCTTAGAGAGTTTCCCAAGGTCAAAGCTGTGTGAGGCATTCAATATTCTCAAAAATTTTACCTCAAGCTAACTTTTAAACTTTTTCTACCTAAACAATATTCTTCATTGAAAAATTTTTCACATTGATTCCTGCATGTCAGTTCTTAATATTGACACCAGTCTTATGTCTTTATCACCTTAGGCTGGAATTATTGCTAAAATCTTTCCTTTACCTCCAGCCTCTTCTGCTTCTAAATTTATCAGGCACCCTACTGTTGAAATCTTCTAAAAATCCCAATTTCAGGTCACTCTTTTGAGCCTTTTCGATATTTTCTCCCCATTTCTCCTGCCAAATAAATTTAAAAACTTCCACATTGTATATTAAAAAATCATTTCTGGTGGCTGAACTGGGAACACTTCACATTAGAATTGTCATTTGGGTTGGGTCTTTGGGAAGGGAAGCTCTAACAGGTAGGCTTGGGGAAAGGTGAGGCTTTAGGGACAATCTGTGCAGAAGTGGACAGGGACAGCTGGAAAATAGGGATGAATTGGGGACATAGAGAGGAATCCTGTTTGCTAGAATGACTAATGGAGGGGAAATGGAGGTAGCAGTGGAGATGAAGGAGGTGGTAGCAGTGGCAGCAATGGTGATAACACTAAAGGAATTAGGAAATAGGAGGGAAAATAATGTCAAAAAGCTAGCCCAGGGCCAGTTAAAAGGGAGGGTTTTCTTTTCCTCTAGATAATGGAGGAGCCACCAAGACTTCTATCAATGGTGATTACATATTATGAAGAATGATCATAATTACATTTAGCAGAACCATGACCAAACCATCTGTTCTCACCTGGGAACGTGACACCCTACAGTATCTCACTTGGAGGACTGCAGGGTAAGGGTTGCCCCCAAACAAGCTGACAGAGTGTTAAGAACCATGGCAAACATTTATTACCAACTATTCAAACAAGGTGAATTTTCAGAAGTTTTTTTCCACATAATTTTACCACAGATTGTCTTTTTACTTTGGGTGGGAAAATAGGTTCTTTAATGGCAGGAGTAAAATGTAGCTTTTGTTTTTGAGTATTTTACTTCTTTATTTCAAAAGCTAAACAAACAAAAAGACAGAAAGAAAAATAAAAAAATTGGAGTAATTTTAAAGCTATGCCCCCTACCACTGGATATTCACTTAGATAATAATTCACAAAATAGAACACCAGCCATGGGGTGATTTTAATTTTTTTAGATAATTTATATATATATATATATATATATATCTTACATCATTGTTCATTTTTTTTTACAATGTTTGCTTTCTTTTCTCAGGTGTAGTCCTCATAGAATTTCTACCACCAAGTCACCCGTGCACCATCACCATAGTCTCATGTGCTCTTCCCTCCCTTGTTTTGATCCCTCTTCCTCCTCTCCCCTGCAGAATGTCTGATTTATAGTTACCTGTTTATTTTTGTTGTATTGTGTTTTTTAATTGCTTTTATTTTTCCCCTGATCTCTTACTTGGTTCCCCAAATGTAGGGTTCTTAAAGCACGGGGTGCTTGTTTTCCAGTTCAGGTTGTGGCCCTGGTGCCTTCCTTTCCTTCCCAAAACCTTTCTACCAATTCTGCAACATTTGCTTAGCTGCAAACACTCTGCACAGCCTTCCACAAGCTGGCAGTATATTTCTACAGCAGAAATACTTGTTTGAGTCATGAATCAATCTCAGTACGCAGCCCAGCGATGACAGTCATTGTCTCTGGATGGTGAGATTAAAGATGATTCTTTTTTTCTTTTTTCTTATCTGTATTGTCTGGTTTTACTGCAGTGAGTATGTATTACCAGTGAACAGAGACATAATAAGAGCAGTTGTAAAGAAGATTCAATTTCATTAAAATGTCAAGTAAATGAAGCTGCATACAAAATTGTGTAAACAGTATGACCTCAACTTAGTGAAACAGATAAATGATCAAGAGATAAATGATTAAGAGAACAGACTGGAAGGAAGGTGCCAAAATATTAATAGTTGTCTCTGGAATCAGAACTCTGTGTGCTAGGGGCTAGTGTGAGAGAAAGATGCTCAGGGGAAAAAATTTAAAGAGGCACTGACACTTAAGGTCACGCCAGGGTGAACAGGCACCTGAGAGCGAGTGCCTCTTTAAAATATGTGCCTAGGGCACTTGGCTTGTCTCATCCTATTCTGGGTCCTGTTAGGATGGCTGCGGTGGGACAAAGTTTCAACTTCTTTACCAACCAATTTTCAATAACTATTGATGATGTATTTTTCAGGCAAAATGCAGTCATTATATCATCCATGTCCCCCAGTCTCTCAGCAACCAGTTAGCTTTGTGACTTCTATCCCCAGTCGTACTCCTCCGTCAGTCTGCTTGTCAACTATTCTTTGCCACTACTTTTAACTCACTTAGCCCTTGGTAAAATTCTTACCATGGACTGAGACAACCAACTGCCATCTCTGATTCTACGGAAGAGCAGCTTCCAGATTCAGCAATCCTTGTCCCCTCCATGTTTCATTCCCCAAGAGAGATCTTTCATATCTCCATTCCTTGAGTCCTCCTCATATCACCTCTCTCACTTTCTCAGTACATGACCTTGCCTCCTCCATAACATAATTGTAACATAATTTTACCACAGATTGCCTGGCAGGAATCAGATGTCACACGTAAACTGGGTCATTAAAATGAGTATAATGAAGAGGTCACTTACAAAGATGGGGGCAGACTTTCAGGAAGCCAATAGTGTAGGGTCTGACATGGCGCAGATCCTGGGAACCACTAGCAGCAGTGGGAAATGTTAAATAGATCGGCTTTCAGAGGCCAGGAAGCGAGCAGTCATCAGAACTTGTAGAGGGAACCTGTGTAGAGATGACTGCCTGACAGGAGCCATGGCCTT
Source organism: Talpa occidentalis (assembly GCF_014898055.3). NCBI lineage: Eukaryota > Metazoa > Chordata > Mammalia > Eulipotyphla > Talpidae > Talpa > Talpa occidentalis. Next base: position 9,920,362 of record NW_023601543.1, read on the forward strand.
TGGTTGAGAGAATGTTGACCTGAAGCAATCCACTAAGAAAGAAACTGGTAGAAAGAATATCCCAACCTCACTTGTCTTACACTCTCTCTCTTCTGCCGGTGCCTCCCACTGATCAAACTCAACCTGAAGAGCCATACTGACCAACTTCTGCTTTTAAAGAGCAGGAAGGAAAAGGATGGAAGGTGGGTGGGTCTGGAGGGGTAGACTTCCTATTTCAGAGAAAATAGAGACCATTGAGTAGAATCTCCCTCAACCTCTGCAATTCTTTCTTTCTTTCTTTCCTTCCTTCCTTCCTTTATTTTTTAAAAGATTTGTTTATTTATTTATACAAGCACTGGGTACAGTCAGAAGCGCGGGAGGGTGAGAGAATTCACCAGAGCCAGAGCGGGGAGCAGAGAAGGAGAGGTCTGCGCACCGTGTGGGACCCTCGCCAGTGGCCAGGGATCGAACCGGTGCTGCAGAGGCTGCGGGCAGCTTCACAGCCCAGCGCTCAACCGCTGCGCCACCAGGGGAGGCCCTGCAATTCTTTCTTGAATCCCTCTGAAGCCTTGCAATTTTTTCCCCAGCCCAATGGAAGTGGTGACCCTCATCCTCTCTGGAGACAGTCCTGGGCTCTGATCGCCACTTATCCTGGCTCTCCTGAGACCTGAAGCCAACAGCTACCCCATCTCTAACTTCTGTCTTCAAGCTTCTTCCCTCCACAGCTTCCTTCCAAATGAGCATTTCATCCTACTTTCCCATATTAAAAGTGAATGAAAGAAACAAAACGGAGCACTTTTATGACTCCCTGGCCTCCTCCACTCATTCTCTCCTCTTCACACATAAGATCTTGACAGAGTCATCTACGCTCGAAAGTTTTTTCTTGCTTCTTCACCTCCAGTTCATTCATTAACCAACTGTAGTCTGGCTCTTGACCAAGTTAAAGGACACATATTTTGTCCTCACTCCACTTAATCTCCGAAGCATTTGATATTGGCTAATCCCTCCTTCTGGGAACTCTCTTTAGCCTAGGTTTCCCGTGGAAGGCAGGAAAGGATAGCAGTTAATAGCACATCCTTTTAAGTCAGAGAGAGATAGAGTCAACTCAGCTCTGTGTCCTTCTGAGTCTCAGTTTCCTCAAGCTTGAAATTGAAGTAGTAATATTACCTACCCTAGGGAGTTGTTGGAAATAAGATGATCTATATAAAGGGCTTAGCACAGTTTCTGATACACTGCAAGTACTCTATAAATGAGAGCTTTATCTGTCACTTCATTATCTCTGTGTTCCTGGAACACTCTGGCTGTAACCTTTTTCATCTTTCTTTTCTCATGTATGTATATTACCATGATCAGGATCCTTTTATCCCTTCTTTTCTTTACCCACGCTACATGGATGAACTCATCAGAAACCACCAGCTTTAACTACATTTACATGCTATTGACTGCCCATCTCTGTGACCCACACCAACCTCATTCCCAAGCTATTTATTGGCTGTATCCACATAAACGTCCCCTTGGCGTTGCAGACGCCACGTGCCTGAAACCACACTCACGCTTTTCCCTTCCTCTCTTCATCAGTGCTCCTCTTGCTAGTGCTCTTTGTATCAGGGCAGAGCACCAAGTGCTCTCAGCTGCAAAAACCAGAACCTGGGCTCCAGTTTTGATGCACTCATCCCTAATTGCCCCCTCTAAATTCCAGTCACCAGTCCACCTCCTACTGTCCTGCTTCTTCATATATTTTGGATTCCTGCTCTTACCGTCACTACAGTAATTACTTTAGTTCACACTCTCATGACTTCTCACACCATCCTTTGTAATTGTTCCCTAACTGCTAGTCCGCGGCTGTACACCCCCATCCTTTAGCCGCCCCGTCAAGGGGTGCATTCGAAATGTGATTCTGATAATGCAACTGCTCCCTGTGCTCGTCAAGATAAAGTTGAGACTCCTAAACCCAATATATAAAGTTTGTCATGGTCTGCTTCCTGCATATTTGCTCCTATCTCTCCAGCTTCATCTACTACTTCCCCCCTAACAACTAATGTCCACTGAAAGCATACCAAATATTTTCAGGTCTACTAACTCTTCATGCTTAACAGTTATTGCTGTCACCTTTTTTCTCTTTGGAAAATCTTTCTTCCTCACCCACCTCACCTGATGAGCTCTTACCTATTTCTCAAGACTCAGCTTAAACGTCACTGCTTCCTGAATGCTCTTCTTCGCTTCTCCTGCATCTGCCATACTTGAATGTAATCTTTGATTTACTTTGATACTCTGCATCAGACTTCATCAAACTATGGCCTGTCTTCTGTATTTGTAAATACAGTTTTATTGGAATACAGTCACGCCCACTTGTGTATATACGGTCTACAGTTGCTTTTGTGCTTAAACCACGGAGTTCAGTATTTGCAACAGAGAGTGCTTGGCCCACAAAGTCTAAAGTATTTACTTGCTGGCCCTTTCCCAGAAACATCTGCCAACCCCTTCTCCTGATCAGTGCTTCCCAACTCCGGCTGCATGGTCAAACCACCTGAAAATACTTTGATGCTCAGGTTACAGTCCTCAAATTCTGACTTAATAGGGATGAGCCACAGCAGTAGTGAAAGCCCTTTAGGTGAATCTAATTAAGCACCTCTTTGAGGTCCTCTTCTGATTGTAAATTTCTTGAGTAGAAGAAGTGTGCCTTTGCCTTTCATCTCTCCATCCTGGTTCTAGCTCATGGTAGACAATCAATAAACAATAGTGACATGAATAATAATAAAAGCAATGATAGGTAACATTTTCTGAGTACTGACTCTGCTCTAGGCCTCATGCCAAGTGCTTTACATACATTATCTCATTCACGCCTCATTATAGACCTGCAAGGAACACACTGTTGTCCCCATTGTACAGAAGAGAAAAACTGAGATTCAAAGAGGTTGACTGACTTATATAAGGTTATACAGCCAGTCAGGAATAGTGCTGTGACTTGAAGTCAAGCTGTGTAATTTCACAACTTCTGTTCTTAATGAAATCAATTTATTATGTCACTCATTAGAGAAGAAAGTTGTTGAGAGTTAGGAATGAGACTGTGGGTAAGAGGAGCATTTTTTAAAAAGCAGGGACTTGGGACAGTCATAATAATAACAATGACACTAGAAACGATAATAATAGCAACTCATTTCTTGGGCACTTAACAGTGCCAGATATGGAGTAATCTCTTTAAATGCATGATCTCATTTAATTCTTATGACCCAGAAGAGTCCTTATGCAGGGCTAGCAAAGCTGGTAGCATTGCTTAGTGAAGGATTCAAGTAGAAATGAAAAATGGGAGAGCCCCACAGGCTTCAGGGCACCAGGAGAAGAAGAGGGTGTCCTAGATACCAAGACAAACATCACCTACCTTGAAATGTTTGCTAGGGGCAGTTCTGCCTGTATAATTAAAACAGCTGCTACTACTACTATCAATTATTGAGTACTTCTTGTGCCTCTCTCTCTCTCTCTATATATATATATATATATAGGCACTTAATATATATTATCACAACTACTCTTACTAAGCTTGTGGAGTATTATAATACCCATTTCACATATTTAAAACCGTTGAGACTTAGAGAAGGTAAGAAAACTTTCCCTAATTCACACAACTCAAGAGTGGCACCACTTGGATGGATCCTTTGACTCCCAAGCAGGTGATCGCAGCCACAAGACCATGAACGAGAAAATCTATGACATATAATAGGATGTTACAGTGAAATTCTTTTTGTCTCAGTTGTAGTTGAGAATCTAAGACTAAGAATGTTTTAAAAATTGGCCTTTGGGCCTCCCCGGCGGCGCAGCAGTTGAGCGCTGCTTTGCAAAGCTGCCCACAGCCTCTGTAGTGCTGGTTTGATATCTGGCCGCCCGGCAAGGGTCCCACACAGCGCACAGACCTCTCCTGCCGCCCGCTGCTCCCCTCAGCAGTGTATTTTGTCAGTCTGCCTGTTCTGCTCCCTGCTCTGGCTCTGGTGAATTCTCTCACCCTCCCGTGCTTCTGACTGTACCCAGTGCTTGTATAAATAAATAAATATATATATTTTTAAATTGGCGTTTAATTACTAAGCCTGCCCAATATTGTGAGTACAAGGGAGGGCCCCCGAACTAGCCCAGAGAAGAAGAGCCAGCTGTAACTCCTGCCGGACCCAGAGCCCTGAGGTGGTGGGGGGTGCAGAGGTGACCATGGCAGCATTAGTTTAATCAAGTCTTTCTTGCTTCCTTACTTTTCTTCTCTGTCTCTGGTTCAGACCCTGGAGGAAGTTAGAAACTGCGGTTAGCCGGGTGGGGGAGAAATGAGAACGTGGAACTTAAAAGTAGGAAGGCCGCCTGCGCCCTTTCTGGGTACAGGCCCTAGTGGAGGTAGTGGGGAGAATTTAGTTTTAAGTGAAAGGAGGAAGTGTGACTAATTTTTTAAATTCAAATAATTGTTTACATTTATGTTACTTTTTCAACTTTATTGAGATAAAATTGACATATAACATTGTGTAAGTTTAAAGTGTACACTGTGATTTCACACACACATATTGGGGAATAATTACAACAATAAGGTTCGTTAATACCCCCATCCTCTCACGGTGACCGTTCTTGTTGGAGTGAGTACTTCTAAAATCCACTCTTCCAGCAACTTCCAGGCATATAACACAATATGATGAATACAGCAGTCAGCATGCTCTCCTGTAGCCTGGGACTTTCACATCTTCTAACTGCAGATGTGTACCGTTAGTCCCCCTTCACCCTTTTCCTGCTCCTCCCTCCTCCTCTGCCAATAACTTATCTTCTCCCAGCTTCTATGGGTGGTTTTTTTTTTCCTTGTGGATTCCACATATAAGTGAGATCAGAGTATTTGTCTTTTTCTGTCTGACTTTTCACACTCAGCTTAATGCCGTCAAGGTTCATCCACACTGTTGCAAATGGCAGAATTTTCTTCTTTTTCATCTTTGAATTATGTATCTATAAAATAATCTACGTATAATATATACACCACAACTCCTCTATCCCTTTCTCTGCTGATGCACAATCAGGTTTTTGGGGCTTTGACTTTTAAGTAGGACTAGACGCTTTAGTGAGAATGGGCTCTACTTTGTGATTTGAAGTAAAAAGAGCACTTTTTCTTATTTAAGAGGAACCAGAAAAGTGATAGGAGTAGCCCTGGTTCTCACCCAGGGGAGGAATAAAGCCTGGGTCCCGCAGAATAGAATTGAATGGCCGGGGTCTGGGGAGAGTCCTTCATATTCAGCGGAGCAGCTGTGGAAGGCGCAGCACCCCGGGGAGAGTGGGGAGAGCTTAGCTCAGGAGGCCAAGGGCTCTGCTCTTGCCAGCCATGGACTCTGCACAGTTCACAGTTATTTCAGAGCTGCAGTTCCCTCACCTGAAACTTGGCAGCTTTACCTCTCTCGAAGGTGTTTAGGACACAGCAAGGTAGCAGTTGTGAAAGGCTTTGTGGTTACACATGCAAGACACTGGGGCCATTTTTTGTAAAACAGAATCTCAGGATCAAGGGGTGAAACTATTAAGACATTTCAGGATGACCCTAAGCGAGGGTTACAGACCCTGGTGAAAGAGATACACCCGGGGAGGTGTATATATTAGTGAAATTAAACATATATAAAATATGTGATGTTAGATGTAGATACAGAGAGCGAGGGCACTCATGAAGGAATGGGGGACAAATCAGTAATATAGTTGTGAGACAGTTCATAAGAAAAACAGAGTTGATTGCTTTTGTTTTTCAGTTTTTCAAAATCCGATTGCTTTTTACAGTTACACATAATCAGACATGTTTCCATGGCTTCTTGAGTGCTTGTGCTGTTCGATATGATTCCAGCAGCAAAGCTAGTGTCTCTCCCCATTATTAAAAAAACAAGAGTTATAAGTATGAATATATTCAAGTAAGAGTGGTGTGTGAGAGAGTCAGAGAGAGAGAATTGAGCTGAGTTCTACCAGTAATCAAGCTGTTGCCACACTGCTGAAGCCATGTCACTTGCTGTATGTGCTCTGGTCCTGAGGTCTTACTGTCGACCATTTTCCAGGCTGTCAACAAGAAATTTTAACCTTTGGCCTTCAAAAATAATGAATAGTCCATTTTCTTCCAGAGCATCTTTCCTTTCTAAGCTGCATTTTCCTCCACTTCTTCACCAAACTCCCATCCAGTTTCAAATTCGACACTTGCATTGTGGAAATATTAGGACTGTGATTTCTCATTATCAAAACCAGGATGGTTGGAGCAAAATCATGAAACAACAAAGGTCCATCCTATTTAGTCTGAATCTTGGCAGATGTTAACCAGGAACCAGATGTTTCCAAAGGGCAGAGGTTTTCAGGTGTGAATCGCTAATGTTTTTTGCTCCTTGGTGACTTAGAGGTGGAAGTAAATAAAACAGGCAGATCTGAGTTATACCCTCAAGTGTCATCTCTCTTCTCTGAACGCTCGTGCCTTTACCTCAGCCCTTTATTGCATCCTACCCTCCAGTGCAGTCAGATTTCTTTTTTTTTTTTTTTTTTTTTTTTTTTTAAAATATTAAATTTTATTTTTATATTCCCCCATACAATTGCAAACGCCCCATTCTGACCCCAATCCTTCCCCTCCCGCCCCCCACCCCCCAAAAAGTGTCTCTGGTTCATAGTTTTTTGTTGATTTTGATTTTCACTTTCTTATATTCATTTTCCTGGTCCCTTATTTAAGTTTTCTAGATTCCTGCTATGAGTGAGACCATCCGGTATTTTTCTTTTTCTTTTTGGCTTATTTCGCTGAGCATGATCCCTTCCAGCGCCATCCATGTTGCTGCAAATTGCATGTGTTTATCTTTTTTGAATGCTGAGTAATATTCCATGGTATATATGTACCACATCTTTTCTCTCCCCCACTATGCAGTATCTGTGTCTGATCCATCTCTGCAGCCTGGAGTGACCAGCACAGTGCCTGGCACTAGAATAGGCTTCAAAAAATAATAGTTGAATGAATGAATCCTGTCTTGACAATGGCCCGTTCATAGAAGCTGCTGGGCTAGAGGAGTTCATTTGCCAGAATACCTTCATTTTCCTATAAAGGACTTCCTGGGCTTCCAAGCACCTCGAAGTTTGCTGGAATTTCTGTGTTTTGTGAGCACATCTTCAGTTTAAGTTCCAGCTGATAATTCACAGTCAGTTCTATTCTACTGAGCTCAACTTCATTTCCCTTTGGAGAACGAGGGGGCATGACCGTCTGTGTCACCCTGATTGACTGCTGCTGACTGACTGGAGCACCTCAGTCAGAGGGTTCTGAGAGCAAACTGTGGCCCAACGGGGCAAGACAGCTGTGACAGATTGGTGAGTCTCCATGGCTACAGAAGGGCGAGTGCAAGCACAGGTGACCCACATCCATCATCTCCTTTTTAGAGTTTGACCTCACCTATTTCCCACCCACACACACATACACACAGATAGGATATCAGTTTGTAAGCTATGGAACACAATACAGAATCCAAAGTTTGTGAGTTCCCACTTAATCCCTTTTGTTTTGTAACTGAGGTAGCGCTGTCGATTACACTGTATGATTCAGAGGTACAGAATCACACCTCTGCAGATGTTTGTTACCACCCCACACCCACCACCTAGGCACCCATCGTCCTCCACCACAGGCCATCGGGACCCCATCCACGCTTACTCTCCCCCTCTGAATGCCTCAGTTGTATAGTCAGATTTCTGGGGTTTGTCTTTGGTTTCGTTTATATTCCACATGAGAGAAATCATCTGGTATTTCTTTTTCCTTCTGACTTATTTTGTTTGGCATAATTCCCCCCAGTTGCCTCCATGTTGTCACAAATGTAAGAATTCATCTTTTTATAGCTGCAGAGTTCTCCATAATATATAGAGAGACCACATCTTCTTATTCTACTCACCTGTCCTTGTTCTGCTTAAAGCCCTATTTCTCATGAGCCATTGATATCCACAATAGTTTTTTGCCTAAACCTGTTATCAGTGAAGTTCCAATATGATCACGGATATGAAGAGAATCGTCAGAAGTAAAAATGACTACACAGGTGGAGGAGATTTCTCCCTCACTTCATTCTAGTGCTAAGGCCCTCCAAGTGTAGTCCTGGAAAAACAGTATCGGTACCACTTGGGAACTTGTCACAAATGCTAATTCTCAAGCTGTACCCCAGACAGGTTGAATCAGAAACCACTGTTTTAAAGCCTTCCAAGTAACTCAGATCACTAAACATCTGATCAGCCCTGGATTTGTCCTTTTCCCCAAAGGACAGAGGTACTTTATCACTGGGATCAGGGCCGAAAACACGAACTCCAGCAGAACCAGGCGTCTTTCATTTATCTAAGGAAGTATTTATTCCTAAAACACAAACAACTCCTCTAATTCTTCCCCCAATCCACCCAACCAAAAGCATCAAGTTCTGTCATGACTAACACATTTAATGTAGATCCTTTCTCCAAATGCAGTCCAAACAGAGATCTACCTTGGGTTTCACAGAAACCAAGGAATGCTCAATAAAGAGGGTCTTTGCAATGTGGCTCTCCCATGGAAGTGCCCATTTCAGCAGGGAGGTGGTATTATGTGGATTGTTTGTTGGTACATGGACTAGCTTCACGGTGGCCATGATACCAAGTTAAACATTAATGTACTCTTGGTCAAAAAGAATTCCATCTGTGATAAAACAGTATTTATTAGTACTAAGCATGTGCTAAGAGCTATATGTGAATTCTCTCATTTAATCTTAACAATCACACTTGGGGGAGGTACTATTATCATCCCCATTTTCCCAATGAGGAAGCTGCAGCTCAGGGGTTTAAAGAACTTTGTAGAGGCCTCCCTGGTGGCACAAGGTGTTGAGACGCAGCACTAGGAAGCTATCTGCAGCCACTGCGGCATGCCTTCGATCCCTGGCCGGGGAGCTACCCACATGACACAGCAGACCTCTCCTGCCTGGTCCGCTGCTCCCCTCAGCAGTGTATGTCAGTCGATCTGCCTGTTCTGCTCCCCTCTCTTTCTCTGATGAATCCTCTCACCACTCGCGCCCTGCCCCCCCCCGCCCCCGCACCTCTGGCCTGTACCCCAGTTCTTGTATGCATAAATAAATAAATGTTTTTGTTTAAAAAAAAAAGAACTTTGCAGTGTAAATGAAGTGGTCAGGCTTTTTATCTGCCTTCCCACAGCGAGCCTTGACAGCCACCCACTCCGCCCCCCTCCTGTAGCCTAGGAAAGAGCACGTGGGAGGCATGGGCGTGGGGCAGCGCGCCTGTCATTACAACACCCGGGCTGGGAGAGCACCAGGCAGGGGCAATGGTAAATGTGCACACCTGTGCAGAGGGGTAAGCAATAAAAGGGCAGCGTCACTGAGCCTGGGAGGAAAACGCCAAAGAAATGTTGCGGGAAAGCCGGTCTGTACCTTGATACAGCATTAAAGGCCTGTAAAAATCTACTGAAGGCTCTAAAATTGTCTCTTCATCTGTTAGAACCAACAGTGAACCTATCTGGCTTGGGATGGTTCTACAACAAAGCTTGAAGTTGAAACAGAACCTGTCTTTTTCTAAAAAAAAAATATTTTCTTTTTATGCATACAAGAGCTGGGGTACAGGCCAGAGTTGGGGGGGGTGAGAGGATTCACCAGAGACAGTGGGGGAACAGAATAGGTGGATCTACTGAAATACACTGCTGAGGGGAGCAGTGGGCAAGACAGAAGAGGTCTGCTGCACCATGTGGGTAGCTCCCTGGCCAGCTGGGGATCAAACTCTTGCTGCAGAGGCTGCGGACAGCTTCATAGGCTGCATCTTCACCCCTTGTGCCACCAGGGAGGCTCCAGTACCTATCTTTTTGAAAGCCTAAGCTCTATTTTTCCACTATTTTTCTATAGGAAATCCTTGACTCAAGTTCTCTGGTGGAGTTCATTTTCCTTCTCTACCTCAGGCAGGGGAAACAACCTATTCTTCTTGTTGTGAAAGGGAAAGAGGGAGAGAAGGGGAGAGGGAAGTTACCTGACTTCTTGGGAACTTCATTACCATTTGGAAATAGAATTAAGTAGAGCATAAGGGACTCCAGAATCCTTAATGTCTTCCTTCTATCTGATCTAAGTCTGAATCAAGTTACCGGGGAAGGTTGTAGAATCTCCTTTTCCCTGACAATTCTTAAACTTTAAAGAGCTACTCTTCTTACTGGCATGCTTGGGTTTGGCCCTCCTTCAGGTTTCCTCTAAGTCTGAGAATTTGGATGGATGAAGGAATTATCCATCACCAAATATTGCTTATCTCTTGAAAAATGTCATCCTAAAATTAATATTTACTTGTGAAGGACTAAACCACGTGGAATCTTAGTAACAAGAAAAAAATCATCTGCCCTCAAGGAGAGGACAATTTAGATGAAGAAAAGAGATCAATTCATCATTTTTACCATTAACAAAAATTGATAGCATTCCTATTATGCGTCAAGTACCTTGCAGGGGAATGTGAGAGATAAGGATGTGCTATTATCAGTGAGGATGTTTTCATGGGCCTATTGGACATGGGCATTTTGCTATTTTATCAAAATCTTAGTGCCAAAAATGCTGCATCAGAATGTCCTGTGCATCTTTAAAGTAAGGTCTCTTCTATTAAACAGTCACAGAACGTATCAGCGCCCACGTGCTGGCGCTTTACGTGCATTATCACTAATCTTCACCACAACCCATGGATATTTCCTTTTTATACAAAAGGAAACTGAGGCTAGGAGAGTTATGTGATTTGCCAATGCCACATATTGGGTGGGGGGCAGAGTCAGATTTTGAATTCAGGTCTGTCTGTTCTTCTGGGGCCAAACCAAATGAAAAGGGGAACAGAAGCAAGATTGCACTGGCCCGAGGAGCCAGTTATAAGCAAGGAGAAGGGGGTATAGATGGCCATTCCCCACACCTGGCTGGAAAGTTTGGGAGAGAAATGCATCAGAACCATGAGGCTCAGGGGAAGTTTGTTGTTCTGGCTTGGTTTGTGGGTGTGAGTTTTGAGGTAAAAATATAGTGCCTACCCTCTGGGTATTTACAAAGAGAAGCACTCTTCAAACTTGTCATACAGAAAGCCACTCCCAAAGATCTGATATAGGGATTAACTGGTCCAATTGATCTTTGTTATTCAGTTATCCAAAGATGGGAAAGCCATTGTTAGAAAGCAATGAAGAAAGTAGATGCTGGAGGCTGAGAACAGCCTCCTTCCAGATCTTTCCACGTTATGTATCACTCAAGGACTAGCTTGACATTTAGTCTGTGGTAGGCAAGACCCTAAAATGGCCCTTAAGATTTCTGCTGCACATGCCTAGCACAATGCCCTTAAGTGTGAGGGGAACCTGTGAGCATAACCACTCGTTCCCATGTTCACGTTACAGTACACGGCAAGGGGTGATTCTCCTGAATGGGTCTAATGTAATCAGGTGAGGCCACTAAAATGCAGAGTTTTCTACAGCTGGTAGTAGAAGAGGGAGTCAGATTTGGAGCTTGGGAAGAATTTGACACGACATTGCTGCTTTGAAGATGGAAGGGCCCACATGGCAAAGGATGCGGGTGGCCCTGGTGGCTGAACATAACCTCTGACTGACAATAAGCAAGAAAAGGGGGACTTTGATCCTGCAACCTTGATGAGCTGAATTCAGCCAATACTCCACAGAGCTTGGAAGCACTTTCCCTAGGCCTTGCAGATGAGATCTCGGTTCAGCTGACACCTTAGATCTCAGCTTTGTTATGCCCTGAGCAGTGAGGTCATTGTGCTGTGCCTTATAGAACAGCAACTAACGAGTGTGATTTTCAGATACTGAGTGTGGTAATTTCTCATACAGAAGTAGAACACTAATATACCACCTCTTCTGAGAAGCTTTCCCTGAGTTATCCCAGCTTCATATCGTCCCCTGAGAACAACATGCCTTACACATCACCCTGCCCCTCACTTTCTCATTCAGGGTTTCACATAATGAAAAGCACTCAGAAGATCAAAGCTGACTGACAAAAAAATCAGAGTAAGCAATCCCTTTATAAAGTACAGTTGACCGTTGAAGAACATGAACCATGTGGGTCTGCTTATATGGGGTGGAAAGACATTTCCATCCAGGGTTCCACAACCAAATGTTGTGATTCCCCCTTACCTCCCTGCTGTTCAAGGGTCAACTGTAAATCTTCTTTTATCAAACCACAGAAGTGCTTCCTGGAAATGGACAATTGAGTGAATGGGTAAGTCAGTACCTCTTCCACTTAAAGTAATTGTGCAGAGTGAGGCAAAACTGAAGGGACACTCGAATTTCAAAGTACAGCTGTACCCAAACCTGATGGCAGCTCTGCTTCCTAGCTCCTTAGACCCACTCAGTTTGCCTTGTCTGACGGAAAATGCATAATCCAAACAGTTTTCTCCGAAATGGATTCAGTATTTCCAGTCCTTCACCGATAATCCTCAGACATGCAGACCACTGATGTTGTGTCAGGCAACACCGCAGGGATAAGGAGATGGGAGTTGTGGAGCAGGCTAAACAATGCGGGATTCTCTTCTCTCAAGAGCAAGATCCTGGTCTTTTTATTGACAGAAAAGGGTGGGTCCAACTAAATATTGAATTTAAGAATTTAGGGAGGATGTATCCGATGATATGCTCCCAGCTCCCACCCATGGCGCCAATCTTATTATCAAGGCGTTTCACTGATCAGCTTCTGGGGTCCCTTGTTATGCATCAGTCCAAGGCCCCTCCAGATGTTCCTGGTCATGCCTGTGACACATGCCCTTCCCAGGGTGATCAAGCTTTCTGCTCTTGATTGATTTGAAAGGCACCTTGTAGGGTTGGGCTCCTATAACTGATTGACTGGGCAGCTTTGACATTGCTTAGGAATGCAGAACCACAGGTAACAAAAATGGTGGCTGAACAGGCTGCTTAGGATGAGCAGATCCACACACTGATAACCCTTTATCTTCCTTATCTGTTAACAATTATACAGTAATTGTTATACAGACCCGGCAGCTAATTTCCCTTAAACTGAAAGAGAATTTGGGGATATATGCCCAATATAATGGTATGGTAATGTAAATAGATAAATGCTGCAGGAATAAGACTTTCTGTTCTTTGGGAAACATAACTGCTAATGATACATACACACACACACATATACTTATGTCATATATAACAGATGACTTCCCAACCCTGGCTGTAAAGTTTGGGCAGGAAATGTGTCAGAAACATGAGTTAGACATACATACATATACACACTTGACAGTTTACAAAGGCCTTCCATGGCTGTCGGGTTATTGCAGCCTCATGACTCTCTGAGGCAGGCAGGGCAAAGATTTGTATCTTCATTTTTAATTGAGGAAATTGAGACTCAGTGAAATCATCTGCCCAAGTTCACCCAGCAAGTTAGGGCTATTGTTAAGGGTGCCAGATCGCTCTTGTCTACTGCTGCTGCCTGTGATCATTACTGACAGATGCTTCCAACAAGCTTTTTATGAATAGCCAGAAATGCTCCTGTGGGCCAACTTATAGTTCTTGCCTAACTAGCTCTTTAAAGTGACTTTAAAATCAAATAATTTAATTGAAGATGTGAAAATTTAGCTTCATCTTGTTCATTGATCCAACAAATATTTACTAAACACCAACAATGGACATTGTTTTTGACTCAGGCGATACAGTGGTGAACAAGGAAGTCATGGTCCCTATGGAGTTTACATGATTTCGTCATTCACTGAGTTGCACAGAAATACTGCCATCAACTTCAGGTAAGTAGCCCATGTCCTTCCCTTCTGGATCCTCTTAGGTCTGCTGAAAAGGAGAAACATTCCTTGGGCATAAAGTGAGCTTCAAAGGAACTTTGTGCCTCACTAATTTTTAAGAAAGTTATAAGGAAATGCTTCTGGGGTACACCATTGAAAACCATACGTCCATACATCCATATCAGACTAAGGATGTCCCTGGCAGTTGGCAAGAGCACACACAGGCCCCAAGCACATATGTACAACTGCAGCTCTACAGCAATGCAGACAAGTCACCAGCCTCTTCTGTGTTGCAGTGACCAGCACTGTGAGCTAGTGGTCCAGGATGCCAGCCTGCCTTAACTGTGTCATCAATATTAGCTGCTGCAGTGGGTATATTCTCCCTGCCCCTGTCATCAGTGTTTTAACACAACAAAACTGTAACCATTTATGTGTGGGCCACGAGCCAGTTGGGGTAGAAATAGTGGCAGTGGCAACTTTCTCATCCCATCCTCTTGATTCCTAGACCACAGCAACAGCAGTGTATTCCTGAATTTGTTGATTCCATGGTGGTCTTAGAGAGTGTTCTGCAGATGAGTCATTTCTGTCATCTTCTGGAGTCATTTTTGGACATCCAGCATAGAGCCCACACCTTCAACCCTTCACATGTTTTAGTACGAAATCCCTGGTAAATAGTCTCTGATTGGTATAACTTGACTGGTTTCCACTCCTTGTTCTGGATGCTGACTGGTTACACTAATGGGGTGCTTCCCCCGCATGGAGTGGGAAATTGAGGAGACTAAAAACCAAAAACGCACTATCAACCCTGTTTTTGTCATGTGAGGTGCTGATGAAAGTCTATAATTGAAGATGCCTATGCATCTCATAACCCACGCCCAAGATTTCACTCCAAAAATGTAAACAGTTTCATTAATCATGAAAGGAACTTTATTAAAAATATACTGCAGCAAATTTCAAAGTTAAAAAGAAATTGGATTTTAGATTCAATTCAGCCAGCAGTGATTGAGTGCCTCCTGTGCCAGGCATTACACCAGGGGTGGCTGTTGCAAAGATAAGTCAAAATTGGTCTGTGTTCTCTGAGAGTGTACCGCCTCTGTCTTAGGGAGAATAACCTTAATACAAGGTAACACTCAACTGACCGAAAAGTTCAAGTCAAACTGCAATGGAAACATGGAGGAGGAAGAAAGAGAAACAGCCTGAGTCAGGACAGAGAACGTATCCTAGATGAAGCGCCAACTAAGCTGAGTCCTTGAACGATGAGTAGGATTTTGCTGGGAGGAACAGCGCTGCATTTCCTGGATTCCACTACACGCTATCTTCACTGGTTAGAAAAACTCCATGTGAATATATTTTTCACTGTCTTTCCCCCCCCTAACTTTACTTTTCAATGGAAAGTGCATGTGAACCACATATGCATATTGGGACAAGCAGGAAGTCAAGAACCATGGAGATGAATTGCACTGTGGAATTTGTGAGCTGGTTCTGGCAGTCTGCACTGGAAAATCAACCAAGAGCACTAAGCACTTGCTGAAATTACTTTCTATCAGTAAGACAAGATGTAATCAAGTTAAAGGATGCAGGCCTTGGGCAAAACAAAGAAAGAAACCAACTGTGGAAATTATTTTCTAGGGGCCTTACAGCAAACCAGAAAAACAATCTGGGAGGAACAGATGTTGTATCTGAAGGAGCAGGGCACCGAGGGCCAGAGAACTTGAGTTCCGGTCCTGGCTCTGACGCTGGCTAGATCTATGAGTCTGAATAGGCCACTTCTCTGACATTTGATTATTTACCTGCGTTTGGACAACAAAATACGGAGCAAGGGTGCCAGAAAACACTAGGCTAGACTCCAGTAGCTAAAGCAGTCCTAACTACATTTACACCTGCCCCAATTCTCACCATTTCTACCTTGACTAAAGCAAGAGTGGCCCAGGTATTCGTTTTACAAAACCTTGCCCCATTAAAATTGTTGTGCAATCATCCCAGGTCAGCAGGTTCATTGTTGACTCAGGCAGATGAAAAGAAAATTTGGAGCCTTTGGTAAACTTGACAGTCCTTTAATGCTGAATCTGGGGACCAGGCACAACAGGCAGACCAGCAGGCATGGAGGCAGCAACTGAGCTCCTTAGCCCCTGCAAACCTCGCCTTTCAGCCCTCCCTTCTTGGCCCAGGTGTCCATGTTTATGTATGCACACCCCTGTGCGCTGGCTTCTCAACACAGATGTCTGTAATCATAGGCACACATGCCCGTGCTTACACTCCCAAACCCTTCTCGCACTAACACAATATTATCACTTGTGGGTAACGCAACCCAGAGGCAAGCAAAGCCACAGGTGGTGGCTGTAGAGGCTGGTGGCGGGAGGCAAAAAAGAGCCAGTACTCCATGTTCCTTTCAGAAACCCTGGCCTGGAGAATTCCGTATGTAGATTAACTCCAATTCGACCCATTTGCCTATGTAAGCAAGTCAAGCTTTGTATAATTTCATGTTTTCAACTGTTAAATGACAGCTGAAATTGTCATGGAAAAATGACATCAATGGTGGGAAAACAGGTTCAGAGAGCTGATGAGTGATCTAAAGTCAAACAGCTAGTATCAGGGCTGTTTCCAGAACTCAAGTCCATTTCACTTCAAGAGCCCAAGATCTTCATAACTATCCAAATAATGCTGAAATAGCTGAAGCACTTAGAATTATAATCCTTTCAACTACTTATTGAGGTGAGACTAGTTAGCTTTCCTTTTTTTTTTTAAAGAGATGAGTAAGAGTCATGAGCTTTATATCTGCTATCTATTGCACTGCAACAAATTACCATAAACTTACTGGCTTAAAACAACACCCACATATTATCTCAGTTTTCATGGGGAATCTGAGGACAGCTGAGCTGAGTCCTGTGCTGGGTTTTGCAAGGCTGCAGTCAAGGTACCATTTGGGGCTGGAATCTCATCTCTCTTAAGGGCCTCCTCCAAGATCACATGGTTTTTGGCAGAATTATGCTTTTTTTTCTGTAGTGGAGCTCATGGTGGCTTCTGCAAAGTCAGTAGGAACTAGAGTCTGACTTCCTCATGTCTCTTCTTTCAGGCAAGGCATGGAACCGCAACCCCATGCAAGCTAATCCTTCTTTTGATGAATTCAAAATGATCTAATTAGAGACCTTGCATAGATCCCCCCTTTTTCATAGTCAATTGGACTGAAGCAAATAACGGGGTCCACCCATGCAAGGGGAGGGGCTTATAAAAGGGTACAAATTCCAAATTGTGGGGATCATGTGGACCATCTTAGAATTTCAGCTATCAAACTGTAAGCAACTTTTGCAATTCTGTTTTTTTCTCTTGTATGAGTGACCACGCCCAGCACCCAATCAGTGGGTCATCCCAAAAGGTAAGCAAAGGGTGCTATGTGGGTGAATATGACAATTAACAAAAATAACTTTTGAAGAAGCACGTCAGAATTTTTTTTTCTGGGGTATTATGTTCAATTGCTCTAATAGCAAAGGAGGGAATAAGGAAGTAGAAGACAGTGTCCATGAACCAGACCCTGGAGGTGAACTTCCACTACATGAATAAATGCTAGCAAAAGCTAGTCAGATGAATTTTAAGGGTTTTTTTTTTTGTGTGTGTGGCTAAAACCAAACCAAAATTGTTACCATCATTGTTTCCAACATCATCCTGTATGTACAGCACATGGTTGGATGTTCTAACAGGCAAAGCAATGGCTCTTTCCATTGATCATGTGTTCTGGGTTATGCCAGTCAAAGGGAAGGCCATGACCCAGATACTCACAGCTCTTGTAAACAGTCAGCCTAATTATGTGGACTTGCTGTGTATTCTCTTGACTGAATCTGCAATGTTTGATAAATGAGTTAACATCCCCGAAAGTTCAGCTCAGGTAGTGAGCTCCATTACATAAAGTGATATGAGGGTTGGCAATTATCTGGCTAATTCCATCAATGTCAGAGGCGGTCTTAATAATTCCGATTGTAGAATTTGCTTCAAGTATGCAGTTACTTAGTCACCCCAACATGTACCTGAGGAGCAGAATCATCTCTATCTGTATGCCTCTACTGATGTAACTGGGTATGAAACTGGTATATATCTGCTCTCCTTTCAACACAGCAGACAAAACTCTCACAATCATTATGACTCTGAAGTTCCTCTTCTGAGCCACAGTAGGAAGACAGCTAGAAATGTGATCCAAACGGAATCTCCCTTACCTTCCAAATAGTCGTTTAAAAGAGTTCTTTGCTAAATATTCCACAGAACCTCATTACCTCCCCCTTTTTGGGGGACTGTAAAATAAAAGCCTAAGTAGCAAGTTTTTAAAAAGAAATGTTTTTCTTCCTCATCTCATATCCCTGGGGACACTAAGACGAGGTTTTCACCGTGGACACAGCCAGCTTCTTCTCATGAGGAAAACCAGAAAATGAGATTGTGATCAACACAGTCCTCACCCACCTATTTCCAGTGCCAGATTTTGCATTATTTCAGGGAGTGCATGTGTACCTGAGGGATGGAGTAACCCATGTTAAGAAATTCCCAGGGAGGAACTCCCTGGTGGTGCAAGGAGTTAGGATGAGGCACTATGAAGCTATCGGCAGCCACTGCAGCACAAGTTACAGCCTGGGCCAGGGAGCAGCCCACATGGCGCAGCAGATCTCTCCTGTCTCGCCCACTGCTCCCCTCAGCAGTGTATTTCAGTAGATCCACCTATTCTGCTCCCCACTCTCTCTGGTGAATCCTCTCACCTCCCACATTTCTGGCCTGCACCCCAGTTCTTGTATGCATAAATAAATAAATCTTTTTTTAAAAAAAGAAAATTCCGAGGGCAAAGTGTGTATACAATACAATTATATTATACAGGTAATTTCCAGTTGAGGAAGAAATGAATGCCTAGAAAGGTGGTTATTATTATTTTGTTGTGAATCATTCAATAGTAGCTAATTCAAATATTAAAAAGAACCCCAACGACAATGAGTATTAAAAATAACTCTTAGGGATATTTCTCCTTCCTCTATAACAGATCAGCAGTTAATTCTATCATTCTCTATTGTCTCATAAAGAAGAGAATATCAGAACGGCTTTAGACTGAGAAACTGAAAGATCTTTCTGTGTTTTAAAGTAATTTCGCATCTTGGGGGTCGATAAGAGTGACGTTCTTCTGGGCTATTCTAGGGACAGCGCTTCCCAGGAAAAGATGCTCAGGTAGTGCTGGGTTCACCTTTCAGCCTTCACACACACATGTCCATGGACATTCCTGCAGAGGCCCTGATTGCTGTTTTCTCCTCAAGTCTAGGGATGCAGGATGAAAAGGAATAGACATGAGAATAGGGGGTTGTGACACAAGCCTGGGACAAGAAGAACAGAAGGAATCGAACACAGGTTTTCCCTAAATCATAGGTGTTGGTCGGGGCACAGAGCTGTGAGGGGATTTTTTCCTCCCCGCCATCAAGTGGGCAGAGAAGCTCCACGGTGGAAGGTGAAGTGGCAGTTGCATGGACTCATTGTCTCCGACAGTGAGAGAACTTCACAGGGTCTCAGAGACCCTGCATCTGAGTCACCACATTTGACAGATGAGGAAACGGAGGTGCAAGCACAGTAAGGGCCTTGCTTGGGACCACAGAGAAAATTAGGAGCAGACTTGAGGCTTGAACTTCATGGAGACTTCGTGGGGGTAAAGAAAGCATGTTCTCCTCCAGCACCCCCACCAAGCCATGTGTGGGGCTTAGCCACGGGAGGTCAGAAAACAGTCACTGAGTTGCAGTGACTTCAGATGTCGTGACTCTCAGTGACACTCAGGACCCCCCATGCAACCCCTTCAGAGGAGACTCTGAACCACACATATAAAGTGAGACAATATGTAACATATGCTGGAAATTTGGGGGTGGGCAAAGGAAACTGATGGCCTAGACACACAGCCATAATTTTCAGGGGAACATTTTGAAGGAGAAATGAAGAAACACAGGAAGTGGTACTCAACTGGGGGCCGGGGGGCACAGGTAGGAAAGGCACATGTATTTCGTGTAAAATGCCCCCAAGGTGTGTTACATCTTCTCAGATGACCATAAAGATTCTTCTGGCTCATGTGTGGAGAATGAACTCTAGGCAGGCAGGAGTGGATGTGCGGAGAAAAACAAAAAGCCATTAGGAAGTGAAGGGGCCTGGCTCCCTGCTAGCAGGTGGCGAACGATGTGTCCTTATACAACATGGCACAGGCACAGATCCTCAGCTGATCTGAGGGCAAAACATTTCCACAGCTTAATTTAATAGGTACGTTTTGTTACACCAGCAGCGGATGGACCTTAAAGTGATGTTTGAGGGGCTGCTAACAACTTGTATCATTCTGAGAAATTTCCTTCTAGCTGATTCTTTGACAAAAATAACCTTGCTTGTTTTCTCCTCACTTGCCCACACTCTCAAAGATAGCAATGCAGTTCGTCCTCAGAAAGCTTCTTGTTAGAGTTTATAGAGAAAATGCCTCCTCAGGAATAAGAGTAGCCTACCTGTGCCCCCACCCCCCACCTGCTGGAGAGAGGGAGAGAGGGAGGGAGGGAGGGAGAGAGAGGGAAGAGAGAGAGAGAGAGAGAGAGAGAGAGAGAGAGAGAGAGAGAGAGAGAGAGAGAGAGAGAGAGAGCTTGCTTCCTCCTATACTAAGGCCACAGTCTATCAAATTAGGTCTCCACCCTTATGACCTCATGTAACCATAATTACCACCTGCATCTCTTCAGATACAGTCAGATTTGGGGTTAGGACTTCATATGAATTGGGGGGTGTACGGTAAACGGAAGTGATCAGGATTTTTCTGCCCTGCCGCCACTAGCATCTATGATCTACACTTGTGGTCTGGAGCGTGTGCCTGGTGACGGCGCCTGCAGTGGTGAGGGCGTGCGTCCCTGGGTGCACCTAGGCCAGAGACTGAGTCTATAAGGGCGGTGTCATGAGCAGAAAGAGAGGACCAGAGGCACGAGAGAGCAGAGGACCACGCGCAGAGTGCAGTAGAGACCTTGAGAGGACGCCGGGGAGCCCAGAAAAGAGTGAAGATTCGCTGGGAGCTAGGAGGCCGCCCAGCCTCCTGGCCCTGCAGCCTCCCTGTATGCCCTGCGCCTGGCTGCCTCGCTACAAATGCTGTAGAAAATAAGTCAAAGCCTGAAAAAGCCACGGAGAGCTCCAGGACAACTCCTTTTCCTGTCTGCCCGAATCCCAGAGAACCTACTCTAGGCCTTGTTGGCATTACAGGGGGGATGCAATTTAGTCCATAATAGCCATTAAAACTTTCTCCTCTATTTTATGTCACCTGTTTCCTTATACTGAACAATGTAAACATAATTCAGAAATAAAATGAGGACAGGTATTATTCCCCCTTTATAGACAAGAAAAACTAAGGCTCAGAGATATGAAGTGACTTGTCCATAGTAACACAGCTGGGAAGTCAGTATTTGCTGTTACTTTTGTCTGACCAGAAAGCTGCCCCTTGTTACGGTGATGTGTTCCTCCTTGATAGTGACTGGCCTTGGAGCCCAGGCGCTGGCCTGAAGCTGGGGTTCTGAGGCTAGAGCAGGGAGTCCTGACCTGAGATGTTGGCAGAAGGGGCACTGAAGTCAAAGCAATGAAAAGTGTGTGGCAGAGCTAAGAGCCAAAATGCCAGGAAGGTATTCGGAGGGTTGGTGCACGCACAGGCCCTGGCGGTGGGTGTGGAAGGTGGGCTTCAGAGCCAGGACAAGCTCATGCAGAGACAGCAGGGGAGGAGAGAGATTCCTGAGCTTGAAACTCCCATTAGTCCTTGTGTCCATTGTGGGAGGACCTCAATACACTCTGGCAGCAACTCTGAAAGGTAGGTATATCCTATCCCTAATTGGTCAGAGGGGAAACTGAGGCTCAGAAAGATTCAGTGACTTGGCCAAGTTAACAGAGCTGGGGTGGCAGATCTGGTGGACTGCAGGGCCTGACTTCCATGCCAACCTGTCCAACATGTGCTCAGGAAGGTACATGACGAAGACCCAGGGGCAGAGAGGCCAGAGCGTCCCCACGCCACCAAGCAAGGACCTTGTGTGGGAAATGCCTGCAACAGACAGATCAGGATTCTTCTGTCCTTTGCCAACATTTCTCCAGGCAATTAAGTTTGTTTCAGGGGGAAAAAATCTTCTAATTTCTAATTCTAATTTATCATCAACCAAAACATTCAGAAAAATCTATAGAGTTTAGTTGTAATTTAGCATACATACGTAAGTATAGCCTGTAGGAATACTACAGAGATTTTGTTCATTTATCCCTGATAGTAAATCATTTATGTCCTGTGGAAAGTATAATTAAAAATGAGATGTCACCAAAAAATCAATTGAAAGAATTGAGCCGTACTGGAGAGATTTTACTTTTCAAACCATTGACAATGGGAACAAAACCATGTCTGAAGTTCTAAGAGTCAACAAAAATAGCAAGCACCTGGCCAATCACCCACATGCGTCACTAGGCTGAGTTGTTTAAAAGCAAGAGGTCTCAGGGAGCAAACCCAGTCTCCAAAAGTTCTATTTTCAGTCTGGTACTAGTCTTGCTGGATGACCTCGCGACAACCACTGGATGGTCTCCACTTGTCCCTCCAGACCCACCCTCCACCTTCTCCATCCTGCTCTGGGCCCCATTGGACTGCATCACTGGGGCTTCATGGGACTCTGGTTTCTGCTTGGGTTTATTCAAAGAGAAGCATTGGCAGAAGGGCGAAGCGAGGAGGAGACACTGAGATCTTCATCCTTCTGCCTCCCTTCCTGAGTGCTACAGACTGAATGTGTTGCCCCAAAATTCATATGTTGAAAATTCCTAATGGGAGGGTAACTGGAGGTGGGCCTTTGGGAGGTGATTAGGTCACAAGGGGGAGTCCTCATGAATGAGGGTGGAGCCATTATAAAACAGGCCCCAGAAAACTCCCTCACCCCCTTCTGTGAAGGGAGGACAAGGCATGAACCAGGAAGTGACTCTCACCAGATACTGAGTCTACCAGCACCTGGAGCTTGGACTTCCCAGCCTTCAGGACTGTGAGGAATAAATTTGTGTATAAGCCACCCAGTAGACAGTACGTTGTCATAGCAGCCTGAATGGAGTAAGACTTGGGCCATGGGTCAGCATTACCTCTCACCTCACCAACA
The DNA here is from genome assembly GCF_014898055.3 of Talpa occidentalis. Classification (NCBI taxonomy): domain Eukaryota; kingdom Metazoa; phylum Chordata; class Mammalia; order Eulipotyphla; family Talpidae; genus Talpa; species Talpa occidentalis. The sequence goes on from NW_023601543.1 coordinate 9,943,173, forward strand.
GCTGCGCTTTCTGTGGGCTCTGTATCTACTCCCTGCCTTCAGGCTACGGGTGGTAACAGCTGCCTGTGGTGGCCAGACCCAGGGTCTCTCCCCATCCCTTGTCTGCTCCTTCTGCCCAGTTAACAGGCACCTTTGTAAGTAGTCCCTTCCTCAGCCTCTCCTCAGGTCATACTTTGGACACACCATCTCTTTCCTGCTACTGCCATGATGAATGTGCTCGTGTAACATCTGTGGGCCTCAAAATCTCTGCTTGGGTAATGGAATTTTGTCTTCCAGCCAACCCAGGGAGATTCAATAATTCACCAAATATTCATGGAATGTTGATCTGGGCCAGATGCTCAGAGAAGAAATGGGAAAGGCAGTGATGCCCTTGGCTGTACTGATAGGAGGAGATGCCATTTCAGTCCCAGAAGTGGAAGGCGCTTCATTCCATCCCACCCTCTGCAGCATTTGCAGCAGGCAGCGCAGAGCTCAGTCACCAGGGAGCAGCTGCCCTCCTGAGGTAGAGTTCCTGCCCAAGGAACCCGGAGTTCTGGAATTGCAGCTTTGGACAAGGTGCAGAATAGAGGTATTACAGAGGCTGGAGGTCAACTTCACTCAAGGCACCTTTATGTGATAATAACAACTATAATTGAATGCGGAAAATAAGTGCATGGGTTTTGGATCTAGACTGATTACAGGTCCAGTACTTGCATGAAAGCATAGATCTGAAGACTGAATGGGTCTGGCACACAGTACATAATCCAGTGATGTAACGCTGGCAACAGTAATTGGACAGCGACTTCAATACAGCAGGCATTATTTGAACGTCCTTTGCATGTGTTCAATGAATCCTGACAACAACCTGATGAAGTGGATCTCATTACTGGCTCTGTTTTCCAAATGAGGAATCTGAGGCATGGAGATTGTATTAGCCTCCTATGGATGCTATAACAAATTAGCACACATTTGTTGGCTTAAAACAAGGGGAAATTATTCTTTTATTCTGGAGACCAGATGTCCAAAATCAGCATCATTGGGTGGAAATCAAGGTGTCAGCAAAGCCACATTCCCCTGGAAGGCTCTAGGGGAGAAGCCTCTGCTCGTCTCTGCCTGCTTTTGTGGCTGCCAGAATTTCTTGGCGTGTGGCTGCATCTCTCTCAACTGCGATCACGCGATACTCACACTGCATTCTCCTTTTCTGTCTGTGTCTCACCTCCCTCTGCTTCTCAATTTCAAGGATATGTGTGATGGCACTTAAGATCCACCTAGAAAACCCTGACTAATGTCCCAGTTTTAATAACTTTAATCACCATGGCAAAGTCCCTTTTTCCATGTGAGGTAACACAGAGCCCCAGAGATTAGGTTGTAGATATTTAGATCATAGAGAGCTTGAGTAACTTGACCAAGACAACACATAATCGTTATATTAATTCTGTATTACTAATACTTATTTGGGACAAGTTACTTAACTCCATCTGTGAAATAGCAGTGAAAATCCGTGCCCTGGAATATACAAAGAAATAATTTCTAACATTCTTACACTCTAGTTACCAGAGGGGGTGGGGGAAGGGAAGACAGAGGGGCTAGGAGTGGGAAGGTTATGGGGGTGTGGCACTGGTGCTGGAGCTTCAGTGGAGGGTGAGTGAAGCTATGTGTACATAGAGAGGTGTGAGGTTGGACTCCCCGAATTATATATGCAAATGGTAAATCAGTAACATTTAAGGGAAAAAATAATTATTACGATCTTCAAGGAGAATGTGAAGGTTGGAAAGCAGAACCTCTGTCTATTTCAGTTTTGAGTCAACCACAGCACATAAGCATTTAGTTGAAGGAGCCCACAAATGCCTTCATGCTAACAGCACACACACTGACCCTGGTTTACAAAGTCCTTTCTCTCCATCATCTCATTTGACCTCACAATAAACCTATGAAGTAGGTAGTATGGGCCCTACTATTTTAATTTTATCCAGGTAAAACAGGCTCAGAAAGGCTAATAAGATCAGCCACACTATAGGATTCTTGCTGTGTGTCAGGTACTGTGCTAAACTCTTGTTCATGGTTGCAGAGCTAGTGAGTCACATGATGGGAAATGATGGTGCTCAGCAAGAAAGAACACCAGGCCTCCCAGAGCTCACGGTCCAGGCTGTGCTGGGAGTGGGTGATCCATGACCATGGATTTTCCTGCTCGAGGCATCTGATGAACCCTCTGTTTGTGTGATGCTAGGTCATGTGCTCTAATCTGAGCTTAAGAACTAGTGTCAGAGAGACCTTGGTTCAACTGCAGCTTCCATTGCTTGACCTTGGCTAAGCAACTGGCCTCTCTGAACCTGTCCTCACTGGGGAAATAAAGCAATGGTTCCTACTTCGCTGGGTTGTTGGGAGGGTAAAACGAGGTCTCTGTGTTGTCACTCAGTGCAGGGCTGGGCCATGTTCAACAGCAGCTAGGTGGTGGTGTTATTGTCACTGTTATCAGTATTATTATCCACTGTCAAGCGGCCAGCGTGGGTCTGGAGCTTCCTACCACCTGAGTAACCTCGGGTAAAGGATGTGACTTCCCAGGCAAAACTCAAAAGTCTTGATACTTGGTACACCAAGCTAGTCTCCCATCATTCCCCATCAAAGGTGCTGTTATGGCGTTCAGTTAGGTTACTTCTGCTGGGTTCGGATGTCGTGGGACAGAGAGTGATGCCACATAGCAGTGTGCTACTGCTGGGCTGACTCTTCATGCCCTTGACCGCAACTAGGCTCAACACATTCCTATTGCCCCTAGATGCCACCCATGGTGCCACAGGACTCCAGGCTCTACTTTCTGCTGGCAAAAGCGTGGCCCACTCAGTGCTAAGTCATCCCTGAAGCCAGTGGGGTCTTCCTCCTGAGGATAGGCCTGGAGCCAGCTGCCTGCACAGCACTTGGGTGTTTGGCATGGATGTGGCTCACGGGGGCTGTATTTATATCTGGTGCAGCATCCAACCCCCGTCCCTGCTGTTTCACAGGACATGAGACCTCTATAGGGACAAGTGAGTCACCTTGCTCACCACCCTCCACCGTCAGCAGGCTGGCTAGGGACCGGGCCAGCTGCATGATCTGGGAAACTTTCCAATTCTATCTTTGAATAAAAACCTGAGTGGCAAACTCAAGGCTGTCTGCCAGGGCGTGGGGCGGTGTGTTCAAAGCTACCCTGGAAACTCATTCTGGCTTCTTAGAAATGTAATATTTTGTCCATTTTATGTATGTAGGGTAAGGTAAAAGTATCAGGCTTTTCTGCCCTCCCACCGTTAGGATGGATGACAGAATCTTGTGGTCCTGAACGCATGCATGATGGCGGGCACCTGGAGTAGGGTGTGGGCATAGGTAGACGGGATTCACCTGGGCTAAGACTGGGCTTTTAAGGGCGGCGTCACGGGGATGCCAGCAGAAGCCGAGAGAAGCAGAACCAAGAGAGAGAAGTAGCAGAGAGAACGCGAGAGCAGGCCGGAAAGCCCAGATGGAGTGAAGACTTGCTGGGGGCTGGGAGGCCTGCCAGTCTCCCGGCCCCCCAGCCTGCCATGTACCTGGTAAATCCCAAGAAAAGCCTGAAAAGGCACCAAGGGCTCCAGCGCTGCTCCTTTACCCCGTCTGCATGGGATCATAGAAAACCTGCCCTTTGTCATTCCTGCCCCTACAGTGTAATATTCACAATACTATGTATCCATAAAAGTAATGACTGTAACACTTGCTATGTGTAGACACGGCAATAAGCATCTCTGAGAATCATGGTCTTAATGTTCACACTGTCTTCCCAGCCCTTGTGCAGCTGAGGAGATAGAAGCGCTTCTCTAAGTTCACACAGCGAATAAAAGGAGAGTGAGGGTGCAGACCCAGGCTTGGGGGACTCCAGGATATGTGCTGCTGTTGTTGCAGAAATGAAAGAAGGGTGGACAGGACCAGGAGCTCAGAGGTGCGAGAAAGTGAAAGTTAGAGGTGATCATGGAATTGTAATTCCCCTCACCACCCCGGAAATGTGCAGATGTCTTGAGAGAAGCAGACATGAGAGTTGAAACAAATGTGATCTAGATCTTAAGGGTAAGGAGACTCAGCAGCTGACATCTGTAACCCACAAGCAGGAACTCACTTCATTTTCACAACAGCCTTCTGAGGCAGGTACTGCTATTTATCCCTACCTTGTACCTGAAAAAAGTGAGTCAATTGAGGCTCAGAGAGGTTCAAAGACTTCTCCAAGGTCACACAGGTTGGCAGAGGCAGAGTGTGATTCTAGCTCAAATCTGTTTGACTCCAAAGTTTGAGCGCTTTTCCAAACTGCCCCCCCGAAAAAGACTGCAGGTGGAGGGGAGTGGGCACAAGCTGATCTGGTTTCTGTTCTGAGATTTTTCTCCAAATGGAGCCACAATACAAGGACTACCAATGCACGAGTGTCTGGGTGGGCAGCACAGGGGTGCACAGGCTCCTTATGGGGTCACTGTGAGTATCCCACTGCCTGCCACACATTGGAGCCACCATCCTCTGCTTCTAGAAAGAAAACATTTCCCCCACCATGGCTGCTGCCCAGTTCTTCTAGATTATGGCAGACGTTAGTGCCCTGATGCCTCTCAGACAAAAGCACGTGTCCTTCTCCCCCAACATGCTAGAAACTTCCCGAGAAAGAGACCCAGAAATAACCTCTGCATCTGCGGTGTCTAGCAGACATGGGGCCCAGCACATGTTTGCTGAATGCAATTAACTTTGACTCATGTCAGGTGGAGACCATCTTGCGCTGTGATTGCACCCATCCCCACCCCAGCCTGGTCTCAGGGCTCACTCCCCATGGACTAGCTGCCCTCGGAGGACTGATGAGAGGGTACACAGCCTGTTCACATCCCTTGTGCTTTCTGCCAAGTCTTATTTTCTTGGTGAGGACACAAGCTGGGTGGAGAGGGCGTGCAGATTGATTTTGATTTGATTTCATTTTATTTTACTTTATTTTTAAACTGCAGGGGCCTGATTCTCTGAAATCAGCTCTTCAGCCTGAAAGGACAAAGCTACCTTAAATAGAAAGTCAGCCTGGTATAACCAAGTGTCATTATATTAATATGCAAAGCTACCAGTCAGCTAATCTCCACAAACCATTTGTTTCCTTAATTGCCCTCTCAGGGCAAAAGTGAAAAAAAAAACAAAAAGGGAAGATGAATAACAATTTTATTTAATTCACCCTTTCCATTCTCCCCAACTCCACTTATAGATGCAGTTCTGAAGCTGGCAATTTTCAGCTTAAATTGTCTAACTACCCTACACCCACATCAGCATCTGTCTCTCTGTGCCTGAGTTCAGTCCACTGACCCCACACAGCAGTATCTTAGGGCTCTGAGTCTCCAGGAAATCCCCCAGAGGGGTAAAGGGTCATGGCAAAATGGCAGCAGGGAAGGTGTGAGCCTGCATCCCCAAGGAGGGGGACATTGTCAAAGTCAGACTACCGGTTCCAAGGCCGAAGACTATGCTTGAGCATTGACTCTACCACTTACTAGGTCTGTGGCCTTGGGCAGGTCACTTGACTTCTCTGGGCCTCAGATGCCTCATTAGTAAAAGTGGGACAAGGTAGGTCAGTGAGAGGAATAGGACCTGCCGCATAGGGCTGTGGTGTTGAGTCAGGTCATGCCTAAGCATGTAAGGACATGAAATTCACAGGGTGTTGCTCAGGACAGTAGCTACTGCTGCAGTTGTGCTTTTTATGGTTATGTCAGGTAACTGCAAAGAAGGTCTTCTTCCCCACTCACCACACAAGCTAGACCGCAAGAAGCAGGGTGGCTGGTAGGACAATTTGAATGGCAATTTAGATGACAAAGAGGGAAGGAATGAACTTAGCAATCTCTGTGAACTAGCCACCTAAGTCCTATTATTCCTCATCTTCAGTCTCAGGTCTCTCTGATCCCAGCCCTGCTCCCTCAGCAGCCAGCAATTTTCGAGTAGACCACCTGAACCCTAGTGTGTCAGAGTAGATTCCAACAAAATGGTGAAACCACCCAAAATACCCACACCTGGAAAGGGGGTCACTTGAGCATGATTTACCTCTTCAGCTCACACTTGAAGGGGAGCAAGGTCCAGGAGAATGAGGTCTCAACCTCAGTAATGTGTTAGGCCTTGAGTGCTATGTGTGTATGTGTGCGCGCACTTGGGCTCATGCGTGCACACACAAACCAGAAATTCAGTGGAGATCCTGAAATCATCCTATGGAGGTCTATGGATGCCCTAAAGTTCTTTCTTAACATTTAAAACACCTCATCTTGAAGAGGAGCTCTCCCCCGGAGACTCGGCCACTGATGGAGTCAACAGTTTCCTCCTGTGTCAAGTGGGAGTAGTAGGACCCACCTCACCCAGGTGTTGAGAGGATTAAATGAAACAAACCATCTTATCAAAGGAGACTGGTTTCCCATCTCTTATGCCTGATCCCTAGCAGGTTTCCAAGTAAGATTTGGAGAAAAGTCCCTCGTCACCTATGCCAGCATCACCAATCCTAGATTTGATTCCCGGATCTAGAATGTATGAGCATGTGTCCATGGGTGCACAACTTAATCTTTATCAGAGTCTCTTTCCTCACCTATGAACTTGGGCTAATACCAACACCTACCTTACAGGCTTGTGAGAATTAAGCAAGATAATGCCTATAAAGAGCTCAGCAGCGTGCCTGCACGTGGTAAACACTCAATGCAAGTTTGCTTACAGTAAAACAACAGTAAACATTACCATTTGTTTTTGCGTTCCTTGGAAATTACTTCTGGGATCTCCAAACGTATTTGCTTTCCCTTTCCGTGAGTTCCTGAGGATTTCCTGTCATTTGGACCTGTATGGCTGTGTCTATTCCTGCCAAATCCTAGGTGGAGACAAGTGGATCTCACTGTCCGGGGGTCGAAGGGCCCTTCCTGTTCCAAGAGCCATGGTCAACACTGGTGCTTTGGGCGCCATTGAAGATGCTGCCACGGGCCCCTTCGCAATGTGGAGTTAAACCCCAACCTCCCGTAAACAGCTTCACTGGGTTTCATTATTGGTGCTCAGGGAGTTGGCTTAATTACAATTTTTAATGATGCACATGTTCATACAACTACGATATTAGCTGCCATCGCCTCGCCTACTCTTTCGTATGCTGTAAGCATTATCCTTCACTGAAGCAGAGATCCGATTTCTCATCTCCACACATCAGGGTTATTTACAAACATGATGCCACTAACATAAGGGGTCTCAGCTGAGACCTGTGGCTGAGGACCGACTGTGCTCTCCCGCGCGCCCCAGGCAGGAGGACACCCTCATAAACTCCAAAGTGACTCTTCGGATAAGAGGCAAACTCAAGTCTTGAAAGCTGCTCTGAGAGAAATGGGGTGCTGCTCACAGCACCTGTGATGTGTGAGTTTGGAGGGGTTACATGTGTACTTAAAGGTGACATATCCCTGTCTGGATGATTCAGCACCATCATTTACACACACACACATACACGGCAGTGCTATCCTGTGATCAAAGATACCTGTCAGCTGGATCAGATCATGAAAAATCTGTGAGTCCATTCACAAAATATGAAAGCACAAGGAAGCAAAGCCACTGCCCGTGACTCCTCTGGATGGCCAGTTCCTTGGTGCTTAAAGCAAGAATCAAGCAAGAATCAAGTGACCTCCTTTCCAGGTGTTGATTCTGCATATGATGGGAGCAGGACTTTTTAATTGTAAAATTCACAGAACACAGAATTAACCATTTTAAAGTATACAATTCAGTTGTTCACAAAGTGCCCATGCAGAGAAACTCCTGAGTCATTTTGGTTCCTTCTTATAACAGAGCAGAGAGGTCGGAAAGATGGTGTGGGAGGGGAGGAGCTTCCATTTGTTGATGAGTCTGGAGGCACTCCTGGCCGAGACTGGGTGGGTACAAAGTTTGCTAACTTTTCTGTGACCTCCACTACGCAGTATGTCTCTCCAGAGATAGCAGGTTAGATATCAGTCCCTACTCTTGACCTGGACTGGCAGAGGGGTCAGAGGTAGGGCAGTCTCTTAGTTTCCTCCTAGCCTTCCTATTTACTACAAGATAAAATGAAAAATCATGGCTATTTACCACCAACTGAAAGGTCTTGGACAAGTGAAGTAACTTGCCTGAGCCTCAGTTTGCCCCTTTCCCAGGACACCAGAGGTCTCTGGGGGAGTGCCCAGATCACTCAGTCATGCCTTGATACATTCGTTCCTTCATTCATGTGACAAATATTTACTGAGTACTGTGTGTCAGCCACTATTCTGATGTCCTATTTGGGGGAGGGGGTGTTGAGCTTGGGAGCAGAAAATAAAAGTAAAAATATATATGGTATCAATGGTAATAATGCTATAATGAAGCAGGTTACAGTGAATATAGTGTGATGAGGGCGCTCAGGTTGATGAGGTTAATTTAAACGCAGACCTGAAGGATCAAGCTACTTAAAGGAAGAGCCGTTCAGGCCGAAGTTGCTGCAAGTTGTTTGTCAACAATAATTCTCAGTTGTGGAAACCACAAGCACCCAAGGACAGAGGAAGGATAAGATGATGTGGTATATATACACAATGGAATACTACACAGCTACGAAAAAGATGAACTCTTGCCATCTGTGACAAAATGAATGGAACTGGAATGATGATGCTGAGTGAAATAAATCAGAAGGAAAAAGAAAGCTACTGGATGGTGTCACTTACATGTGGAATGTAGAGAAACAAAACAAAGGGTCAGACAAAACCAAACCAATAACAAACCCTAGAAATCTGTCTATAGAATTAAGGTTACAGAGCTGGAAGGGAGGGCGGGGAGGAAAATGCAAAAGAGGGCACAGTGGACTATGGTGAAGGACCATGGGCGCCTTGGTGGAGGGTGTGATGCGGTGACATCCACCTGAAGAGGTGGGATCCTGTACCTCTGAATCACATACAGTGGTGTTGTCAACCCATGTTACCTCAATAAAAGAAAAAAAGCAACCATTTGATTCCTGTATTGATCAACTCCTGCCTTTTTATCTTGCTCATTTTCTTTCCTCTGTTGTCCCTTCCACCAAAAGACTGGTTACACTTCTCTTGGTTCTTGGAACATTCTCATGTATGTAGTTTGCACTCACACTGTGGCTATTCCATCTCTTGCCACTCAAGGTAGCCCTCTCCTCACTGCATCAAGTCTCTGTTCCTAAACCTAATCCTTCTACTTAGCTGACATCCTCTCTCCCACATGGGGGATCAGACACCCAACACATTACCTTGCTGGGTGTGTTGAATTACTAAGTAAATTAAAGAGGTGAACCAGACCATAGTTTAGCCTGTTCAGGAAAACAAAACATTTGTAAGCAGTGCAGTAGCATCATCTGTGTGTAATTCAAATGCTGATTTATACATGGTTACCCTTGATGGGAGCAAAAGGAAAAGATAAATATAAGCATGGCGCAGACAACTGACTGGTTAGCATGTGGGCTACCTTTGGACACTTTGGGACCTGCTCAAAATGAAAAGAGACACAGAGAAGACCAGTCTTTCTGTGGCTACACAGAGCACCTGGTATTGATGACATTTATGGGACGGACATGCATGGGAATACATAGGAGAGGGGATGGCAGACAAACCTTCAGCATATATTTACTAAGTACCTACTATAGAACAGACACTATCTACTAGATTCTGGAAAAAGAACCATGTAAAAGATAGAAGTCTCTCACATATTGGAGGTTGCGATTTCCTCTTAGTCACCAAAATCTAGTGGGAGTTCCAGACAATAAATACGTAATGAAATAAAGATAGATAAGGTAATGTCAGATGGCGATAGTCACAGGATTATAAAAATTTAAGTTGGAAAGGTCAGGGAAGGGCTCTCCAAAGCAATGTCATTTGAGCAGACATTGAAAGAAGAGGGAGGGAATCTTTCAAATGTCTGGGGGAAGAACCTTCCAGGCAGAGATGGCAAGTGCAAAGGCCCTGAGGTAGAAAAAAGCTTTGGGTAGTCACAAAAGCAGTCAATGGATGCAGCAACAATTCTCAGCGGGACATCAGTGCCCCCTAGAGGGCATTTTGAAAATATGAGTAGGTGTTTCTATTTTTTAGTTCTTAATCGCTCCAGCGATTGGAGGACCCTACTTGGATGAGGAGTGTTGGTGGCAGCAGAGACCATAATTCATTGTTTTCAGTTTTATCAAGGAAAATTCACCATTTGAGGGGAAAAATCAAATAATCAATAGCAATGCAGTTTTGTTTCTTATCAATCAGTATTCGGAGCTACCACTTTCACTGAGTTTTCATTATCTGTACAAAGCATCTTATGATTTCATTATATCTCCCAGGGCGCTTCAGAATTTATATCGTAAAAAAATGGACTGTTGTTATAAGTTACTTCCTTGTTTCTTTTATGTTATTTTAGGGTATTACATTGATGTTTTCAATATATACTTGAATATAGGCTTGAAATACATACTTGAATAGGCAAGTGATGTTTTTTATACAATTCACTTCAGCAATAATAAAAGGAGCACTTAAAGTGTTTATTATCAAAAGAGGGTGTTACATCTTTCAGGGTTGAGATCCTCTAGAGTAGAAGACAGTAGAGTCATTGAGGGAAAAGTGGTGCGAAGGTGAGAAGAGCAATGGGGGCCAGATCTTGTAGGCCATGGCGAAGACTGGCTGAGACCCAGAGATGGGGACTTAATGGAGCTTCTGAGTGGAGAGGCGATGGGTTGTGCGTAGGTGCAGTCTAGAGCAGAGCGTCTGGGTGGAGAGAAGGCCTCAGAAGCCCCTTCCCTCGGGGCTTAACCACCCAATTAATGCCTCCTGCCAGTGCCTCAGTGCGGGACAAAGCCCACCAAGTGAACGTGTCCACGCTTCCCCGCACTTCACTCGCGGCTACTGCCCCCAGCACCACCACCTGAAGGGACAGGAGGAGAAAGCTGGTGCACCCGCCATATCATGGCAGCCCTGGGCTACAGCCTTTCCCTCACCCAGCGCCATGACTCTGGAACCATCCCCCGCCACCCTCTCCCCACCCCACACACACATCAGTTTCATCGGCCAGTGAGGAACAAAGTGACTTGACTGCAAAGTAAGGAGCCTTCAGGGTTCAAACCATTCACAGAAGGGGGGAGTTGTGGCCCCACAGCATTGCAGGTGAAGCCCGGCGGCAGAGACAATCTGTCTGTCAAGCTCTCTGGCTCTCACTGCTTCTCCCTCCCAAGTTTGCAATGTCTTTAGTTACAGGCCTTGAGTTACAGGTTCACTGAGTCACAGGCCAGCCCTGCTCTCCTTCACACACCTAGCAATGACTGAGTGTTTGCCTGCTGTGGGCTAAACTCTGGAGCCAAACAAACATACATCGGAGACATTCAGCCTGGAAGGGGAGGGAGAGGGAGGGAGAGGGATCAAAATGGGAGGGAAGAGCATAAGAGACGATGGTGCCGGTTTACGGGTGACTCGGTGGTGGGGATTTTATGCGGAGTACACCTGAGAGGAGAAATCAAACTTGTACAAAAATGAACGACGATGTAAAAATATATAAATAAAAGTAAAATAAAATAAACTCTGGAATCATAGCATTGACCAAGACAGAATTGTCCTCTCGCAGAAGAGACAAGCAACGAGCAAGCGGGGGTGACTGCTGCCAAATGTCACCTGCTGGGCGCGACAGGGTCTAGGGTTGGGGAAACTGGCTGTGAGTGAGGCTGAGGCTGAGCCCTTAGAGATGAGTCGGGCCAGACAGGTGAAGAGGAGGAGAACGTGCTATTATGGCGACAGGGGTGAGGAGGGTGGAGAGAAGAAATGGGGGTGTGGAGTCAAAACAGGTTGTCAAACATACGGGTCCCAAATTTGTAAAGCAACACGCATCTGGGCTAAGCGTGGAAAGCCCAAAAGGCTGTACTTCGAATGTTAAGTCATTATCTTGGCTAGTAGAATTATGAGTTATTTTTAGTTTCTGCACAATATTCTATATTTTCCAAAATTTCCACTAGCGGCATGTTTACAGCTTTAATGTGAAGGTAGAGTTTGGTCTTCTGCAAAGCAAGCCTGTCTCGGCCCCACCCACACCAGCCCTGACCCAGTGACTGTCCTCTTCTGAATTCCTTCCAAAGTGCTCTCCCTGGGCCCCGGCGGCCAGCCAGCGAGCGACCCTCACAGCTGCTCCTTGCTTTCAAGCCACTGCAGCTGACTCACCCCCGGCCAGTTAATGGACCCCTCTCCTGGGAGGCCCGTGCAGCTCCACATGCCGCATCAATCATCCTGTCGCCTCACCTGTCATCTCACATTTTCTGAGCCCCGATTCCTCTCAACAACCCCATTTTCCTTTCCATAAATCTCCTCCCCCTAGAATTGCCAGCAGCTTCCACCAGCAGGTATGCCATGGAGACTGCCTGCAAAATAATTCTTGAATGCTCCATTGTGAGCACTTCCGGTCCAGATGAAGGCTCTTCTCAAGTCCATCCATGTGTGATTTGGGAAGATGTTTCTCCATAATCTGGCCCGCTAAGGGCATTTGCTCACTTCCTTATTATCTCCCCCAGCTAATATTTCTCTTCTGAGGCGGTAAGGGGTCTGAAGCCTCACTCCCTGGAGGGTCTACAGAGAGGCCTGAGACCACCTTCAGGCCCTATAAGCTACCATAGTGGGGTGTGCAGACGCGGGCTGCCCCAAACTCCTTTTCCTATAGCCCAAAGTCAGCCACCCCACTTTTTTGATTTGATGCTCTACTGGGGTGTCTGGGAAAGCTGCCTGAAACATGGAGGGAAAAGGTAGGAGGAAGGAGGAGGCAACAGCATCACTCTAGCTGCCACCTCTACCCCCCGACACTCACTCCCTGGTGCCAGTCCCCGGTGCTCTCCAAGTCCCGTGTTTGACAGTTGCACAGCTGCTGAACAATTAAGCCTAGTCATCTTGCAGAATTTGCAAAGGGACAGAGATAAAGACTCTCTCCTCCTACTCAGGTCATGGTCTAGCAAGTTGTGCAGGATTATTTTATGGGAAGCCAGAATGCAAGTAAAGGGCAGAATACTAAGTGAGTTACAGAAACTGCTCTCCAAGGGCTTATCATAGAATCAAAGAGTCTTAAAGTTGGAAGAGACTTTCATAAATATTTTCACCATGACTTATGATGCTTATTTGCTGTCTCTGAAAGATAGGAACAGAGTTATGGTCTGTTGGCCCCTCGTTGATGAATAGGTGTTTATTTTGCAGCCTTACAGCGAGCAGGCGGAGGCTGCTTCAGAGGCCCAGATGGATAGCCCATAAAGAGCTCTACAAGCACGATCAGCTGCAGCTAAGTCAGCTAAGTCAGGGCTCACCACCCTTGGACTGACATGATATCAGTTCTTTTTAGTAGTGTTCAACCCGACTGACCCACCCCAGATTCCAGGGGGTCCCCTCCCCTTGTAGTCCTATCTAGTATCAAATTTCTTCCGTTATCTAGGAGCCTTTGGGGTTGGTGTGTAGAAGGAGTTGGTGTGAACTGATTTATTCATACAAGGACTACTCCAGCTGAAAGCTCACAACCTCATGACCAAAGTGATGTGGTTTGTGAAGATGGTTGAGATTTCTTTTTCTTTTATGAGAAGGGACATTCACCTCATATATTTGCTTCCTGTAAAAAAATCCTACCTTGTGGAGTGGTAACATTAAAAAAAAAAATTTAGCATTTTTGACCAAGGAATTTCAAGTACTTCAAATATTGAATGAGTCATTCAGCAGCTTCATCCTAGGCCCAATGAAAGCTATCAAAGCCAAATTTGAAGAACTAATCTCTGAGGGGGCTGATTCTAGATTAGTCTTCCCAGTGGGTCTCCCAGTGGATCTCTCATCTTTTTCAGGGTGGGAGGAGGGGTGGTGGAAGAGTAAAGGAAAGAGATAGCAGATTATCTGAAAAAGGAAAAAGAGGTAATGTGTGGAACCAAAACAAGATTCCTATAATTTAAAAAATCAATAGTACAGAGTAAATCTGTGAAAAACCATGGCTAGAGAGAATGCATGGAAGACACAGAACAAAATATTATAAACGAGCTAAGTAATAAAAAACAAGTGAACATTGCCTGGCCCAGATCCAGGCCCTTGATAGAAGAAGCAGGTGAGCGGCCACTGATAGGTTAACTCAAATCGATCCATACCCCTGGAAATACTCTCCCAAAAGACAGCCCCCATCTGATTGTTAGAATGCCAGCAGGGCAAACTGCCAAGTCACAGTGAGCTGCTGGCACCACAGCTGGACTGTGTCATCCTTGAGGGTGAGGGCAAGGTCTTGCCACAACTCATCCCCAATGGCTGGAGCTCTTCTGGGCACATAATAGCTTCCCAGTAACTAAATAGTTCTTCCATAAATAACACTATGAAATGAAATGAATCAGCAACGTCTTAGCTGTGTAGTTAATCCACTTTGTGCCATAGTTTCCCTTTCTTTAGACTCATCAAAATAACTCATTTGAAGAACAACAGGGGATATGGTCAGAAAATACAACTCACCTGCATTTGATCTACCCAAAAAATACACGCGTCACTACATCTCCACCGAACACAGTGCCTTGGGCAGCAGTAGCATAGTAGGCTCTCACCAAACATTTCTTACATGAATAATATGGCTGTGACTTCAAAGGAAATATGCACTGAGAAAATACCTTTCAAATAATAGATCTAAATTGATGCTTGATTTTCTCTCTTGTTTTCAGCTTCTTGTTCAGAAATGCAGCAGGTCAATCTAGATAATCAAGTTGGTTAAAAACAATACTAAACCACTCTCACCAAGGAGAAGTGGACTGCATTCTCAATGCCTGCATAAAGTTGAATATGCTCATTATTTTTTTGTCTGTGATCCATTGAGAAACATTGCAAAATCATTCCAGGGGCTATATTACATCCGAAGAGCCAATGGGGGAAAAAATTAGTCATTGAGAATGAAAGGGAAACATCAATGGCTGTTTGTATTTTCATGTACAATAATACTATTTTCTCAGTATGAAGTCCGGTTTATATTACTTTCATTATCAGACCAAACAGACTTTTAAAGAAATAATCAAATGAAAGGTGATTCGTTTTCTTCCAATGCAGGTATTTACATAGAACCATTCGCTCAATCTGAAGAGCCTCCTCATTTCTCCTCTGTACTGTGGGGCCATCTCAGAGACGGTTTGCATAAGTAATGCATTTATTTACTAATCTTCAAAGAGTCTCTCTTTTTCCTGCCTTCCCACTGTAGTCATTAGGGGTCACAACCCTGCAGGAAATATGGGCTGCCATGGTAACACAAAATGTCTGCTGCTGGGCTTAGCGTAATTCCTCCCTAATAGAAAAACAACGCGCAGTAAATCCCATCTTTGATAAACTGGCTTATTGTTGTGCAGAGCCTCTACCTGGGAGGTAGAGATCCCTCAGAGCAGTTTTAAATGATACAGATGTGATCCGCATCTGGACTGATTTCTCATTTTCACAAGGCACTGGATAAAATTCTACAAGCTCAAGTCAAATTCCTTGTCACATTTAAAAATCACTGGCATTACACACTCAGTCATCGGTGGGGACGTTTATCCGCTGCTATATGGCACTGTGCTGGGGGCTGAACAAAGCAAATCATTTCCCCAAATCGCTTTAATCTCCATAGAAAACTACAAATAAAATGCACCAAGTCCATCATTTCCAACTATTTAGTAATGATAGCTAATTCTGTTAGCTTCATTTTGTGTACTGAAAATGGGTGAGCCAGCTTGGGGTTAGGAGACAAGACTTGAGAGAAAGATATTCTAATATTGACCTCAAAGAGAATCATACCCAGCAACAACAATGAGAAAAGGCTCTCTTTCTTATATTTGGGAACAAAAGGAATCTAAAGTAGTAAAAGGAACAGCTACTGCCGAGTTATTTTGTTCTGAAAGAAAAGTGCTCAGAAAAACATTCTGAAAGCAGGGATTACTTAAACAGAATTAGGCTAGAATGCTAAAACTCACAGTTCTTGTCCAAATACGTCCTCCTCAGCACGTGTTTCTTTGAGACCCAGTCACACAGTCGCCTCCTTGGGCACTGACAGGACCGTCCACTGGAGAGAGGATGGCTCTTCTCTCAAATGGATCTGGTTCCCTCTGAAATCTCTCAGGCAGCCTTGGGAACTGTTGTTTCATTCCCCTGCTTTCCATTCCACCCCAAAGTTACCCTCTACTCAAACTGGCTGCAGGCCTCACTGTCCTCTGGCCGTCCTGGCCCGTCACCCCATCACCACATGGACTAAACCCCGCACCCCGAGTGCCTTTCCTCTCCCTGTGCCAGTAACCCTCCCCATCCCAACCGTAGAATCCTGCATGCCGAATATCACACGTGTAGGCAGTTAGTCATTTAAATATGTAGTTTGCCAATCGTTTCCGATATACAGGTCTTGTCTTCTCAAGGAGATCATACAGTCCCTGAGCATAAGCACCGAGAACCCCTCTTGCTTCATCGGGCACCCACACTCTGTTGAAGCAATAATGCCATAATGGAAAGGCTCACAGGGCAAGAAACTGGAGCTCTCAGTCCAGCAACCCTGGAGGAACTGAATTCTGCCACCAGCCATGTGAGCTTGGGTGCATACCCTTCACCACACCAACCTTCAGATGAGACCCCAGTCTTCGAGAGGGGGACTGTAGCCTGTGTGAGACCCTTCAGCAGAGTATCCAGCTAGGCCATGCCTGGATTCTCACCCATGGAAAAACGGCAAGAAAATAAATGTTTTTAGCTAAGCTGCTAAATCTCAGGTTAATTTGTTACACAGCAATAATAGATAACTAACATTGTGGACCTAACCACTAGGTTGGTAGCAGGGGCTCCATAAGGACTGGTTCAATCAGAGCTACCCAAGAGAGCATGATACTTTTGGTACATATTCCAGTATTTATGTTTGGGAAAAAGCATCAAAAGATTCTATTATTTAGATGAAGGTCTAGAACTTAGTGATTGAACTTAGTGATTATCTGAATGAACTGTGGTTTCAGAATATGGAGGGTGAAGACTAGGTCTTGTATTTCTTGTTTTCCCCTTCATAGTGTCTACTGAACATGAGTGCTTGTGAAGTTCACGCAGGACTCTCATGCAACCATCCTCTCAGGAAGGCCTGGGTTGCCACTCTCATGCTTTGGAAGGGTCCTCACTTCCCAGAGAACCAAGCCCAAATCCCTAGCCTGTTGTTGAAGCTCTTTACAGCTAGAGTCAAACTACCTCCCAGCTTTGTCTCTTGCACTACATATCTTTCTCAGCTCCACAGTACAGGGCTCTGATGCTACCCCAAAGTAGAATGTTCTCTATTTGGTATCCTTTGGTAGGTTATTGGGGCGGCGGGGGGCGGGGGTTGGAATACTATTAACATTCATCTGGAAGAACTTTTGAGCATTCCTAGCCCTTCCAAATGATACAAAACTACTTTCAGATAGTGAGGGAAACTTGTAGGCAGGATTATTTGTTTGTGTGTTTATTTTAGAATGAGCTTTTAAAAACACAAATCTGACCATGCCCTTCTATGAATAAAAGCCTCCAGTGGCTTCCTGCTGCTGTAGGAGAAAGACCCACAGCCTGGCTCCTGCCCCCTGATCACATACTGCCTTCACCTAGATCTCCTCTAGCTACAAAACGGGCAGCTTTCAGTTCTTTGCACTAGTTATGTTCTGTCTTGCCGCAGAGTCTTCAAACATGCTGTCCCTTTGTCATTTGCTTAGCCCCTACTCATCCTTCAACTATCACCACAGCATGGCTCCCTAGGAAAGCAACTGCTGACTTTCGTGATTGAGTGGAGCTGCCTTCTCAACTCCCTGGCACCACACACCTGTCCTTTCCAGGACTTATGCTATGTACGCCTGTGACTTGTTAATGTTAGTTTCTCTCACCCACTGTAATAGTGAATCCAAAAACCTGGGCCTTTGCCTCATTCACTGCTGTCTCCCCAACATTTGGCACACAATAGGTACTCCACATATACTTTAAAAGTAAATGTTAACTGGAAGGCATCTCTTTTCTTTAAGCTTCAATCTGCTCCCCCATCTGGAGAGACAAAATAATCTATCCTCACCTCCATTTCTGGCTAGTTTGTGAGTCCAAGTTGTGCAAACTGCCTCCCTCCACCTTTCCCCTCCGACTCCCAAGGCAGCAGCCTTTCTGGATCACTGCACTCCATTTGCTGAGCCTCCTGAAATAAAGGGCAGCTCCCTGAGCTACTTTTCTAGTTCCTGAAATGAAACATTAAAATTCAGAAGGAATATCAGAGTACAAAAATGTCTCTCTTTTGAAGTCAAAAGAAAATTCAGAGGCTAAAAAAATATTCTGAATTGATAAAAGTGTATGAGTCACTGGTTTGTTTATTCATTTGGTTGTTTGTTTATTTAAATATGATCGTGTCCTGGAAGCTGTCCGCACCTCTCCTGGGGTGAAGAGCCACTTGTGAGTGCAGTCTCACGTCCCGATGGCTTTAGCCCAATAAACACTCAGTAAATGACACAAATCTCTTTTAGAAGACAGCATTGCGAATACAGCTTCAAATGAAAGCAGAAATACAGCGTTAGGTGATAAAGTCCTATGATGTGAGACCTGAGAACCAGAGGCGAGTAGCCTGTGCAAGACCGCAAGGCTGGGCCGTTCCTCCCCAGCGAGATTTCAGGCAAAGCTGGGACTCAGCGCCACACTCTGGACTCCCCAATTTCTTAACTTGCTATTCTCTGCTCTCTCCTTCGGGCCCCCACCCCTCCCCTCCCCTCCCCTCTCCTTTCTCTCTCTCTCTCTCTCTCTCTCTCTCTCTCTCTCTCTCTCTCTCTCTCTCTCTGATAGCTACTCATTTTCTTCTGAATCTCTTACCACCTCTCAATAAACATTTTGCTGCATGTTTTGCACTTACAAAAGTTTTAATCAAATGAATCTTAAACAGAAATATCTGGGGCCTCCCTGGTGGCGCAGCGGTTGAGCGCTGGGATGCAAAGCTGCCCGCAGCCTCTGCAGCACCGGTTCGATCCCCGGCTGCTCCCCGGCCACCAGAGGAGGGTCCCACATGGCGCGCAGACCTCTCCTGCCGCCCGCTGCTCCCCTCAGCAGTGTACTTGGGTCCTTCTGCCTGCTCTGCTCCCCGCTCTGGCTCTGGTGAATTCTCTCACCCTCCCGCGCTTCTGACTGTACCCAGTGCTTGTATAAAGAAATAAAGAAATTTAAAAATAAAAATAAAAATAAATCTTAAAAAAAAATATCTGAAGGCTAAACCTCTGACTATTGTGATGAAGAAATTGAAGCACGATGAACCCTTGACATTTAGGAAGGGCATCCAGAAACATTCAACATTCATCTCCAACCTCCCTCCAATTCACAAAGCCCACAATGATACAACTGGCATATAATTTCCTCCAAAAAACTTATTTTCCTCTTAAGAACTACCACGTTTTACTAAGCCAATTGCCCCATTACATCAGCCTTGAAGAAGGTGCGATTCAAATTTATGCCTCAGCAAAATTACAAATTGTGACATGTTGTGGGCCTTTAAGACCCACTCATAAATAGTTGAAGCTAATAACGTTCTATCAAAAACATTTACAGAGGCCACTGATTCTTTAAATGACAACCTTGCCAAACCTAGATAGATATTTTGAGTCATGGGTCCTAATTCAAGGAAGAGACCGTGTTCTACCAATGTGAAATCTAGAAAACTATTGGCTTATGAGTTACACGCAAAAGTAGGGCGTGTGCTGAGTGGACGAAGGGATGTGATAGCAACTCCCACCCGTGCTGATGAGGGAAGCACTGTCCTCCCTCTCCCGACTTGTCTTTTTTTATCTGTAGCTATGAACTGGACCTTTGTGTTCAATCCTGTGCTTTGTCAGGCTGAGGGAATTTACAAAGGAGTATAGAAAGAGGTCCTTGCTCTCAGGAGCTTAGCTGAAGTTGGGGAATCCAGGCAGGTTCAGTGGAAATTGGTAAACAGCCTGACAAGGAAAGAGAAGACCTTTAACATTTGGTAGAAAATAAAAGCATTTGAGCAAGGGAAGGTGAGGAAGTCTC
Organism: Talpa occidentalis; assembly: GCF_014898055.3. Lineage (NCBI taxonomy): Eukaryota > Metazoa > Chordata > Mammalia > Eulipotyphla > Talpidae > Talpa > Talpa occidentalis. The sequence continues at coordinate 9,963,119 of NW_023601543.1, forward strand.
AGGTAGACTGGAAAGGGTCATTGGAGGCGCCTAAAGATGGACTAGGGCTTGATTTGTAGGTACCCTAACCATCAACGGCAACCCTGAGTGGTCCTTTGCCTATCTCAAGCTTTAGTCCTGTCTTTGGAAGGGAAAAAAATCCCCAACATCACCCAGTCTGGGAGTTTATACATAAGGAGGACTCTCTAGAACTCTCTCTGAGGAAAATATCATCAAAGTATTCAGTCTGATAAATTTTTGAAAACTGAATACTCTTGTTACCAGCACCCAGAAAAAAGAACAGAACTTGAACAGCACTCGAGAAGCCCCTACAATCCCCCTTCTCAGTCACTGCCCACGCCCCAGAAGGTTAAACAGATCAATTTTGCCTCGTGTTGAACTTCACATAAATGAAATCTTGCAGCATGAGTCTGTTCTTTTCTGTGCTGGATTTCTCCCACTTAGCATTGCATTTATGAGATTTGACCCTGTGACTGCATGTAATTCCACATACAGACCTGTGGGGATGTAATTCGACAGTTTCATCGTGGTAGCACATAGTTACCACGCATCGGGAACATACAAACTTCTCCATTCACTGCTTCCGGGCACAATAAGCGGAATAGACATTTAACAGTTTCGGAAGGAAAAGGGTGAAGTAGACAGGGCCGCTACAGCCGGGATGTCGAGGGAGATTGGCTCCCAGAAATTAGGTGAAAGGTGAAGGGGATAAAGAGGCCTGAGTGGCAGACCTCATTGAGATGAACAGAAACCATTAGGCTAACCATGAGACAAATATGAGGACACTTGAAATTTACATAAATGCTGTAGCCAGCCACAATCAAGGTTCTTTAGGAAGAAAATTGACAATAAAACAACTTGTAACCTGAATTGAGGAGAAACAACGACAATCCTAATCTGTCTCTGTCTGGCAAGAAAGAAAGGCAATTTTAGAAAAGATTTTCGTCTAAGTTGGTGGTGAGGTAACAATGGAGGCTGGGATTTAACATTACCCCTCCTTTTGGGGGAAGGATGAATGGATGGTGTTCCTGTACCTCGTTCCCTGCTTCCCAGGCCTTTCTGAGCTTCCCTACTGTGTGCCAAGAACGAGGCTAGGTTTATGGTAGTGAACGCATCTGGCGTCTGTCGTTATGATGCTCACAGCCATTGCTTAATACTGTGCAACAGCAATCTAGCACAGCCACGAACCAGTGTTCTGGAAATTTCTTCACCATAATGAATAGCATGCTCCTGATACACCTCAGCGCCCTTTCCGCTTCATGCCTGAGCAGGGGATCCAGCCTAGGGGGGTGAGGGGGAGGGACTTATGTATCCTTTCAACTGTTCTGTGCTCCCCATCATGTACCTTTGGAGAAAGGGAACATTTCCCAGGATCTGTAGGAGGCCTGAGAGGAAGGAGAGGCATGCCAGGCAGCCATGATAGCTCCTGTTTGGGGATGTGCTGTGCATCAGAAGTCACAACTCCAGAGAGAGTGATTCCAGGGTGACTTTGTCTACTTCCTCTGCCTTTCTCGTCAACACACAGCCAAATGCTGGGGCCATGGAGTCCTTTTCTCTTTTGCCTCCCTCCTCTTTGGGCATAACGATATGATGGGACTAGTAGAAGGTCCCTACTTAAGGAAAACTCCAGCAAGTTGCTTGGTACTTCTAACCTCTGTTGAAAGAGTTCTCAGAAGCGGTGTGCAAGTTGGGACTATTTCTGTAGGCAAATGGGATTGGTGGCCGACATGAAAGGATTTGCCAATTTTTTATGCCAAGCATCTTGCATAATAGCAAAATTATGGAGCACTTGTTACAGACCAGGCTCTGCATAAAGGCTTTAAACTTATTCAGTCACTTATTCCTCACAGCAAGCCTATGAAGTAAGAGCTATTATTAGTCCCAGCTTATGATGATGCCACGTGAGCTTAAGCACACTGCCTCAAGTGACGCAACAGGTAAACTGGGAAAGCTGTTTCCGGCTCAGGCTGTCTGGTGCTGTAGTTCAAGCTCTAGGTGGCATCACATGCTCTCTCTTATAGGCCGTGTCTTATTTCATTCTCTCACCCGGCCCATGAGGCAGGAGGTACCTGTTTTATAGAAGCGGAGACTGTGGGTCAGAGAGACTTGTTTAAATCCTCATTGTTAGCAAATGACAGAACCACAGAACAGGATTTGTAGCTAACTCTGTTTCTCTGTAAAACCTGGTCTTGAAGCCCAGGTGAGCAATTGAAGCACCTCAGGGGCTGAGAGGTGAAGTGAGGGGGGCTGGCTTGGTCTGACCTGGGGGAGGTTTTTGGCCTCACGTTTTCACCACTTTGTCCTGTCTTCACTCAACCAAGGGAAGTGAGGTCAAAGTCGTCTGGGACGAAGATGAGAAATCGAAAATGAGAATCGATTTCATGAGAGGTAGGAGAGCACCCACTGTTTTTATGTTATCAAAGGAAGACTATGATACAGTGGTCAAAAGCATGAAAATGAGAAGGTGCCCAGCCGAGGTTGGACTTGCCCGCTTTATGACTTATCCGCCACAAGGCCTTCTGGCAAGTCACTTCACCTCTGAACCTCAGCTTTGTCCACTGTCAAACAGAGAATAGTTCCTACAACATACAGGTGGTGGCGTTATTAGGTGAGAATTTCTGAACGCCATGTATGGCCACACGTGCCTTAAAGTAAATGCCCAACTGTGAGGTAAATGAAGTCGGTCAGGCTTTTACACCATTGGCCTCTGTGGTCATCACCTGCAGCCTTGATCTTGCTAACGTAAGGGCACGTTGGTGTGGGGCACGCATGCATGATTATGGACGCCTGAGCATGGGTGTGTGTGTGTGGAAGTGTGCACACCTGAGCCTAGAGGTCAGGGATATAAGGGTGGCGTTATTCAAAGACAGTTCAGGCAGAACGACTACGAGAGGGCGAGTGATGGGTGCGCGAGGAAGAGGCCACGAGAGAACGCCAGAGAAAAGAGCATCCAGAGAGTCGCAGGGGGCGCAAGCTGCTGTCCCCTCCCAGCTTGTTTCCCCCAGTTTACCATTAAAACCCATGAAAACGATTCCAAGTGTCTAAAATTCTCCTTCAAATGAGTTGACGGTGAACCCACCTGGCATGGGATGGCTGCAAAACACCAATAAATAACTGCTAGCACTAGTTTTAGTTCTCCTTCTGGCCACTATTACGAGCCCCTGCCCCACCCCACACCCCACATGAGGTACCCAGTGCCTAGTCTACAGTCTGAACCTGGAGCCCAGAGATGCGGGCTTCTCTTGCAAAGACAGGTCGGTACACAGGCATCCAGATGAGGACAGGGAGACGGAATGCCCCACAGACCAATATCACCGCCAACTGCCGCCTAAACTTCCAAATCTAAAATCACTTTCACCTAGACTGGCTGGAAAGTGAAGACTGTAGAGAAAAATAAAACAAATCTCAGCCAACTTTTATGTTGCTAAATGAAAAGACTGAAATATTTTTGCAGCTCCTGAGAGCAAACTGTTCCCCTGGTCTTCAAGGATGCTTAGCAAGATGATAAATGATGACATATACACCAGCTGAAGATTGCCCTTTAGGTTCCTAAGATAATCTCTTCCCAGAAACAATTTATGCAGAAGGTTTGAAGGTTTCACCAGTGCAGAGGAGCACCACCTCTTCGCTGCCTTAAACAGGGTGAGTTTAAAGTGGTGAGGGACCAGGGGTCGCTGGAGCGGACATCCTGTAGGTCCCAGTAGCTGTAAGCTGGAGCTATTTAGGCTTGTTTTGCAGCAATCAAGGGTGGTTTTCTGCAGGCCTGCTCATCTCCCACCACTCCTCAGGGAATGAGAGCAGAGCTATGGACTCACTGTACTTCTAAAATGCCTCCTAGCCTTTTATAGCACCAGCCTCAGAAAAGCCACTTCCTTTCCTCCATGTCTTCTTGACCCAGAGTCTCAAGCACCACTTGGGACAGAGGTAGGAATCAAGCATCATTGCTGATCACAATAATTTTAAAATGCCACTTATTGTGCTGGGCACTGGGTGAAACACTTTACCTGCATTAAGCGTGTTTAAGGTTCACAATGACCCTACGTGTTTGGTTTCTGTGATGACTCTTCATTTTGTGGATGAGAACACACAGGCCTAGAAAGTTTAAGTAACTTCTGAAGTTCACACTAATTGAAGGCAGCAGAGGTAGGGCTGGAACCCAATTTACCTTGACCAGAGATAGAATGACACCTTCTTTAGAAAGAAGAGGAACTTTCTGGATTCTAATGATTGCTGCATTTTGGAAGTTAGTCGACTCTAAATTGTCTATCAGAGCACTGAGTCACCATTCTCGGCATCTCTCAGCAACTCTTACTGGAAACAGAAATGGGAAAGAGAAACGCCAAAAACCACATGTGGTTAAGAATAAAAATGAAATGGTTTCGTATAAAACAGCAAATTAACATTTATACATGCCGTGTTTCTGTTGTCTCAATAGTCAATTTTTCAAAGATCTTCTGGCATTAAAACAAATTATTTTTTAAAAAGTATAAGCCCAGAAAGCACATACATAATGATTACAGAAACACAAAAGTGTTTCCAAGGAAGAGAATTTTTAAATGAATTTCAATGAACTGAAAAAAAAAAAAAAACACAGAACATTGAATGCTTTTATTGGAAACCAGCTACACTTGAAGAATTACTTTGCAAGCCCCTGAATTTCAAGTTCTAATAGCTGTCAGATAGCATTGTCAAATTGTGAAGGAAAATGTGCTCACTTTCTGCAGATGGGCCTATTTCTGGCACTTACTAGCTGAAAAATCACTTGTAAAGAACTAGGTAAAGGGTAATATGAAGGCTTCCAGATTCAGGAAGTATTTTCTCCTGGATTTTATTAAATCTAATGAGTCAGATCAGTTTGGAGCCTTCAAATTTTGTGTATAGTATTTTTTCAATGAACATCTATTGGATCATTAATAAAAGAAAAACATAATTTTCTGTCTCCTTACTCCTCCCCAAAAAGCTCTTAAAAAATAGAATCTAGTCCTTTTCAAAAGCTTGCCTTCAGTGGCCATTTTATTTGCCACCAAGTGCTTGGCTTGAGCTCACTTGAAATCTTAGTGTGCAGCCTCACTGAAGGTCTCTTGTCTTGAAATGAAATCCAGATGAGGAAATCAGAATAGTTTTTGAGTCCCAAGTCAATCTGAAAATGTCATGGTTTTCACAAGAAGTCAAATTGACCCAACACACTAAAAGCAAGACACACTCTAAAGTTCTGGGAAGAACACAAAGATGACTAAGGCCCAGTCCTTGTCCTCAAGGAGTCTTGTTATCTAGAAAGAATCAGGAAACACAGACACAGGGGAACAGGGATCTGAGACAGGTATCGCTGAACCTCCGTTTCGTGTCTGTCAGTCGACATTAGGTAATATTCTCAAATTCTGTGATGGTGAGCACCCCGGGAACTATATAGACCGCAAGTGCTGGAGAGGTTCAGAGGGAAAAGGCTGCTGTACACAAGAGCTGCCTACCAGCCCCACCCTGCCCAGCACATGCATGGCACCGAGCTCACGGCCATCTTTCAATTACTAAATTGTTTCTGGGGAAAAAGCTTGAAAAACTGAAAATGGCACCTCTCTGGTCATAATCACCAGGCAGCAGGCAACTCACAAGATTGCCCCCGACTCTACGTAACTCGCCCAGGTTGGAGTAGTCAGTCCACGGAGGCTAGGTCTTCACGACTGTCAACATCTAGGAACATCCGGGGCTTCAGTTCAATGATGCATCTTACCCACAGTGTTTGGAATCTTGTATGTGCAGCCTCCAGACCAAATGAGCAAAAAAGCACATTTTTGATTTTCTGTTCAATAGGAGTTGCTCTGCTCCATTAGAAGTAGGATTTAGAATTCTCAAGTTTAATGGAGTCGATTCCTTCCTCCAAACCCAATTTATACAACTTTTCTGTAGGTCAGCATGGTGATAATGGCAGTGATAAGACAGCTGTCGCGCTCTCTCCACATTAACAATTCCCGAGAACACACTCCCTGGTAGTCACCGTGCAGGATTTGGGGAGACTTGCAAGATGCATAACACCCTGTGCTTGTCCTTGAAGATTTCTCTGCCTGGTAGGGGAGACGGAGATCTAATCCAGGACTTGACACTTTGTTTCCAGTTTAAAATGGGGTTTTATAATCAAGAGAGGCTGCTAATCCCTGTGTAAATATCGGGAGATTAAAACTGCCATGTTCACAGCACCTAGGCAAATGGCAAGGTGCAAAAGGTTCTACCTGAGGGCAGTCCTAGTGAGGTAAGGTTGCCCAAGGCTTTGATTCTTCCTCCATAACCCCCCCATCCTCTTTATTAATAATGTGAAATCTCTCTCAATTTTTATATGTTAGCAACCAACTGAAATACATATTTTTAAGACCATGCAAAGGCCAGACAAGAATTATCCATGAACCCCCTGCAGAAGTCCACAGGCAGCCAAGGCATTATGCTGCTTTCACGCTCATGTTCACTGGTTTTTGCAGCTAATGGGCCACCTGACTTATTGAATGTCACTGGACTTCTTTTCTGGACCTCAATTTCCTCAACTGGAAAATGGGGGTGAATATGACTCTTGTCTTACACTGTGATGAGGAATGTAATGAGATTAAAGATGCAAACATGATTAGGGAGAAAATACAAATAAATATTTTAAATACAGAGTGAGTGACTCCTGCAACACACCAGCTGTGGTTACTTTGCCTAACCAGCTCATTCTAAATCTGAACAGTCCCCACAGTCTCAAATAGATCCTGTCTCTTCATGTTTTTGTAAGGTGAGGTGGAACATTTCTATCTAGTGAACTTATTGCAAATGCACCGATTCCACGTGACATAAACACCGGGTTGATGGGTTTTAAGTAAAGAATAAAACTACATTCATGTGCATCTGATTTGGCAATTATTTAGAATCATATTAGACTCCTTCTGATGCAGAGGACATAATTGGCCTTTCTCAGAACTATACATTAGCCCCTCTGTTCTTTCTAGTCAAACTGAGAAAACTCAATTTTATAAATAGAGACATTGGTATTGTCTCCACATCATTGCAGGGAAATATTTTAAATTGTGAAGTTTGGAACACCTCCTTAATTCCATTCTGGTCACTCCAGCCCTAATCACATCACTCAAGCCAACACTGACAAATAACTGCAATTTCTAATAAACAGCTACATTAAGTCCTGTTAAGCTAGAAAGTCCATTGTGAATTTAGAGATTGCAGCTCTGCCGGATAACAAGTCAAATCAGTCCTCAAGTTTTATCTCAGCTATTCTGTCTGTCTATTTTAGAGAGAGAGAGAGAGAAAAAAAACAAGTAACTATATGATTTCTCTAGGATCCAATTTTTTCTGTGGGTTTAGTTTACTGCTTCAAACATCAAGAATCAACTTTCAGACAGTGCTGTAAGAATCTGGGCAGGAGGCAATATTTTTCAGTCTCTGAAATTAGCCTCTTTTTGGTAAGATTCTTAAGTGGAATTTCTGGACTTAGAGAAATATAGTTTCATCTCAAAAGAAAATTCTGCTTTTTGATTACTTGCTTTGAAATCTATTTCCCCCTATTTTCATCATTTAAATTCTATTTCTTGCCTGTCTTTATAATCAAAGAGGTCAAAATGGCCCTTTTACTCTGCATCCAGAGATGGAGCTGGATTATGGAAAAAAATAAAACTTGTGATTGAAAAACTCCCACAGATTGTGCCGGTGTAGGCAAATCGATCTAAAAAGAAACGACCTATCTAATGTGAAACCCCTCTGTACAGAGTTCTCAACGAACACGTCATGCCAGGAAACAGATCAGGGGTCCTTGCAGCTGTGATTTCGATTCTTTTTTTTTTTTTTTTTTTTTTTTAATCCGGAGATAGCTTCCCTAAAGGAGAATAGCTCCTTTGGAGACCTTTCTGTGTTTCAGGTTCTTTCATAAGCTCTACTTGGCCACTAATTTGCTTCCATGGAGAGGTGACTTGAAAATACCACAAAAAGAAGCCATTGAGCATGTGGACAGATTTTTAAGCATCAATAAATTGACTTTTTTGGGGAAAAAATTAAAGCAAAAAAAGTCTTTATGGTGCATTGATGTGAAATCTTGTCATAAAAAATGCTAGCCAAAAAGAACGAAAGGCATGGATCAAAAATCGACTTCTTATTTTGCCTGTTCTGACCTCATACAAATGCCACCAGATGCATATTTCTTCAAAATGCAACAGTATTTAAAGCCAAGGCAAGACCTCCCAAAGCACAGATTGGGGCCACAACAAAGCACTAGCCATCAGCATCTTGATTAATTGCGTTTTTAGATCTTGACTATTCTGGTTTTCTGTTATTCCAGAAACATACAACTGATTTCACTGGTCATCTTGACCCTTTGTCAAAGTGGCAAGACCTGAAGCACACGCAAAGAAATGAAATATTTACATGAATATCTAAATGTGTGTGTGTACACAGCATTTTGTATAAAAACAATTTACAAGGCATTGCCCTGAAAAGAGGATTATTCTTTTTTCAGTGACACAGAGGAGCATTAATTCCTTAAAGCAGAAGCAATATAGGACAATTATTATTAACTAAACAACTAGTAGGTTTTTTTTTTTTTTTAAGTACAGCTTTGAAAATAACCAGGTAGCGGGAGTAGTGTTTGTTGATCACATTTAAAATATTTCACATTCAAGCCAAAACTACCCTCTGCCAGACACGTAGGGGAGAACCCCAATAAACAAAATGCAACAGTAACTTTCCTCCCCTGCCTTAGAATGGACATTTTAATACATGCTAATCACTACACTGTTGATAATAAAAAGACATGAAATTCAATAATCCTATATTTTTATTTCAGATAAATAAGAGTCATAAAAACTTCTCAATATTACCACATTTTAAAGTAAAATTACAGTTATCTTCCAGCACTACACATAACAATTTATTGTACCTGAATATTTACTTCAGTTTAATAAGGTCCATATGTTTCAAATAAACCTGAAAGGCATTTGTTTTTTCTTAATCTAATTCTCCCAGTTAAACACTATACTAATTAGTCACATATTTCATAAAAGTTACAGGAATGTAATAGCAGCCTGTAAATTGCCTTGCATTACATCATATGTGATTCCATAAATCATCACAAAGCATAAAATAATGAGTGAGACCAAAGGCTGGGTAAAAAATTAAACTATAAAACACAATTTCAAATGAATTTATCATTTTATCTTCTTTAAGCAGCTAGGAACAGGCATGCAAAAGGAAAAGGAGAATATATTGTCTGTGAAAAGACAGCCCATTTTGTTTAGATTGCAGCCATCTTTGGAGACTGGAGAGATACAGAGGGAAGGGGATCGGATAGCCCCTGATTTCCATTTTTAAGAGGAATTATTAGCTAACCAACCAGTTCAGATTTGATTACAGATAAAAAGTCTCTGTTTCACATGGGGGAGGGACCGGGCACAGGCCCCGGGGATGGGAAAAACAAATACCCCTTACTCAGCCACTAACAAATTTAGCAGTGGAACTACTTTTTATGCCTCATAGGTGACATTAAAGTAGAAGAGGGATTCACTTGCACTGCAATTATTTACAATCTCATGAAAATTATTTTATGTTTCCCTATTTCCTTCCACGAAATTCCCTTTACCGGAATCACATAAATGAGGGTGGATTAACCAAAATGTACAATTTGAAAATGTTTCCAGAAAGTGCTTTTCTATTCTCTTTATTTACTTTCTGAATTCTGGGAATTAAGGTACTCAATCTCTAAGTTAGCTACTATTTGCCATAAAGCACCCACCCCCATGTTCTTCGCCCTTTTCTCAGAAAAGCCAACGCAGAATGCTGAACCGTTTCCTTCTATACACAGATACACAAAAACCAAAACTCTTACTAAGTGTCTTAAACAACAAAGAAGAGGAAGTTCTATTTTAAAAGACAGAATAAACCCAAAACTTCAATGAAAAGTACTATGAGTATTAATATCAATAGCATTTTAAGGAGGCATATATATGATTTTTTCTTGATAGTGTTTCTTATCAAGTAAAAAGTCTGTTTTGCATTTATGTCATCAAACTCCACAGAAATCACCCCATATACTAGAAAATCCATCCAGAGAGCAAAAGGGTCTGAACTAAAATACTTGAAACCACCCAACTGACTTTTTAGAATAACAACCTTTTAAAACCATATACATGTTAATTATACTAAAAACCTTCCCAAACTTGACTTAATTTCATTTCTGACCTCCAAAAACACCGCAACTTCTTTAATCCCCTGGTGCCCCCTTTTGGTGTAGACAGATCAAGGCATTTTTTTCTAATTAACAAAAATCATATTCATTCGCAAGACAGTAGTGTTTAACTTGGGAAATGTCGATTCACACTGCAGATGGCTCATGGTTATTAGAGCTTTTGTTCTGCCTTTACTATCACCAGTTATTGATCTAAAACATGTGCAAATAAACAAAGCTAACTCTTTGAGTGGGGAAGGAAAAGCGTCCTTCTCCTTACACAATTGACAGAGCGCTGCTCAGACTCCTCAAGTTCTAGTCCCAGTCTTCATGGTAAATAAGTGACCCGTTACCTTTGCTACAGGACATTCAATGGCTCGCTGACGGCGGCATTCAGAAGATATTTTTTTGTCTTCGATACATTTATGCTGTATGTCTGTCTATCATCCTGAGGAAAGAAAGGCGGTAGCATGTACAGATCCCAACATCTATTGACAAACAGCAAGCCCAAGCAGGGAGACACAGTCTGGTAAACAAGCTTTGTCAAGGGGAAAATAAAAGTTAGCATTTTAAAGAGTTTCACTAAAATTTCAGAAAAGGAAAAAAAAATAAAGATCCTTACGACTTTTCATATGTTAGAGCTGGTAATTATGCCTCAGAAATAAGTTCTTTCCACGTTCAACAGCACTGTGTGAAGAAGACGAGCTGATTTCCAGCAGGGATATTGAATCCTTCCATCTGAAGGACCAATCAAGTGTGAAGTACAGTATAGTTTTAGATTCAATTGAAAGGAAAAAGCTTGACTACTAGTTCATAGCATGACAACTTTCATGGATTAGTTCAGACCCTATTCTCCTCCCTGAAAGGGTATCACAGCATGAAGACAGTTTTCAATGCACTAAACTTTAATAGCTGAGTGGGGGAGCCAAAGCTTCCCTTTGGTCTCTATAGAAACAGTATAGCCTAAATTTGAGGCAAAATTAAGGTCTTTGGTCTTAGGTGCTGTATCTCCCCTCAGAGGTTCCTTTTTCACAAACAGACTTTGGCCCTTATCAAATGTACACTCTTTTGGGGGCTACTGTAAAGGGAAGAGGCAAAACCTACTTCATTATTTTCCTGTCTGAACTCCACACAGGCGGCCATTTCAGTGAAACACGAACCAGCCAGATGTGTGGCTCCCGGTGTCAAAAGCAGGTGGACTCTTCTCTGAGGAAAGACTTTACTCTTTGTTGTGTTGCTGGTGGTTTTGGTTGTTGACAGAAAGCACTGCCCACGCATCTCTGCGGCCAGTGCACTGGGGCCGCAGCCATCAGGCCCCGCCTCTTCCTCTGCCTTCCCCACTTTTTGCCCTTTGGGATTTTCCCACAGCAGCCTCCACAGCATTCTCTGATTTGTTCCCTGACACCTACCCCTGCATCGTAACTCTACACTGTCAGGAGAAAAAGGTGTTTCAAATGACACTGAAGATGAGGTGACACAAAGCAGACACTTCCTTAAGAAATGACCATGCTCGAATTTTCTTTGTCAGAATTCCCAATGGCACTAAGCCCCTAAAATTTGAGGATTTTTTTTTAAGAATCCAGTTTTACTTGCCACTTGCATCAGACAGGCCTGATCCTAACTAAAACATTGCTTGGCTTCTTTTTTTTCTTCTTATTTTCAGCTTCATCTCCAGGACTCCTTTACTGATGAGAAAAGGCAGGCTCCTACACTTGCTTAAAGAAGATTGCAAACAAGTGAAGATCTTGGATTCATTGACCTGGAGATCAACATGCATCACAGTAGAAACGGGAAGAGGGAGGTGCTCTCATCACTCTCTGGGGCTGATGGGTTCAGATACTGATGAAAATATCTGTGAAGAGCATTAATTAAAGGATGTCAGAAATGTTTTCTTCACAAAATCTTATCAATGGCATGACAGAACAACTGGTTTGGAAATCTTTGAAACCAGCCTTTAAGAGCTATTAGGGAGGGGCCTCCCTGGTGGCCCAAGGGGTTAAGCACCGCACTATGAAGCAATCCGCAGCCTCTGCAGCACGAGTTCGATTCCCCAGCCAGCCAGGGAGCAACCCACATGGTGCAGCAGACCTCTCCTGCTGCACCTGCTGCTCCCCTCAGCAGTGTATTTCATCAGTCTGCCTGTTCTGTTCCCCACTCTGGCTCTGGTGAATTCTCTCACCCTCCCACGCTTCTGACTGCACCCAGTGCTTGTATCAATAAATAAATAAATCTTTTTAAAAATACATAAAAAAAGAAATATTTTTGTGAACAATTTAAAATTTTAAAGTTCGTATATAAATCTTGAAATACCTGGAACATTTACCAATCCACACAGGCTCAAGCCTCTGAAGGTGCTATGTAGCCAAGATATTCATGTAATATTTGTGATTCACTAACCTTATTATATTGATTAAAATAATTCCCTGTGCTTGTTATTTTTAAATGACTTAGCACTGAGCCATGTACACAGTAGGCGCTCCATAACTGTTTGCTGAGAGGATGAGTAAATCATGAAAAACATCAATAATCATCAAGAAGGGATTCCTTTGGCCAGATTCCTTAAATAATCAATTCACTTATTTACTCATTCAATCAGTATTTATTGACTGAGCAGTGCACAGAATGGGTGTATGTACGTGGGTCTGAGTGTGAGGGGGCTGCTGGAGTTGACAAAGGTCAGACTGCTAGCATCTGTCAGTTTAATATCCCATCTGTTAGAGCCATCAGATTAGTATGAAAATACAAATGGCCAAGAAACATTTAAAAATTCACTTTCACTAATAATAAAATAAATTAAATATCTTGGCTATCGTGAATAGTGCTGCAATGAATACAGGCGTGCCTGTGTCTTTTTGAATAAGTGATTTCATATTCATTGGGTAAATACCTAGAAGTGGGATTCCTGGACGTAGAGTAGTTCTATGTAGAAATTTTTGAGGAACCTCCATACTGTTTTCCAAACCGGCCACACCAAGTTACATTCCTTTCTCTCCACATCACCAACACTATTAGTTCTTGACTTTTTGATACAAGTCATTCTAAGCAGAGTGAGATGAAATCTCATTGTCGTTTTGATTCGCATCTCCTAATGCTAAGCCACATAAAGCAAGAGAAAGACAAATACCGTATGATTTCATTCATTGTGGAATATAAAGAAAAATGCAAATAACAAACAAAAGCGAAGGATTAGACCACAGAACAGCAGCTACGAGAGGGGAGGGGTGAAGGAGGATGGGTTGAGGGGACCAACTGGTTGGTAGCAGAGGGTGATTGGATGGTTGGTGTTGGGTGTGGTGATATATATGCGGTTCCTGGGGTGAGACAATGTACACCTGGAACCTATGCAGTGCTGTAAACTGATGTTACCTCAAAATAATGAGATACATGTGCACAATTACCTGTAGTGAAATTGGCACAGGTAGACAGATTGCCTTTCAGGAGGGAATTTGGCGAAGCTTAAAAGTACACATTAACTCTCAGGCTCAGCAATTCCATTTCTAGGAATGTATCCTAAGGTAATAATTAAAGATGTTCTCAAAGATTAAACTACAAAAAATTCATTGCAATATTTGTATTAATAAAATACAAGACAACCTGAGTCAGGTGCTTGAATACATTATGCTACCAACATGCAGTGAGATATTAAGCAGGACTTTTGAGAAGAATATTAACATGGAAAGATGTTCACAAAATACTAAAAGGTTTTTTCAAAGATCTTTATTAGTTTTGATTAACAAAATAGTTCCTATTTGAAGAGAGTTAAAAGCAAAAATGCGCAGTGTGGTTCCAGAAACAAGCACTCTTAGCAGTTTGGTACACTTGCTTCCAGACATTTCTTTTCCTATACAAATGTAATCCGTAAGTTGACCTAACAGAAGCTATGGAATGAAATATAAACACTGCCAATGTTGTCTTTCACTGTCCCTGTATAACTTACTCTTCAAGGAGACACAGTTTTAAGTGCTTATTTAGAATTCCTGTCCCATGTGATAAAGCTTTCAACTTCCAGTTAAAGCTCCTCCTCCTACCCAGCTGGAGCCTGTTAAAGGTTAAAGGCTCGCCTTAGGCCTCCGGCCCCTCTCCTGGTCTTACTAACTACAATTTCTGATCCTGTTTATAGTAATGTGGCCAGATAAAACAGGGAATGTGCAGTTAACTTTGAATTTGAAATACACAGTGAATATTTCCTTAGTATGTGTAGGCCCCAGATGTTGCATGGCACTTAACACTTACAAAAGGTATTCACTGTTATTTCAAATGCAGATTGAACTGGCATCTTGTATTTTCACTTGCTGTATCCAGCAACCCTAGTACAAAGACAAAGCAAGGGAATGAAGAAGGGACACAGGAACATCTTTTCTGGACTGATGCTACTGTAAATTGGCTTTTGACTCTCTGGGTCCAGCAGAGGTTTAATGCTGACCCCTTCGTGGACACCACTGTGATTTCCTGCTTTGGAGACCCCACATTGAAGAGGACACCTAGCTGCAGACCTCTCAAGCAGGGGGCCCTCATCTGGTCCCTGGGATATACTCACATCCCTTGCTCTGGCTGTTTCTGGGAGCGCAGGCATACCCCCAAAGAAGCAGCAGACACTTTTGTTCCTGCTGTTATTGTATCTTGATGCCTCAGTCAAAAAGTCTAATTTAATATCCGGTTACACCAACATCTACTGTGGCTCCTCTCGGCAGCTCTCTTACTGTAGGGAAAACGGAAGTGATCAGGTTTTTTCTGCCCTCCCGCCATTAGCATCAACGATCAACACCTGCGACCCCCTGCCTGGTGGTGGGGCCTGGAGCTTGCTGTGGGCATGTGTCAGTGGGCACGCCTGAGCCAAGAGATGGAGCATATAAGAGCAGGAGCGTGGAACAGCGCATGGCAGCGGAGGGCCGGGCGGTGGGGTGCAGTAGAGGCCAGCGAAGAGGCCACGAGAGAACGCACATGCCAGGGAGCCCAGAAAGAGTGAAGATTCGCCAGGGGCCAGGCCTGCCAGCCTCCTTGGCCCCCGGCTCCCCTGCCTGCCCTGCACCTGGTTGCCTCACTACAGTGGTGTAGAAAGATGCTTAAAAACCTGAAAAAGCTTTTTGTCCAACATCTTAGTGAGGCTGCCGTGATAGCCGCTGCTCTCCGAGCTTCGCGATGCCTCCCAGAGATAAGAAGCAAAAAGATGCCGGAAAGTCGGCCAAGAAAGACAAAAAAGACCCAGTGAACAAACGTGGGGGTAAGGCCAAAAAGAAGTGGTCCAAAGGGAAAGTTCGGGACAAGCTCAATAACCTAGCCTTGTTTGACAAAACCACATAGGACACACTCTGTGAGGAAGTTCCCAACTACAAGCTCATCACCCTGGCTGTTGTGTCCTAGAGACTGAAACTCCGTGGGTCCTTGGCCAGGCAGCCCTTCAGGAGCTCCTTAGTGAAGGACTTAGCAAACTAGTTTCAAAGCACAGAGCACAAGTAACTTACATGCATAAGCAGGTCCCACCAAAAGTACATTTTGAAAAATAAAAGTTTATTAAAAAAAAAAAAACCCTGAAAAAGCCACCGAGGGCTCCAGACCCCTCCTTTACCCATCTGTGGGGATCACAGAGAACCTGCTCCATGCCCTGCTGGCACTACATTCTTAAATTCTTACACTCGCCACAGCTGCAAAGCTTCTTGACTATCCTCACACCCTGCCCTACCCCCACTACCAGTGTTTATAGTTTCCAACGTCATTGCTCTTTGGCAAGCTTGGTGGTTCTCAAAGTGTGGTGCCTGAATGGCAGTTATCAATGTTATCTGGTAACTTAGAAATGCCAGTTCTCAGTCCACCCCAGACCTATTGAATCAACCCCCTAGGGAATGGAGCCTAGCAGTGTGTGTGTGTGTGTGTGTGTGTGTGCATTGCAGTGCCACTGGTTGATAACATAAATTATACATATTATATATACAGCCTTCTAAACCACCATCTGTATCATCTGTATATAGCATATTGTTTGTCACCAAGAGCCTAGTTCCCACCCATCACCATACAATTGATCCCTTTTACTCAATTTACCTACCACCCTTTCTCCTTCCCTTTCAATAACCACTACTTTGTTCTTAAAGCCTAAACATTTGTTTTTGTTTTTTTCATTTTGTCTACCTATGACATTTTTAAAATTGAGGTGACATTGGTTTATAATGCCTTTTGCGTTTAGAGATATAGGGTCCCTCCCTCAGGTGTCACCACATGGCACTACCACTTTTCAGCTAAATCATGTGGTGTTTATCTTTCTTCACCTGAGTTTTGTCAGTAAGCATCCATCCATGTTGTTGCAAATGGCAGTATTTCATCTCTTTTTCTAGTAGCTGAGTAGTGTCCATTGTGTATCTATCCTACGTCTTCTTCACCCACTCATCTGTCAGTGGGCACTTGGGATGTTTCCAATCTTAGCTATTGTAAATAATGCTTGAATGAACACAGGGGTGCATGTGTCTCTTGGAGATCATCTTTCATATTGTCTGGATAAGCACCCAGAAGTGGGATTACTGGACCACATGGTATTTCGATTCTTAATTTTTTAAGGCATTGCTATACTGTTTTCCATAGTGGCTGATCAATTTATATTCGAACCAATAGTGTGCCGGAATTCCCCATGTTTTAATAATTCCTCTTTCCTATGGAAAACAATTAGGAGCAGAAATGAAAGATTTAATAAGATCATTAAAGACAGAAGTTGTTTGACTAACAATGTAGACAAACTTTTAGCAAGACCACTATTGAGGAAAGATACAACTCAACTGGAAAAAAAAAAAAAAAACAACAAAGAACTCAAAAAAAAAAAAATGTGCAGAAGAACTAAATAGACACTTCTCCAAAGACATACAGATTAGGAATCAAATAACAATTGCTTCAGAAATTAAACAGATAGCAAGAGGTTATTATGAACAACTTAATACTAATTTATTTGAAAACAGAAAAAATGGGCCTCCCTGGTGGCACAGGGGTTAAAGACAGCGCTGTCAAGCTATCGGCAGCCACTGCAGCATGAGTTCGATTCCAGGCCAGCCAGGGAACAACCCATATGGCACAGACCTCTCCTGCCTCGCCTGCTGCTCCCCTCAGCAGTGTATTTCAGTAGATCGCCTGTCCTGTTCCCATTCTGTCTCTGGTGAATCCTCTCACCCCCCCCCCACACCTCTGGCTTACACCCCAGTTCTTGTATGCATAAATGAATAAATGTTTAAAAAAAAACACAAAAAATGATAAATTCTTAGGAAAATATAGCTTACCGAGTCAAAAAGAGAAATAGAAACCTTTCATTATCTTCTAAAGAATAAAAATCATTGTTAAAAAATATCTTTCCACAAAGGTAACACCAGACCCAGAGAACTATATCGATGATTTCTACTAGGTATTAAAGGAACAGGTAATGCTAATTTTATACACTCACTTTCCATGAATTGAAAAGGAGAGAAAGTGCCCTAACTCCTTTCCCATGCTCTCCTTGTCTGATTAAGGACCGTATAAAAAAGGAAAATGAGCTAATCTCATTTGTAAACATTGACACAGAAATCCAAAATGAGTTACTAGCTAACTGAATCTGCAAGTTATAGGTAAAAACCCTCATGACCATAGTTTCTTTAAGTCAAGAAAAAGTTTAACATTAGAAAATAATGAATTAAAATCACTATATTAACAGATTAAAGAAAATAACATGCTCATTGCAATCGATGAGGGAAAAAAAACTCATAAAATTAACCCCTATCCATGATTAGAACAAGAAAATCGCTTGGCATATAAGAAGGGAACTTCTTTAACTAGGTACAGAGTATCTACCAAGAAATTATAGCAAACTTCATTTTAAATGAAGCATTAGAAACATTTCCTTCAAATTCAGGAAGACATGGGTATATGCTATTAAACTTCCGCACAACATTTTAGCCAAGTTATAGAAATAGTAAAACAAGAACACGTTGTGGATTAGAAAGAAAATAAAACTGCTATTATTCACAGGCGACATAACACAGGTGTCCATATAAAAGTCCAAGAGAATTTTTAAACTACTTGGAATAAGAAAGGCTACTATATATAATATCAATATCCAAAACTTGATTGCATTCTTATACATGAGCACTGAAGAACTAGAACATAGAATTTTTGGAAAAAATGACTTACAAGGCAAGAAAAGCAAGTTATTACTGCTTGAACATCAAGCCTCAGCTCTTTTGCTCATGGCTCTACTCTCTCTAAATGTCATTACCTCAGCAATGATTCATCCTTCAATATCCTGTTCATGTGGACATTTCATAATATCTTAATTACTTCGGTTGAAATTGACCTTTTCCTCAGAAGTATTAAACCTCTACTCTGTACCACTGTTAGGTTGCTGGCCTTGAACTACCAGTACTTGTAATTTATACAATTTGTCATCTTTCTCTAGGTCATGTCTCCTGGAAGGAAAGAGAAGGATTGTGTATTGTTCTTCTTAATATAACTCATACAACATAGTACAATGTCTTTATACATAGTAGGTCTTTCATAATGCTTACATCTGTCACTTCCTTAATTATTTGACTTGATAGCTTAATAAATGCATCTTTATTGAATTCCAAATCAATTGTTATGTATTTGCAGAGTTTCTGGACCCGCTAGATTGAACAGTCCTCTTGATGAAGTGGTGCCAGTCAGCCTTGAGGTCCAAGCTATTGCCATCTTTTATTTCTCTCAGTAGGCACAGTGAGCATTTATAGAAATTCCTGCAGGTTATTAAAAATGAGCACCAGTAGAACCACTGGTTAAAGGAACATTACATTGGATGGAATTAAAAAAAAAAAATCAATGACACCCTCCAAGTGCTCTTCACACTACTTGATCTGAAAGGGTAGCCCACTTGCTTTCTCTTTGCCTTAGGCATGATGTTCCTGTAGTCTGTTTTGTTCTCCATTCACCATTCTAGTCCCAGAGCCGTGGACTAGGCACCACCACAATTAAACTGCAAGGCAGCAAGTTCTGCTGGCTCCGGGGATCTCTGCTCCCTCTGAAGTGGCTTGAATTCTGTCCAGGACTGGTGCTTTCCGTGTAGTGTCGCCAACCCTACAGTCGAGTGCTATCATAGTGAAGAGAAGTGCTGAGGCAGAGTGCCCAGCAATCTCAGTTGCCTATGAAACTGGGAGCACCTCTCAAAGCTGAGAGGATCACCGCCTGAAGGGAGCCCTTTCCACTCCTGTCTTGTATTTCTTTGGCATCTTGAAAAATACATCTTTTTACATCGTTGTTCATTTTTGTACAAGTTAGATTTCTCTTCTCAGGTGCAATCCCCATAAAATTACCACCACCTAAATCACTCTTGAACTGTCACCATAGTCTCTTGTGCTGGGAATGCACAATATTCCAACCACTATGGAAAGCTGTGTGGAGGACCTTCAAACTATTAAAAATGGAGCTTCCATATGACCCAGCAATTCCACTCCTAGGAAAAATACATTTTAATGTCAGTTTCTTTCACTGTGCAGATTTTAGTTTGACGTACTCCCATTTGTTTATTTTGCTTTTATTTCCCTTGCATGGACACAGACCCCAAAGACATCCCTGAAATCAGTGCCATAGAGTAGTTTGCCTGTTTTTTTCTAGGTATTTTATGATTTCAGATGTTCTATCCAAGACTTTAGGCATATTTGAGTTAATTTTTTTGTGAATAGTAAGAGATACTTTAGTTTCATCCTTCTGCATGTGGCTGTCCATTCTCCCAAAACCATTCATTAAAGAGATTCCCTTTCTCTATTATTTGGTCTTAGCTCCTTTGCCATACAAAGATTAACTGTCCATGAAATGATGACCCTTGTTCTCTTGGATAAGTTTCTCGCTTTATGGCAAGACAAGATGTATAAGGCTCACATTGTGTATTTCCTAATTAAAAGCTGAACTCAGTCATTCCTCCAAGAAGCCCTTGATGCCATCTAGTGGGAAAATTAGAGACCACAATACGAGTGCTAAGAGTGCTCAGTGTGCTGGGATTTCATTATTTTTAGGACTTTTCATGAAAAAGAGGTAGGAAATATATTTTCTCAGTAAGTAGATGATAAATCATAAGGTCTCACTATTTTCCAATTTAAATTTATAAGATTTTTATTTATACTTCTCTCTTGAAAATCTTGGATCCTAATGACATTATATAATGATTACTTTCAAAATAACAATATTACTATATTACCAATATAAAGGACTACTTAATACAGCCTAATATTTCTTCATGGTTCTTATTCTTTGGACATATTCTACTAGGGATGTACAGATAAAAGACTGTGTTGTAATGTCACTTGAAATAATTATTCTCCTTATGTGGTTATAACATCTAAGTTTCCCTTAAATTTTTATGGTCATTTTGACTTAACCAACCACTATGGAGAGCTGTGTGGAGATTTCTGGACCTACTAAACATAGAGCTTCCATATGATCCAGCAATTCCACTCCTAGGTATTTACCCAAAGGACACAGAAACATCAATTCCAAAGAGCACCTGCACTCCTATGTTTATAGCAGCACTGTTTACAATAGCTAAGCTTTGGAAACAACCCAAATGCCCAAAAATAGATGACTGGATCAAGAAGATGTGGTACATATATACCATGGAATATTACTCAGCATTCAAAAAAGATAAACACATGCAATTTGCAGCAACATGGATGGCACTGGAAGGGATCATGCTCAGCGAAATAAGCCAAAAAGAAAAAGAAAAATACCGGATGGTCTCACTCATAGCAGGAATCTAGAAAACTTAAATAAGGGACCAGGAAAATGAATATAAGAAAGTGAAAATCAAAATCAACAAAAAACTATGAACCAGAGACACTTTTTGGGGGGGGGGGGGCGGGAGGGGAAGGATTGGGGTCAGAATGGGGCGTTTGCAATTGTATGGGGGAATATAAAAATAAAATAAAAAAAAAAAGAAAGTCAAATTAAATAACTATGTAACAACTCTTAATGTGTAATTCATCATTGACCTAGAAGACTGTTAAATTAGGATAATTTACATCCCTGACATTTCCCTATAGTAAATTTCCATTACCTTTAATTCAGAAAATTGTTCCAGTAAAAGTACATACAGACATTTAGAAATTTGGTTAAAAAAACATAGATTCCAACATTTCCTTTCTTTTCTATCAAGGAAACTTCTATATCCAACTTACAAAGACTTTTTTTTAACACCAAGTTATTTTCACATTTCATTAATACGAAAAAAAAAGGGAAATCTTCATGTGCTATAATTTACTTGACTGTAGTGGCCTACTTTGAAATAAAATTCAACTGAAAAAAAAAATGATCTAAATATACTTAATAGCTCTACTTTTTTCTTACAAGAAGACCTTAGAACATTTAATCCCACTTTTGCATCTCCAATTTTTGTTTCCACTTTGGTTTTTTATATTATCCTTAGCAGTAATTACTATTACATTTTCCTGTAACAAAGACACCACTGAATATAAGATGCTCTCAACTGTTAAAACTTACTTCTTCCTTCTGGCTTAAATTTCTCTTTTTACAGTACATATTTGGTAATTTTTAATTTGGGATACAAGTGGTTAAAAACTCAAGATGTGCCTAGGAATATTTTTAAATGGTATAGAATTCTAGTCTGCATATTATGATTTCTTTCCATCCTCTTATTGCTATTCTTGTTAAGTCTGCTATCCAGCTAATTGCTATTCCTTTGAAGGTAATTTTTCTTTTCTCTCTGGTTGCATTTAACATCATTTTGTCTTTAGCATTCTGGATTTTACTAATATGTGTACAGATGTGGATTTGTTTTATTTTTCCTACCTAATGAAGTTTGTGCTTCCTGAATCTGAAAAATTGTTAGTCATTATGTCTTTAAATATTAATTCTCCCCTGTTCTCTGTATTTGTTCCCTTTGGAATTTCTATTAGATACATGCAAACCTTTTCCAGTCTATCTTTCATGTCTTCCTTAAAATCAAGTATTTTGAGGCATAATTAATATAACAAAAATGTACCCATTTTAAGTATACTTAAGTTCAGTGAGTTATAACGTGTATTTGTACAGTGCAATCATTGCTATGGTCAACATATAAATCATTCACTTCATTCTTAAAAAGCTCTCTTGTGCTTCTTTCCAGACATTTCTCTTATTCCCAGCTATAGGCACCCACTGGCATGCTTCTACAATCATTAGTTTTTTTCTTTTCTAGAATTTCATGTAAATGAAATCATACAGTATAGTTTTGTGTCTGCTTTCTTTTAGTCACATATAGTGTCTTTGATATTCATTCATGTTTCCAGGTATCTCAGGACTCTGTTCCTTTTGATTACTGAATTGCAATAAATTGATACAATTGAATATGCAGCAATTTGTTCACAATTTGAGACTATTATGAATAAATCCGCTATGAAAATCCATATATGGACTTAAGTCTTTATTTCTCTTAGGTAAATAACTATGAGTGGTATAGCTAAGCTACATAGCAAATGTATATTTAAACTTAAAAGAAAACTCTAAAAAGTTTTCCAAATTATTTTTTTAATTATTATTATTTATTTATACAAGAGCCGGGGTACAGTCCAGATGCGCGGGAGGGTGAGAGGATTCACCAGAGACAGAGCGGGGAACAGAACAGGCCAACTGACGAAATGCTCTGCTGAGGGGAGCAGCAGGCGAGACAGGAGAGGTCTGCTCGCCATGTGGGTTGCTCCGAGGCCAGCGGGGATTGAACCGGCTGCGCTCAACTGCCTGCGCCACCAGGGAGGCCCCAGTTTTCCAAATTCTTAACTGAAATCTGTGAGAATTCTAAGTGTTTCACATCCTGTCAAAACTTGGTATTATCAGATTCTTTAATTTTAGCCACCCTATGAAAAGTGTAGCAGTATATGGTTGTGATTTCAGTTTGTAGTACCCGGATGACCAATGATATTGAGCATCTTTTGTTTTCATTGATCATTTTTTTTTCTTGGTCATTTTTAAAAAAAGATTGATTTACTTATGCATACAAGAACTGGGGTACAGACCAGATGTGCAGGAGGGTGAGAGGATTCACCAGAGACAGAACAGGGAACAGAACAAGCAGACTGACTGAAATACACTGCTGAGGGGAGCAGCGGGCGAGTCAGGAGAGGTCTGCCGCAAAATGTGGGTTCCTCTCTGGCTGGCCAGGATCAAACCTGCACCGCAGAGGCTGTGGACAGCTTCAAAGCCCTGCGCTCAATTGCCTGCGCCACCAGGGAGGCCCTCATTGGTCATGTTTATGTTATTTTGTGAAGTGTCTATTTAAATATTTTGTCTACTTTTAGTTGGGTTGTTTGTGTTATTAGTAAATTATGAGTTCACACTATATTCTTTATATGAGTCCATTGTCAGAGTTTCTCTCCCATTCTATAAATTGCTATTTCGTTTTCTTTCTTTCTTTTTTTTTAAACAGTGGAATGAATTTCAATTAATTTAAACCATTCAAAAAGAGAGTAAGTAAATCCATTGTCTTAAGTTTTCTCTCGAGTAAGGGCAACAAATAAACAAATTTAAACAAACAAACCTAAATGAACCGAATTTCCAGGATTGTGTTAGTATTCTGGATGCTTGACTTATCTATCATCTGTGAAGCTAAAAGTTAAGTCATCTGCAGGTTGTAGGAAACTGGCCCTCTATGTTAGCATCTGGAGGCTTCCTTTGACATTGCTAAAGGTCACCCTTCACAGAAGGAATTTCTATGTTTGAAAATGGGTCTTCTAATATGGAATATCTCTCTGTCACAAGTAAATACATGAAAATTTCATTTTCTTAATGTGTATTTCAAAAAACAGAACTTTTAAATTTTGATAAACTCAAATTTATTAACTTTTATCTTTATTTGTGCTGCTTGAGACTAAGAAATCTTTTCCTTCATCACAGCAGTGAAGACTTTCTTCTAGGCATCACATAATTTTCACTTTTACCTTTTGGTCATAATCTATTTGAATTAATGTTTGTATACAGTATTGGATAAATATTGAGATTCCTTGTCTCAAAATCTGGATATTTAGTTTCAGCGTATTTGTTAAAAAGACTATCCTCAACACAAGTGAATTACCTTGGCATCCTTGTTAAAGATTACTGTAACTTCATAGAAAATCTTAAAACCTGAGAGAATAGGTCTTTTTTGTTTTTCAAGATTGTTCTAAATATACTAGGTTCTGTTCTGCTTTTAGAATCAATTTGTCAATTTTTTCAAAAACTATGCTGAAATTTCATTTAGGCTTGTTAGGTTCTAGTTATGTTTCTATGGAAAATTGAGAAGAATTAATGTCCTAACAATCACACCCATGAGTCCTTCAATCCATTTCTTTAGATCATCATTAATTTCCCTTGGCATAATTTTGCATTCTCAGAGTAAAAGTCTTGCACACACTTTGCTAATATTATCCTTAAGTATTTCATGTTTGGGGATGCTATTGAAAATGGTATCATTTAAATTGTTATTTACCATCTGGCTCAATTTTCAATTTAAGACTTTTTCATCTATATTTTTCTGTTCCTTCTTCATTTCTTGTCCCTGAAGGCTTCCTATATTTTGTTGTGAACCTAGTTATGTTTTTAAAAGTGTGTTTCATGTATGTACAGATTGGTTTGGTTTTTTTTTGGGGGGGTGGTTAGGAGGTATATGTTCATATGAGGGGAATCAGGATAAAAAAAGTGCCATTTTGCTGGTATTTCATTATCCAGTGGGAACTGGCATGTTCTGGTTGGAACACAAAGCTTCTAAAGGGAAACAGTAGGCATATACTAGTTTGAAACATAAGCTATATAGCGAGCCAGATAGTCCAGCTTCAAATATTGGCTGTGCCATTTCCTTTGGAGAAATATCTTCTTGTATTCATCCAACAAATAATTATGGAATCCTAGCCTCCAGGGGAC
This sequence comes from Talpa occidentalis, assembly GCF_014898055.3. Lineage (NCBI taxonomy): Eukaryota > Metazoa > Chordata > Mammalia > Eulipotyphla > Talpidae > Talpa > Talpa occidentalis. The sequence continues at coordinate 9,988,170 of NW_023601543.1, forward strand.
TCCCTGGTGGCACAAGGGGTTAAGCACAGCACTGTGAAGCAATCCACAGCCTCTGCAGCACGAGTTCAATACCCAGCCGGCCAGGAAGCTACCCACATGGTGAGGCAGACCTCTCCTGTCTTGCCCGCTGCTCCCCTCAGCAGTGTATTTCAGTCAATCCACCTGTTCAGTTCCCCACTCTGTCTCTGGTGAATCCTCTCAGCCCCCGCATCTCCAGCCTGTACCCCAGCTCCTGCATGCATGAATAAATAAATCTTAAAAAAAAAAAAAGAAATCCTAGACTCCAGAGAATCAATTAGTGATAAGCATAACTATGAATAAAAACACATTAGACAAAGCTAGAGAGTGACATAGGTGAAACAGAGTTGGCTATTTCTGTATAGGTGTCAGAAACAGTTTCTGTGTTGACTTTTTTAACAGACTGGAAAGAAACAAAGGAGCAAACTCTTTGAATTTCTCAGGAAAAAGCATTTGTAGCAGAGGCTATAAAATTGCAATACCCTGAGGAGGGGATATATTGAGCTGTTCAAGAAATAATACAGAGGTCAGAGAAGCTTGAGAAGAGTGACTGAGGGAAAGAGGGGTGGAGGATTGGGTCAGCTCTGAGGAGGTAATAATAGACTATGATGTGGACTTTAGGTTTTACACTGAGTGGGATAGAAGCCACTGGAAAGATTCTGAGAGGATGTATGATACAATATGACTTGTTTAACAGGCTCTCTTTGGGGTTGCCATGTTGAGAAACTGTACCGGATAAAGGTGTAAGTGGGGGAAGTAGCTAGAAAACTGGTCCAATAATCTAGGTGAGAGATGGTGGGTAAATTAGGCATAATGGTGGAGGTGGTGAGAAATCATTATATTCTTGATATATGTCGGTGGTGGAGTTGAATTGGATGCATGGTTTAAAAAGATGAGAGAAATCAAAGACATCTACACAATTTGGGGCCTAAAAATCTTGAAACATGGTGTTATCTCCCAAAAGACTACAGGAGCAGTAGGTTCAGGAATGTGAAAAATCACGAATTCAGCTTTGACAGTATTAGGTTTAAAACAAGCAATATACATATGAACAGAGCTATCAAGTAGGAATGTAAATATAAAGCTACTAACTTCACAAGAGAGACTGAGCCCAAAGTTGTAAGTTGTGCCTCAGTTTCCATGTATGTAAAATATGGAAGTTAATTGGATCTACCTCAGAGTCTGCATTCAGTGAACTCCCATAAAGAAGGCCTGGCACATATAATTAATAAATGGTAACTATTATGATAAAACTGGAAGGAGAGTTGAGGCCAGACTTGGAGGATATTGGATCATTTTCTAATGAAGTAAACTTTCTTCTGACAGCAACAATAAACCAATGAAGCTTGTTGAGCAGGAGTGACATCAAAGTAGTTCACAGGAACCAAAGAGAATGAGCTTGCAGAATTGGCTGCTTGATTAGTTGGGAAAGAAACCACTAAAAATCTTACAAAGGACTGTGTTGGTGATGAGGACACACTCTTTCATGGTACAAGGAGATTAACAACTTGTAGGTGAGGAATTAGAAGTCAACTAATAAAAGGAAATAAATAAGTAAAAACGGCATTCAAATAAAATAAAGATGGACAGGTTAGCTTTGAGGCAGTCAACTAAATTAGTAGCTAGTCTCTCCAAATCTTTGCCTGCATCAAGGCCCTTCAAGGAACATAGCTTATGTATGTAGTCATGCAAACTACAACTTCTGTGTGATTTTTGTCCCAAGACTGGTTTCTCATACTCCCACCCTTCTCCTAAGCACACACACAAAGTGAGCCTGGGCCCATGTTCTTAGGTCTAGCTGGACTGGCAACCTCAAATCATCTCCCCACTGGTAGGCAAACTAATTCTTCCTCTAATGTTCATTTCCTTAAAGAAACCTGTCATTACCACCCCACTCCACAGTATATTGTCCCTCATTTGACCTTCAGTACTCGTCTGTACTCCTCATTTGGTCTTTATGTGCTACCTTTTATTGTTATTTATCTTTTGTGTATATCTTCTCTCTCTCCAAGTGGATTATAAAGTCCTCAAGGGCCTTATTCATCTTCATATTTGCAATAATGAGCACACAAGAAGCGCTCAATAAGTGGCTGTTGTTGATGATGATTACAAGAAATTGAATTGAGGAATAATATCATCAAGCTTTGGCAGGCTGGTGAGTCACCCTTATCAACTGACCGAGGAAATGGAGTATGCACATTAGCCCATCAGAGCGCTCTCCCTGGGTTTGTGCCAGAGTCACAACGCTCCCTTTCCTCCATGTTGGTGCTTCCATTTGGTTACGTGAACATGCACCATCCAACTTTCACTTACTCTGACTTCTAAACCTCTAGCTCACTTACGGTTATTTGCTTCTTGATCAAAAGTACGGACACAACCTGCACCTCAAGCAAGTCACCCTTCAAGCTGCGTGACTGACGCCAAGTAACTGACTCTACGCTTGTGTGTTAATTTCACAGGAGACTCACATCTCTGTTCATCTTTTCCATTTCAACTTTTCTCTAAGTTCCAAGGTCCAATAGCGGGCTACCTGGCTTGCATGACTGTCATCAGCAAGGTCAGAAAGTCCAGCTGAGAGTGTGAACTAGAACATAAGGACCACTGTTGGTGATAATGGGGGAATGACATGACACAAGTGACTTCATAATGATCTAATCTACATGGTCTTTGCGATTTACAGCCTAGACTAAGGGATGACATAAAAGACAGCTTCTTAACCCCCTTCCCTCTGTGAATCTTGTATTTGGATTCCGAAAGAGGCAGAAACATGTCTCTCACCCTGGACGCTATAAAAGATTTTCCCAGCACTCCCTGCAGCTAGGGTATAGGCATATGATCAAGGACCAGCTGGTCAGAGGCCTGGGACCTGGGACACACAGAAGCAGACAGAGAAATCATGCTGAAGGTCACAACTTTGTCCATTGTCTAGGGCCAGCACACATCCTGTATGTCTGTGTCTATCCCTCATGATTAGATTCAGATTAAACACTCTTGGCAGGTAATCCACATGTGTTGTTGTGTACTTGCTATTGTATCACAACAGGAGGCACATAATGTACATAATGTCATATTAGTGATGCTAAGACTGAGCACTTAATCAAAGTGGTGCCTATCGTATCTCACCATTATAAAAATCCATTGCTCCTTTGCAATGAGTAAGTAATCTTGATACCATGTGAATATCTTCTTGCCTAAACTAATTTCCACTGTTTTGATCACCCATTGATGGCCCTTGTCCAATTGTTACTTGGAGGGTAGAAGATATTGTTTCTAATTCTTGAAAATTAGTGTTACTCTGAAAAGAGCTTTCCCTTCACCCTCACATCCCTCGACCTAATCCTCAGAACCTTGGACTGTTTTAATTCAGTGTATTATAATCTATTACCAAGATATAATTTATGGTGTTAAAACTGTCTTGGATTTGAACGAGAATCTTTCAAACTAGCCCTTGTGTCCTCTGACTCGACCATGTTAGCGTTAGTGTTTGAGCACTTTCCTTCTTTCAGGAACAACAAGCTGCTCCAGGCTCACCTAGTGCTTTCAGCTCTCCAGCGCTGTAATCTAAGCATCCCTGGTTCCTGTTAGTGAGGTATGGTATTTAGAAAACAATATCTCAGCTCTAGGTGTGCTCATTGCCACTGGGGTATCATTTCTAAGCCCTTTGAGCAATAAGAATAGAACTATCTGTAACATGAATTCAAACTGATATTTCTGATTCAAATTTCATATTAGAGCTTTCCTCACTTTCTGTTGCTTTATACTTATATCTCATCTTATACTATGAGAATCTTGGTACTAGTAATTTTTTTTTACATTTTTTAAAAAAGATTTATTTATTGATACAAACACTGGGTACAGTCAGAAGCACAAGAGCGTGAGAGAATTCACAGAGCCAGAGAGGGGAACAGAACAGGCAGGCTGACGAAATACATTGCTGAGGGGAGCAGTGGGCACGGCAGGAGAGGTCTGTCGTGCCATGTGGGACACTCCCGGCGGCTGGGGATCAAACTGGCACTGCAGAGGCTGCAGGCAGCTTCGCAGCCCAGCGCTCAACCACTGCGCCACCAGGGAAGGCCCATTGGTACTAGTAATATTAACACATTTCCTTTTTTTTTTTTTTTTTGCTACATCCTATAGTATACATAAATGCACAAAAGTACTATTAATGATGAATTTACAAAGAAAAGTTTATGGTCACTTTTCAGTTCTTTTTGTCCTTAGAACACAGTCCACGAATGATGTGTAAAGTCAGGGAGCCATGTAAAAACTCTGAAATAAATTTGTATTTTCTTTTCCCTTTGAGGATTGTTACAAAGGTGATATTTAGTTAGGTTCATTTATTTCTATTTGTACTAACTTTTAACATTTGATTTTTCATCCCTTTTTGTTAAATTTAGTATGTGAAAATTTACATGTTGAAAAGCCAAAAATCTAAAAATGTGTCACTAGACATTTGCTATTTCTATTCTCTGTATCAAGTTTCCATTCACCTCCATAGGTTGTCTTATCGTTCTTTTGTCTTAATAAGAAAAACACACCTGTAAATTTGTATGTATATTCTTACTTCTTACACAAAAAGTAGCATACACTATTTTGTACTTTTCCTTTTTCACTTGATAATACATCCTGGCAATTACACCGTATTAATTCATAGACTGTGCCTCATTCTTTTATCAAGCTGTTTGTACTCTGCTGCACTCCATGTCTCAAAATGCTCTCTTTCCCATTATGCATAGTGCGATCTCAGAATAATAGCAGATAAATTGTAAATATTTTGTGTTAACGAACCCAAATACTAATGGTCTAAATTGCAGTGTAAGTTCCTGCAGCAAGACTTAAAGAAGATCATGCTACAGTAGGAATGATTAAGTTTCCTAAAAATTGTTGAGAGGTTGTAGAAATTCTTTTCTTAAAGGCCTTAGGAATTACAGGGGAACAGCAGTGTGGATGACAGCACAGCGCTGGTCCAGCACCCTCTCTGGCACACCTCAGCACTCAGAAAATTTTGAAACTGCAATAAATTTGAATAAATACTATTAACAACATTAAAAGACTTTTTCGAAATGCCATTATAGAGCTAAAATACTCACCCAGCTGAGAACGCTTTTTTCACAATGACACTACCAAGGTGTGATTTAGAAGTGAATTTCTTTAACATTTTGAAATAAATCCTATAATGATAGGTCATTTACTGGGCTCTGAATTTTATCCCCAGGTGTGGACTTTGGCACAAACCATACCTCTTTCCTTGCCTTTAGTTATCAGCAAGTTTAATTTTTAAAAATATAAAAAGTCTATATGTTTACTAGAAGCTTTTCTGCATTTTAAAAGAACCTAGTTAACATAAAGACTTTAATATGCACCCTGATGTGACACCCTTAACTATCTGGAGAATGGTGTTCTAATTTCTGTGCCTTGATTGAACTATTTGATTCTTTAACAATATAGCATTGCCACAAAACACCTTGCTTTTCAATTCTATAGTGGTGGATGGAAATTACACTTTTGATGCCGAATTATAATGCTGTACACCAGAAATCTACAGGATGTTTTCAACTTGGATTGTTTCAATAAAAATTAACAACAGGGGGGCCTCCCTGGTGGTGCAAAGTGAGTGAAGCATTCCGCAGCCTCTGCTGCACGAGTTCATTCCCAAGCCAGCCAGAAAGAAACCCACATGGCAAGGCAGACCTCTCCTGTCTCGCCTGTCAGTCTGCCTGTTCTGTTCCCTGCTCTGTCTCTGGTGAATCCTCTCACCCCTAACACCTCTGGCCTGTACTCTTGTTCTTGTATGCATAAATAAATAAATCTTTAAAAAAATTAACAAAAAAAATGTTATTGGGTACATTCAGTTAAGAGCTTTGATACTCAAAATGGGGTTCCTGGAGCAGCAGCAGTGTCTGGGAGCTTGTTAGAAATGCAGAACCTCAGTCCCCCACTACAGAGCTATTGAGCCAGAATGTGTATTTGAACAAGATACCAGGTGACTCGGTGCACATTAGCATTTTAGAAGCGCTAATATAACACCTTGCAGGAGAGAAACAGGAATATCCCAACAAATCAGCAAAGGGACACTGTTAATCACATGTATGGCTACTGGAGGTGGAGAGAGAAACAGTAAGGAGTGAAGCCACTGCATGAAAGGATGAGGGGAGAGAGTGGGAAAGAAAGATTCTTTAAATGATCAGAAGCTGTGGTTCTACCAGAAACCCAGATAGGTATGTTACTTTCACTGCAACAAACAGGAGTTGGGGGAGGCGTTGAAGGAAGACACACATAATATTACGGAGGGAGGAAGAAGTCAGAAATTCAGAGGTTCGGTCTGTTTGGTAAACTCATTGCAACTGGGGCCCAAATTAGTGAAGGAAGGATTGTGAATAAGGCACCAGGAGGAGCAGTGCCCAGCAGCCGTCAGCGCACAGCTGAGGACCCGGCTAATAGTACATAGAATCCTTCCCCACCCACCTTGGCTTATTCTCTGTGATGGAGTTTTCTGAAGACCTGAACATACCTAACGATAATGGAGGTTTTGTAAAACTTTTCTCCTTGATAAGCAATCTACAAATTTATTGTGTATTCCCTTAATTAAACCTCTTCCCATAATGAAGTCTTAAAAGTGGTCGTGTGCATGAGTGTGTGTGGGGATGGGGGTGGAAACCACATACCCACCTCTAGATCTAATAGGAAAAAAGTACCAATGAGAAAGTGAGTGAAAAGGGGTAATAGGGCCCCCAATTTACTACAAGGACACCCACTTTGTGCTTGCTTACAACAAACATGAGTTATATCGCCTTAAATTCAGAACTGGATAGCATCACTGAAATTCCTTGACATCCACCAATTACATGTCTTTATTGACTTCTAATTCAAGAACATTGTAGGGTCAGGAATGGCCATGGTGCAGGTTTTCTAGGATCCAGCAGACCAGGTAAAGGAGGAGTCAGAGTCCTCAGTGGTTTTGCAGGTTTTTATTTGGATTATCAGGCACATGGCAGGCAGGGGTGCTGGGGGGCCGGGAGGCTGGCAGGCCTCCCAGCCCCTAGCAGGTCTTCACTCTGGGCTCTCCAGCCTTCTCTCGGCTTCTGCTGGCATCCCCATGACACCGCCCTTAAAAGTCCAGTCTCAGCCCAGGTGAATCCCACCTAGCTATGCCCACACCCTACTCCAGGTGCCCGCCATCAGGCATGCATTCAGGACCGCAAGGATCCATCATCTATCCTGATGGCGGGAGGGCAGAAAAGCCTGACATTTTTCCTTACCCTACAAGCATGAAGAGCCCCTCCCCCAACACAAGAGAGGGGAATTGTCAAAACCTGAAATGAAGCATCTAAATATGCTATGATTTTTATTCATGGTTGTAGGGTAAGGTAAAAGGTATCAGGCTTTTCTGCCCTCCCGCCATTAGGATAGATGACGGAGCCCTGTGGTCCCGAACACATGCCTGATGGCGGCACCTGGAGTGGGTCCACCTGGGCTGAGAGACTGAGTTTATAAGGGCGGCGTCACGGGCACGCCAGCAGAACCAAGAATGAACGGAAGCAGGAGAGCAGAGACGCAGAGAGAACAAGAGAGAAGGCCGGAGAGCCCAGAGAGAGTGAAGACTTGCTGGGGGTCTCCCAGCCCCCCAGCACCCCTGCCTGCTGTGTACCTGGTAAATCTAAATAAAAGACCTACAGAAGCCACTGAGGACTCTGACTCCTCCTTTACCAGGTCTGCTGGATCAGAAAACCTGCCCTGTGGTCTTCCTGCCCCTACAGTGGTCTACAAAACCTCGAGGCTACTGGGGGGAGGAAGGAAGGGAGGGAGAGATGAAGCTAGGAAATCCAACACTTCCTGAAAGCAGCACCAGGCCAGGCAGACCCTGTTCTACCTTCTATTCTAGCTGGATAGAGATGTATTTCTTCCCGTTTTTCAATGATCTGCATTATTAAAGGCTCTGCACTCCTCCTGCCCCTCTTCCTGTTCAAATCCTCGTTCAGGCTCACGGGAGGAAGGCATCTTTCACCTGAATTTTCAGTAACCCTATCAAGGAAAGAGAAACCCAGGAAAATGATCAAGGACCCTGTTTCTGCACATGAAATCGCATGACGCGCACCCAGCTATTTCTTCTAATAAAGAAACAAGTAAATTAGTTTCAGACTAATACTAAAATTGGTTTCCTCCCTGCACAAAACCATGAAGATATTTATATATAATTTATCTTTCTAAGTTGTCATGTGGCAAAAGACCACTTGCTGTGCAGCAGGCTTCTCTTGCTACTTAGAGAGAATTACGTGATTAAATAGAGACCTGAAAAGTTTTGAACAAGCCCTGAAGAAGAAAAGGTTTCCTCTTCAAGCCTTAATGAAGTGAGCTCATTCCTCCTCCAACATCAACTTAGCTGTGTGTAGTTTGTTTTCTTGCGGGTTAATCACTGACCAGAGCCGCAGTGCGGACCACCAGTTCCCAATAAACCATAAAAGGCCGATCAGCGGCCATTGTGCTTTTCTGTAGGGCTTAGCAGACAGCAGCTGAATAAACCTGTTCAAAGTCAGAACAGTCAAGCGGGCGCAGAGGCCCAACCAGTGCCTCTGGTGAATCCTGAAAAGCAAATTAATTTATTAGGACATAATTGATAGCATGTGCAAATACACTAGCCCAAGACTCCCCCATGCTAATTTTGGCATAATTAAATATGGGGCAGTTTAATGAAGAGTGTTCCAGGAAAGCAACATTATGATAAATATCCAATTATTCCGTACTGTATCTCATACTCGCCACGTTACATGCAGGCCAGTGCCTCTGCTTTCGGGGTTTAGAGGAAATCCAGAGGGAAAGAAAAGACCTAACAAACTGTGATTCCTCTGAATTAAGCTTTAAATAAAGGCTGTTGCAAGTAAAATGAGCCCAGAAAGAGAATTGCTTGAATATGCAGGCCAAGGAGGACATGAAATTTATCGGTGAGATTTTCATGTAAATGCGCAAGTTCTTTCTTCCTTGGACAGTTTCACAAACTCTGCACAAACATTGTCTAAACAAGGGCTTCCCTTTTGAAAAAAAAAAAAATAGCAATTCCACCTGCCAAGGTAAAGCCAGGACAGCCAGCTGCTGGGACGCCACCCGCAACCCCCAAACACCAGCTGCTATTTGTCCAAGCGCCTCTGGCCCGGGTTCCTGCTCTTTGGTTTCTGCCCTTTTCTTCAAACTTGCTTTGGAAAATGACCACCCCAAACCTCACTCCCCACACGCCCGCACCTGACATTCCTTTGCAAGCGCAATGCAGTAAAAACTCCATCAAAAGGTTCTGATGACCGTTGGCTACTGATGCCACAGGTTAGGAAAACAAAAAGGGGCAGAGAAGAGACATTCCCCGTCAGAATAGCACCTTGCTACCCAGCTCTGGTGACGGGGCCTTTGAATCTCCCGCATCGGTATGCACGCGGAATGTCAAATGTCCAAATTGTGCTTTTTCTCCAAAGGCTCTTTGCAGCAACCCTTGAAGATGGGAGGACGGACCCCTTTGTGCTTGTAAACAAAGGTAGCCTCCCCCATCGCCCCACAGTCCCTGACCCCTGAGGATGACAGGTGAGCGAAAGGTGTACATTCATTGACAGGGATTTTCTTCTGAGAAGTCTCAGGTCTGTGAGAGCGTTCATTGTCACTTGGAGCTGTTTCTCTTCTGGAACAGGAGCCTCTTCTAACACCTTTCAACTGCTTATCGTCAACTGCGCCATCAAAGGGCTCCTCTCTCCGAGTGGCTCGCTGCGGGCTGGTATGTGACACGGTCCTAAAGGCAGAGGTAACAGGAGGCTCCCCCCATCTGCTCTGGGCCGTTTCTTTTCTCCAGCTGGCATCAGTGTGTCATTTCTATTCTCCACACCCTCGGAGTTTCTGACAGCTAAAGCCGCCACATAAATGATCATTCTAGATGCGTTTGTGATGCGTGATATGCCAGAGAAAGCAACTAACATCCGAGTGACCCTCAGCCTCACTTTAGATTTTAGAACACGGGAGTTCGGGTGTGTATCCCCTATATGTTTTCTTTTGGGTCCTGATGGGTTTTCAGTCAACCTGAGGTTGTTTATTACTGTTTCGAGCCACGTAGAATTTCCACCAGCAGAGTTTGTTTTCAAGGCTGGTGGGATCACCCAGGGCCAGAGGCCCGACTGTGCCATTTGGCTTTCGGAAGGCAGATAACTGTGCTCGATGTCCTTCCCAGAGACTTGGCAGAAATTAAAACCGAATTTTAATCCAACTGGCTGGCAATCTATTTACATTTTACAGGGTAATTGAGAGTCAAAGATTGAAGGACACTTCAAAGGGAAAAAAACCGTAGGCACTCAATGACTTTAAAAAGAGACCTGATCCACGAGGCAACTTTTCAATGGAGAGCGTGGACCCACTGACCTGGGAGGGTGGTATCATCTGGGCAAGTCAGAGACTGGCTAGGAAAAGGTCGGAGACTCACCTGGCACCCCAACAAGCCCTGGCTGCTCTGACGCAGGGCGCCAGGCCCAAGAGGAGCCACTGGGTCAGTTGTCCCTGTCAATTCTTGAGGCAGCTTTCTGGAGCCACTTTATTCTCGAGAGTCTTGCCATGCAGATACCTTAAACTGGAGTTTTGCATGGAATTTGCTATTTTCGAGCAGTTTATTTCTCTCACCTGCATCCCCCATGGGGGATGCACTGATTGCTTTAATTCTAACATTTGGAGTGGAACCCATTCATGAAACTTTCTGGCTGTGTGATTCAAACGAAGGCTTCTCTTTCCTCTTTTTGTTCTCACAAGAAAATCAATTCACTTGAAGAGCCTCTTAATCCCATTTTTGCAATCAACAATTGCTACTTGTATATCGCTCTAATAGATTAAGAAGTGGGATGATGCGCTTGTCTGGTCTAATTCAACCCTATTCAGGTAGCTTCAGCCCGAGGCACTTTGTAGTGCCAAGTGCAGAGCTCGACAGGAAGACTTTTGCTATCATAATTTCCTGTGGAGCTATGCACTGCCCCCACTGAGGAGCCTGAATGACTTTGAATTAGGCTCGACAACCACAGAGAGTCGAAACCCAGCAAGCAACAATAACCAAGTCTTTGAGCACGACTTGCATGGGTTATTTTTTTCTTTGCATTAGCACAGAAAGGAGGAATTTCAAAATGCACATCTATTTCAATGACAGCAACCTGCCATAAATCAAGTGTGAAACAAAAGAGAAAACAGTTGAAGTGAGAGAGAAGTTGGAGTGGAGGAAAAATTAATCAAAACAGTTTTCAAAAACTTCATCATTGGAGCCTGTGAAAATGTTCAGGCCTACACTATCACCATGACAACCCGGAGCAAGCCCATGTTGGATGACCACATCAGAAAGGGGGTGTTTTGTGAGGAGGAAACCCTGGCACATTCATCCTAAGTTCAAGTCTCACTTGTGAATGCCTTAAAAATCACAAACATAAACATGTAAATAGAAAAAAGCCACCCAGCTCCTTGGAAGCTCTGGCAAATCTTGTGTGATTTTAAAGTTATCGTATTGTGAAGTCCGTCCTAAAGCACATGCGGGCATCGCCTCAGGTACGGGTCAGAAAGCACCGTGGCAAAGTATCAGCGCCAAGGAGGAAGGAAGCAAGCATGCATTAATCATTTAGCAGATTGCAAGTGCCATCCAAGCGGGAAGCTTGTTCTAAGGAAGGAAACTGAAATCTCAGTTCTGTTTGCTGGAACTCCTTAATTATGACCGACATGGCCCCCAAAATGAATTAAATCTAAATAAATATAGGTTTCTCTTCTTAAAACTTCCAATCCCTATTCCTACTCTTTTACCTTTCTGTGTTCAGAAAATAAAGAGAACAAAGAGGGAGCCCCACTGATTCAAAACTAGCAGAACAGCCAAACAACACAGCACAACTGTTCTCTCATGCATGACTGGGATTAGGATAAAAGCAGAAAAAGACTTCTGAGAAAAAGAAAACAACAAAAGAAACAGGAGTGCTGACAAAACTTTTTTTCTTTCTATTGAGGCAAAAGAGAGGGAAAAAAGAGAACTGCTTTTTAAAAAAGAAGATAGAAGAAGAAAGATTAACAAACAGAAGTGAGGGCTTTCACCTCCTGTTTTACTTTTAGCCCAATCTGGTCACAGAAACAAAACCCAGAAGGAAAGTAGTCGATAACCTGAGACGCAGCGGCCATCTCCTCGCTCCAGAAGAAACCCTGTTGGTCCAGGCCAACTTTTATGTCATCCGTTCATTATTCTTGCAGAAGGCCAGGATGTGGGACAATGTCTCCCGATCGGAATTTTCCCCTGCACAGTTAGGACAGGATGCGTGTGAATTCACACATTCTTCGACAGAGGGAAATCAGGGGAGGGCAGGGGAGCTTTGGCATTTGGAACTCGCATTCACAAATTAAACATAATTGTTTAAAAAAGAGTGACCCCGGGGTCAACGCCACCAGCGTGGCATCGCTGGGCAGCCAGAGGGAGGGATTCAAAGCCCAGGCCACTGCGAACTTTGATTCAGGGCTCCTCACAAAGGCTTTCAGATCAGTCATATTCCGCTGCGACGCCCCGAAACCTGGTCCCCTGGAGCTTGCACAGATGTCATTAGAATTTAATGATTACAGGGCTAAGTAGCACAGTTTTTAATAAGTTCTCTACTTACAGCTCAAAGATTCTTACCACACCTTAAAATAGGGGGCCGAGTCTATCCCCACACAACCATCACACATTTTGTTGTGTTGTTCTTGTTTTTTGTTTTTCTGTTTTGTTTTTTTTTTTTCAATTTATAGCTCACACAGCAGCATTTTGTTCTTCCAAAATACATTTCAACCATGAAAGCACCAGCAGACTTAATGCCTGCTCCTGGGATCCTTAAATAAACGACCCTCACAAAACCTGAAAATTGAACAGAAGACGTCATGTTCAAGTAGAAGTTTCTATTGTCAGAAGAATATGCCTTTTATGTATATGACAGCATTGAAGAACAAATATTGGTAAGTCACAGATGAGGTGATGAAGTTATTTTTAGATACGTAACAGTGTTTTCTCTCTCTTCTCCCCTCTAATACACTCAAACAAAAATACCTCACAGATCTATATACAGTTTGGGTGCTTAATGGAGCATCTACCCAGCACCTACGCTCTGCCAGGCACATGTGAACACCCTCTCTGACGTAAGCCCCCCAGGAACTCTGTGAGGGCCACATGAGCATGCCCAGGTTGGTACTATAAAATGCTGCTTCTGTTCCTTCATTAATTCAACCATTATTGAATTAGCATCGACTGTTCCAGGTGCTCTAAACTGCTAAGGAAACAATGACAGCCATCTAGACACAATCTCTGTCTTCCAATCTAGTGAGGGAAGGAGATAGTAACAGATGACCATGCAAATAGTTAATAAGGTTCAGTTGTGCTAAGTGCTCCAGAGAAAAAGCAGGGCGCTCGGAGAGCTGAGTGCACCTACACCCCTAAGCTGGTCTGGTGTGAAAAACGAGGAGGCAACAGGGACGTGTGGTGAGTGCTCTTGAGAAGAGGGAAGGACGGTCAGACCCGAGCAAACCCTAGACATCCGACTGTACAATGGAGGCTGCCAGAGAGGAAGGGGGAAGGTGGAGAACAAAGTGGGAAGGGGGTCCAGTGGTCTGTGGGGGAAGACGATAGGAGCCCGGGGTGGTAACACACACCTGAGGAGGTGTGAACCCGTACTTCTGAATCATCCGTCATTGCAGACCAATCTTCCCACCATCAGAAATAATAAATTAAAAAAAAAGTGAGTCGGCGTGTATGCAAAGAAACCTGAGGTATTCCAGCATCTACATGAGGAGAACAAACTGTGGACTCCAGTGAACTAAGTCAAGAGCGGCTAGGGTCTCCCTGGTGGCAGAGGGCTAAGGGACACAGTGCTGTCAGACTATGGCCAACCTCTGCAGCACGAGTGAGATCCCCGGCCGGCCAGGGAGCAACCCACATGGGGCAGCAGACCTCTCTGGCTCGCCCACTGCTCCCCTCAGCAGTGTGTTTCAGTAGATCTGCCTGTTCTGCTCCCCACTCTCTCTGGTGAACCCTCTTACCCCCGCAGTAGATCATGCAGGGCCAAATTTGCAGGCTGTTTGAAAATATTTTATTTGAAGTTCAGTGTGAAAATCTGAAATGTTTTGAAGCCAGTGATTGGTAGGACCAGATCGCCATTTTTCACTCCGACTGCTGTGTGGCAGAGAGAGGAGCAGGGCAGGACTGCCAAGGTGGCTGTGCGGCTGCTCATGCACAAGCAGGCCTGACTGAGGGCAGGTGGCGACTGGAATACAGCCTGAGCTCTTCTCGATGAGCCATAAGCCTAGGATTTGCATGTGTCTACTCAAAGGGGGTTTCTTTTTTTTTTTTATCGCTTCTTTTGGCTAAGATCAAGTGCAAAGGGGGTTTCTTTTTTTTCTAACTCATACAAAGGCACAGTGTAGTCTAGAAGCGCCTCGAAGTGAAAGGACAGAGATGAATGAGAAGGCCGTTGAAATAGTCTTAGTGATAATAAAACAATGGGGTCAGACTAAATCATCAGTGAAAGTTATGTTTAAAGCATTAGACTGAAACATTCCTGGGGTCCTTGGTGTTTGCAGGATGCCAGAGCATTGACCAACAGATTCCTGCTTGCAAGGGGGAAGTGTGATTTCACAGCAGAGGCAGCAGGAAGTTCCCACAGGACCTCAGTGATCCATAAATCTTAACATCTCTAATGGCGCGCCAATCAGACATTAGGTGCCTCCTGAAATGCAATATGAGCTTACAACTTCACCCATGAGGATTGGATTAGTTTGCTAGGGCTGTCATAACAAAATAGCAGACTGGCTGTTTAAATAACCAGAATTGATTTTCTCATGGTTCTGGTGGCTAGAAGTCCAACATCAAGGTGTCTCCTGGAGTTTCAGCCCTTGACTTGCGGATGGAGCCTTCTCGCTGTGTTCTCACGACATTTTTCCTCTGTGCATGATATCCCTAGTGCCTCTTTCCATTTATCCCTATCCCCTCCTCATAAGGACACCAGTCCTATTGGATGAGGGCCCACCCTAACGGCCCTATTTTAACTTCAATACCCTTTCTCAACTGGAACAAACAATACTGAAATTCATATGGAATCACAAAAGACCCCAAAAGTAGCAAAATCAATCCTGACAAAAAAGAACGAAGGGATCACACTCCCAGACCTCAAATTATACTATAAAGTCATGATAATTAAAACAGCCTGGTACTGAAACAAAAACAGAAACAATAAAATAGAACGCAGAGCCCAGAAATATGAACAGCTAATCTATGACAAAGGAACCAAGAACGTAGACTGAGCAAGGGTATCTCTTCAATAAATGGTGCTGGGAAAACTGGAAAGTGGCATGCAAAAGAATGACATTAGACCACTAACTCACACCATACACAAAAATCAATTCAAAATTGATAAAAGATTGGATATAAACCCTGAAACCATAAAATACATAGAAAAATATAGCTGATTTGGGATTGAGGATGAGTTCGGTTGACAATATACTCAAAATACCTTTGGGTGCAAGTGGACATACTCATTTGAAGGTCAGAGAAATTTGAGCAGATAGGGAAAATGACCACCGTTTCCATATAACCATCGATCACAGCTGGGGCAGGTTCGGGGTGGAGGAACTGCTTAGAGATGGGGGATAGAGGAGAAGCATAATAATAAAAAAAAATAGAAATAGAAATTTACACTATGGGGCCTCCCCGGTGGCACAGTGGTTGAGCGCTGGGTTGCGAGGCTGCCCGCGGCCTCTGCGGCGCCGGTTCAATCCCCGGCTGCTCCCCGGCCACCGGAGGAGGGTCCCGCATGGCGCGCAGACCTCTCCTGCCGCCCGCTGCTCCCCTCAGCAGTGTACTTCGGTCCTTCTGCCTGCTCTGCTCCCCGCTCTGGCTCTGGTGAATTCTCTCACCCTCCCGCGCTTCTGACTGTACCCAGTGCTTGTATAAACAAACAAACAAACAAACAAATAAATAAATAAATAAATAAAAACATGCCTCTATTAAAAAAAAAAAAAAGAAATTTACACTATGAGCTGACAAGAAGAAATCACAATTTGACACACATTTATTGAGAATCTAATATGTGCTAGGTCATGGGCTTGCAAAGATGAATGAAACCTCGCCTCTCTTCTTGATTCTTCAATGTCTAGTCAAGGACAATTAAGTGATCAACAATCTGAGAACCCATAGAATGTGTCAAGGACACATGAGAGCATGGCTAATTTGGCAGAGACATCTTAAAAATTAGAATTCCGAATCAAAAGTAAATTACTTGTAGTTATTAGAAATTGCTACATTTGGAGTTGATTTTTTAATAAATGAATTAATAAAATGCTATTAAAGCAGCCCACTAAAAATACTTTCACTGAAATGTACATAAGTGGAGCTCTTGTTCTTACCACCATAGATGTCATTAGTAACCCTAATAAAAGAACCTCAAAAGCTGCATCAAATCATGAAATAAAAGGGGAAAAGGAGGCAAACCTGTTTGCTTTTTAAGAAATACTCCAGGGCCTCCCTGGTGGCGCAGGGGTTCAAGTCTCAGTGCTATCAAGCTATAGCCAGCCACCGAGGCATGAGTTCCATCTCCACCTGGGAGCTGACCCACATGGTGCAGCAGACCTCTCCTGTCTTGCCAGCTGCTCCCCTCAGCAGTGTATTTCAGTCAATCTGCCAGTTCTGCTCCCCACTCTGTCTCTGGTGAATCCTCTCACCACCACCCCCACCCCCCACACCTCTGACGACTCCCCAGTTCTTGTATGCATAAATAAAATAAAAATAAATCTTAAAAAGAGAAATATTCCAGATCAACACATCCAAAAGGCATTTATGGAGTAACTATCAAATGGCCGGCACTGTGCTGGTTGCATTTTCACACCTGATCTCAATAAATCTTCAAAACGACTAATATAACAGGTTGCAGTTCCTATTTTTTCCAGAGACAACTGTGGCAAAGACCTGTGAAGAGGCCTCCCAGAGCACAGTCAGATAGCAGCCAAGGTTCTAAGAAGCCTCTTCTTACTGAATTTGAACTCTAGGAGAGACGTATGTTATTTAAAGAAACCCTGGGGCTAACTCTTTTTAGGGGAAGAATAACTTATTGTGGCACTGATCACGCCCTAAGTTACTCATTTTGTAAAGTTTGGGTTTTTATATGGCAAATTTCCTTTAAGAAACAGTCACCTATATTTTAGAAGCCTTTCAGGAAGTAAATTGTCCCCTGAAATTGCTCCTTACTACTAAAGCTACATGATTAAATACTCTAACACAACTCCTGGTTGTGGAAAACGGTGCCTCAGCAGCGCACAGATTACACATTCAGGGCCTGGGTTTTAAAATTTCCCCTGGTTTTCCAAAATAATTAGCTACTTATTATGTTATGATTTGTGAAATACTGACCTTTAAAAAAGTATATACAGCAGCCTTATGGGTTAGCTCCAAGATTTTAAAGGGCACCACTTCAATACCTCCACGAATCAGAATTCATGTAACACCAATAAATTCCCTAACCCTTTAAAAATGCTGGTGAACAATAAGTTTTAAGTCCATGACTTATTTTCCTTCCTTTTAGGCAATTAAATAACAGTCGAAAGTTAAAGGGGGGCTATCTTGGATCACACCAGTTCTACTCATGGCACATCACAGGAAAACAGAAAGGCATTTTTGAGACTAGAGCAGAGCAAAACCATCCAGCAGATGGGATCAGAACGGTCAGAGGCCAACTAACATCCAATATTTTCAGTCATTCGGTGCTTTCTTCGCGTACTATGGAGAAAAATGCAAACAAGTGTGTATTTTCCATTCAAAATATTGGCCACAAAGGTAGTATTTGAATTGTAATTGGTGCCCTATATTTGGAGATTTGACCAGTTCTTAACATATACAATCCAACCAGAAAGTCCTCACTTTGTAAGACATTTGAGGTCTCTTTCCTGGTTTTTTAATACACTAACCTTGATCATCACTGATGTCGTTTGGATGAGGCGCTGGGCTCGGTGAGGGGGTCCTTAGGTTCCCTCTGAGAAAAGTTTCAGCAGGGCTCGCCTTTCAGAGGCACATGGCGAGACTGCCAAAGAAATAAAAGCTTTTGATTATATCCAAGAGGGTTTATGAGACAGACAGACAGGGAGACGAAGACGCTTGCCAGGACACAAGCAGGCAGAACAGGTTGCCTTTTGCCAAGGCAGAAGTTGTCCTGGTGGAGCATTCCGCTTTGGGGGAGGGGTTCATTCTTTGGGGAATTGTTATCTATGTTAGATTAATTACTTCTAGGGTGTGACTAGGTTGGTTTGTGAGCACTGCAATACTCTATAAAGGTCCTTAATCTCCATATCCCCTCCGCGCCTCGGGATACTTCTCTAGCCTCCCGATGCCTGCTATAGCAGTTGGGGCCTAAGGAGTTTTCTTTCTGTAGCTAATCTAGCAACTATGTTCATCATTTCTACCCCCACCTCCAGTTTCTGGTCTGGTGACGCCTCCATCCCAAATTTTGTACTCTGAGCCACCATCATCACTATTCTGCCATTTTCCACCCTTCTCATATCGTTTCTACTCAATGCATATGCATTTTGGGGGATGCTGGGAACCCAGGGACATTTATCATGAAACTCATGCAGTTTAAGTTTCAAGATCCATCACGGGGAGGGACAGCAGCAATGTGTTCACATGGTCATATGTTATTGTAAAATTCATAAAAATATCTTCATTATTTTCTTTAAAGACCCCTGCTCCCCCACCCCCCAACCCCCTTAGCCCCCCCCCCCAAAAAAATAAAAGATAAACTTTGTAGGCAGCACAAAACCTGGTTCTGTAACAGGGTGGTCCCCAGGAAAGGGGGAGGTTCCAGGTTCCCTGCCCCACCCAAATGGAGGGTGGAGCTGAGCAGGGAGAGGAGAAGTGCAGAGGAGACTGGGGAAGGAAGGAAGCAGGACGGAGCCAGAAGGAGACCTGGAGGAGGCACATGGAATGGAGAGATATGTAAGAAACTGTGCTTGCCTTTTGGTCGTAGACTGGGTGACACAGATGTGGGTGAGACCCGTGGGGAGGTGACAATGGCAGCTTTTATCTTGATTTTGATTTTGCTCTTTTCCTTCCGGGCTTGTCTGGTTGTTTCTGACCCTTTTCTGTGGGTCCCCACTGGAAGGTGCTTTAGATATGTGGCAGGCTTTGGGGCCTTGCTCTGGGCCGATCCCATATGGATGGGACCCACGAGGGGACGGGTCACTTTGGGTGCTTCATTTAGAAACTAGACTCTTTGCCTTTCCTTTCCTGTATTGTTTCCTAGTTTTATTAAAGTTCCTTCCCATTAAAGTCTCATATGTTTTGTGCTGATGCGGCGGATGGCAGAACCCATTTAGAGTAGGCAGATTTGCAGGGTTTGGGCTGCCCCTCTCCCTGTCCTGTAACAGTTCCCTCCCTGGTCAGGAAACTATGCTAATGAACTTTCATCCAGGTTACACCAAGGTCTCATACTCTGAAGGTCTTTTCCAAGATGAGCTAAACAAAGCCAGAAAATATTACAGGACATCCTTTCCCCCCAACAATTCCCCCCTTTCACTTTTTTTCACCATTTCTATGGTGATGAAGGTCACATGTGTGGATGCAGCCTCAAAATACCTTCTTCATCAGAATTATTAATCTGCAAAAGAAACTTGGAAAAGAATGTATAGAAGATAAAATGGATCTACATTCTCTTCAGTCTTTTAATGCTTCCAATATGTTTTAGATTTTAAAAGTCAATGATGAAATATCACTCTAAATTCCAATCGTCTTAAACTCTTACTATGTTTTCAGAAGAAAACAATCCTTTTTTCTAAGACTGAAAAATGTATCACCTGGATGGCCACATCCTGTACCAGCCCATGTCCTGGGGTCCCTCCTCCAAGAACACTGCTTTGGTGTGTGTTTGTGATGCTGGGATAGGAGCATATAGAGGAAATTCCACAACCACTAAACTTGTGGTTTTCTAAACTTCTGTTTTGAAGCAAGTAACTTCTCTCCAGAAAGGAACTAAAGTAGTTCATGACATGAATTCCAACTTAGATATGCAATTGAAAGGGAGACAAGCATTCTTTCTGCCCTGATTTTATCATCCTTAAATAGGAGGATCAGGAAGGCACCATATATCATTCATTAAAGCAGTTGTTGCTTTTTTTTTTTTTTTTTTTTTTTTTTTACCACAATGCATTTTATTGTTGACGGACATTTGGGTCATATCCATCTTAAGGCTATAATGAAAAATGCTGCTATAAACAATCTTGTATATTTTCCTTACATGCACATGTGTAAATTTTTTTTCTTTTTTTTTAAACTTTTTTTTTTATAGAGGCATGTTTATTTATTTATTTATTTGTTTTGTTTTTTTGTTTTTTTTTTTTTTTATAAATTTTATTGTTATATTCCCCATACAATTGCAGCCCCCCATTCTGACCCCAATCCCTCCCCGCCCGCCCCCGCCCGCCTAAAAGTGTCTCTGGTTCATAGTTTTTTGTTGATTTTGATTTTCACTTTCTTATAGTTATTCATTTTCCTGGTCCCTTATTTAAGTTTTCTAGATTCCTGCTATGAGTGAGACCATCCGGTATTTTTCTTTTTCTTTCTGGCTTATTTCGCTGAGCATGATCCCTTCCAGCGCCATCCATGTTGCTGCAAATTGCATGTGTTTATCTTTTTTGAATGCTGAGTAATATTCCATGGTATATATGTACCACATCTTCTTGATCCAGTCATCTATTTTTGGGCATTTGGGTTGTTTCCAAAGCTTAGCTATTGTAAACAGTGCTGCTATAAACATAGGGGTGCAGGTGTTCTTTGGAATTGATGTTTCTGTGTCCTTTGGGTAAATACCTAGGAGTGGAATTGCTGGATCATATGGAAGCTCTATGTTTAGTAGGTCCAGAAATCTCCACACAGCTCTCCACAGTGGTTGGACCAGTTTGCACTCCCACCAACAGTGCAGAAGAGTTCCTTTTTCTCCACACCCTCGCCAGCATTTGTTGTTGCTAGTTTTTTTAATATGTGCCATTCTCACTGGTGTAAGATGGTATCTCATGGTAGTTTTGATTTGCATTTCCCTGATGGCAAGTGATGTTGAACATTTTTCCATATGCCTGTTGGCCATTTGCATTTCCTCTTCAGAGAAGTTTCTTTTTAGCTCTTCTGCCCATTTTTTGACTGGATTATTTTCTTTGTTGTTGCTGAGTCTCATCAGCTCTTTGCAGATTTTTGTGATCAGTCCTTTATCATTAGTGTTGGGTGCAAAAATGTTCTCCCAGTTGGTGGGGTTTCTCTTTGTTTTTGTTATTGTCTCTTTTGCTGTGCAGAAGCTCTTTAATTTGATGTAGTCCCAGCTGTTTATCTTTGCCTTCACTATCACTGTAAAGCAGTTGTTGCTTTAATAGCACACATACAGACACACAATTATTTTTTCTAGATGCAAACATCAGATCCTTAGTGAAGGAAATTCAATAGTTAGCACAACATATAGAAAGCATACAGTCTCTGTGGAAAGAAAGTTTTGACTGGGCCTCCCCGGTGGCGCAGTGGTTGAGCGCTGGGTTGCGAGGCTGCCCGCAGCCTCTGCAGCACCGGTTCGATCCCCGGCTGCTCCCCGGCCACCAGAGGAGGGTCCCGCATGGCGCGCAGACCTCTCCTGCCGCCCGCTGCTCCCCTCAGCAGTGTACTTCGGTCCTTCTGCCTGCTCTGCTCCCCGCTCTGGCTCTGGTGAATCCTCTCACCCTCCCGCGCTTCTGACCGTACCCGGTGCTTGTATAAACAAAATAAATAAATAAATAAATAAGAACATGCCTCTATAAAAAAAACAAACAAAAAAAAGTTTTGACTGAGGTAAGAACTATCTCTTTATCAGCACATTTTAAATACACACACACACACAGACACACACACACCTCAGCTGTCCATAGCTGTACAGCTCAACCTTTAAATGCCAACTGGCCAGCGTCCTGGAGATTCATACATCCCAGCTGTCCAGTTCAGATCCCAGTCCTAGAAAATTTCTGACTGGGTGGCCCTTGTCTGAGATTTAGCCAAGATTCTTCCAGTTCTTGGCTACAGCCTGTGTCTCATATATTATTTCTTCACAGTTTTAAAATACAAAATAAAGTCACAGGAGAAAAAATGAGTTCACCAAGTTTTAACGGAAATACTCTGAACATGATACATCATCAGCATGTACGATTTCACAGTACTGCCTGTAAAATCTTGGCTTTTAGTACATTTTTCCTACTCGTGAGTTGGTAGGAAAAGATTTTTTAAGAGATGGTGGAAAGGCAGAAAAAAGTCAGGCAACTATATTGCACTAGTCACATTGCAGCGACCCAAGCATATAGATGGAACCAATCAGCCCCCTCTTCCTTCTGGGGTGAGTACTCTGGCTAAGCTTCCCCAGGCAGCTGCTCACAGTGCCTTGATTTCTCTGCCAGAGTTGAGCCAACCAACCCCTCCATGACATTCCTTCGGGCATTTAAACTGCAGACAGTGCGAACATGATGGCTTCGCGGTGGCTTGTTTCTAGCCATGCTCTGCAATGACACTGTGCCTCGGGCCCCAGTCGATAGCTCTCCTTGGATGCTAGACTAGGTCTTAAATGTGTAACTATAGGTATCTGCTATTTGCACCCAGAAAAATAACAATTTTGTATGTGTGAGCGTCACTATAGATGGCTAATCAGAAAAATCCTTCAGGAGAGGAAGAAGCACCTTTTGAGTGTAGGTCTTTCTCGACTGGTGACGAGTCATGTCCTAACAAACCCATCAGAAGCTGAAAATATTGGAGGATGAAAGTGCATTTAATATACCTAACCTTGCAAACACCACAGCTTAGCCTGGCCCACCTTGAACGTGCTGAGAACACTTACCCTTATAGTTTTGCCCTGCAGTTGGGCAAAATCATTCAATCATCTTATACAAAGTCTGTTTTTTAACAAAGTGATGAATGTCTCATGTAATTTACTGAGTGTGTACTGGAAGTGAAGAGCAGTCTGTAGAGGAGCAGGTTGCTGCCCCTGGTGATCGTGAGGCTGACTGGGAGCCGCAATCACTGCCCTGCCCAGCATCCTGACAGTTCTGTGCCGCATATCACTAGCCCAGAAAAAGGTCAAATTCAAAGTGTGGTTTCTACTGAGCGAGTATTAACTTTGCACTAACATAAAGTCACAGGATTGTAAGTTGAACCATCCTAAGTCAGGGATGTTCTGCACTGCCTTCTTACAGAGATTCACATAGGTTTTCAAAAGCTTTAAGGTGAAGAGGCATGTGATTTAGAGCTGAAAAAGAAATTATGGTACATGACATTTCTAGATTCAATTGGGCTATTGGCTTTTCGATAATATTTGTGTTCTTCCAGCAGGTATTTATTGAACATTTGGCATGAGCCAGGAACCAGGCTAAGCACCAAGAAGGCAGTGGTGGAAAAGACAGAGTTCCTGCCTTACGGTACTTAAAGCTTTAGGGGGGAGGCTAGACGTGCTAATCAGCAGGACAGGTAGAAACAGGAAGGAGTGAGGCAGGGTACTATGGGACATAGAAAGGTGCCTAATCCAGTTTCGAGTGGCCAGGGAGGAATAGCTAAACGGATATTCGAAAGAGTATTAAGAGTCACCAGGTAGAGGAGGGAGAAGAGTGGAGAAAAGTGGCTTACACAAATGATGTGAAAAGCCTTGAGCAGAGAGGGGGGATCATGTACCCAGACATGAAGCAGGGAAGTTAGGAGTTTGGACTTTATCCTTAGGGCAGTGGGAAATCATCCAGTGGTTTTCAGCAGGGAAGAAATAAACTAATTTATATTTCTGAAAATGACATTCTGGCCACAGTGTGGAAGATGGATTGGTGGGAGCCAGCATAGAAGTAGTGATTAGGTCGGAGTTATTGCAGTAGTGCAGGTGCGCGATGAAGGTCGCTGAAGCCGTGAAAGTGGCAGTGGGGGTAGACAGAGGTCTCTAGGTTGAAGAGCCTGTAAGGACACAACTGATAACAACAGCCAGCGTTTATTTTGCATCAGGCTCTACAACATGCACTTTACTTTCTCATTTGATCCAAACAACAACCTAATGAGGTGGTCACTGCCAAGGGAAACTGAGCCCAGATGAACTACATAATTTACCCAAGATCCCTCAACTAATAGCAGGTCCCTGCTCTTAACTACACGATTCTCCTGCCTTCTTCAAGTAAAGATATTAGGACTGGAGGCGGCACTTGTGCACCCCGGAAGCTGCCCCTACTAAGGGGTCCCGATGGGCAGCAAAATGGCGTCTGCCAGCTGGGTTGTTCAGGAAGTCAAGCCACATATTCCATTAATGAGATTCCCACAAAGAAGAGACGATGCCAAAGCCAATGGTGCAGGAGCCCTGGGACCAGCAGCGCTACCATCTCACTCTTCTTCAATGTCACAGCATTTTAACGGAAGCAAATCCCAGATTGGCTGATGTGGCAGGGTCTACCTGACGCTAGAAATAATAAAAAACATTAGCTCAGAAATATAGAAGGAAACTTGTGCTCAAGAAGAAATCGAATTTATCCAGCGTGGAGGTCCATCTTCTCATTACGTATACACATTGCCTTTCCTCAGTGACAGCATGTACAGAGAGAAAAATCACCTCTTTCTACCCCCCTCCCCCAAGGGCACTAATCACATCATGGCGACTCCACCCTCAGGAATTCATCTAAATCTAATTACCTCCCAAAGGTCTTGCCTTCAAATACCATCACAATGGGTGTTAGGGCATCAACATATGGATTTGGGGAGACACAAAGACTCACTCCATACCAACTGGTAAAAGTTGGGAAGTCGTATTTGGTAAGAGTTTTCATATGATAATTTCTTATTTTCTCTGATACAGGTAGGATCTATCCTTACTTTATGATGTCCCAATTTGTGATATTCTTTGACTTTCTCTATCAGCTTATAGAAGCCAGATTATAAAAGCAGATGTGCTGAACAGTGGTTGCCTTAGGGTTTGGACCTTGCCAGGTGGCCAAATAGAAGACCCAAGTGTCTGAGAAGTTGAAGATATTGGCAAGAGAGTGACTGAAGTAATTGATCCTTGGAGTGAGCTGAATTAGGAAGGGAAGAATAAAGAGGAAGGGAAACAAGTCTCAACTATTGAGAAAGAAGACCAGATAGAGTGAGTTCTGGAAAAATAGCATACTTGAGTTTACTACTTCAGTTGAGGAGATCTGTCTTATGCCAAGATCCATGGCATGACTGTAGGGTTGTATCACTGAAGTAGGGTGGAAATAAAGATCATTGAGGTTTAAGAGGTCAAAGAACCAAGAAGTCAGAGTTGTGGCTTTAGTGCCCATGTCAATGATGGCAAGATTTAGGGTGGAAAAGAAGCCTCTAAGCTAGATGCCACACGGAGTCTCTGATGAATGCAGGAGGGGTGATTATTATCATCAGCAGAGACTAAAGCAATACCTTTCTCACCTTCTTCCAAAATCAACATAATGAAGAATAGCTACTATTTACTGAGCCCTCACTATGTGCCAGCCACTCTTTTCTAAGTTCTTTATTTTATTTATTTAATTCTCATGAATTAAATTATTTTATTATTTTATTTTTATTATTATTTATTTATTTATTATTATTTATTATTTTTATTATTTTATTTAATTCTCATGAGGACTTTGTGATGTTGGCCCTACTATCATTACTCCCATTTTACAAATAAGAGAAAGAAGCACAGTTTTTCCAATATTATTCAACTAGGAAGTGGCAGAGCCAGGACTTGAACTCAGGCAGCCTGGCTACAGAGCCTGTGCTGATGATCATCATAATAACATTACAGCTACTGTTCATTGAGCACTCTTTATGTTCCAGACATTGTGCTATGTGCACCTTATACCTTGTCTCATTTAGTCATGGCAACAGCCTGTTAGAGAGGTACCATTAATGGCCCCCTTTTACAGATAAGGAAAATGAGGCTCAGAATTAGTAGGCAACTCCACCATACCACTTCCAACAACATGTTTTGTATAGGAAAATTAGCTTTGATTTTTCCACTTTAGTTCTACCTCTTTCCACAGCATACCACCTAATTCAAGTACTTGGATATTTACATCTGCCATGTAGACATTTCTAATTTGTTTTTCAAGTGGTGTTCTTTCAAGTGGCTGATAGAAAATTAATGTTACCTGATTAAGGGGGCAGAAGAGGAGGAAATGGGCTTTAATGGTAGAACAATGACTAACAATAATGTCGTAGTTGTATAGTACTTTAATGTTTTACAAAGGGCTTTAGCATATAATATTTTATTTGATCCTCCCCAAAGAAGATTTCCTGAATATGAAAGTTCTAAGACCTTAGAATACAATACCTAAGGGAAACTCCACCTGGGAGGCTTGCTGTTGTTATTTTATCAAGTACAAACAGCTATTGTGTCTATGAGGGTGAAAAACAGTTCCTTCTGGGGGAAGAGGGATGGTCTAGCCTTGAGTGGACTCTAAATCATTAAAAGTCTTTAAAACATTGTGAGAATGTTGGATTAATATCCATATTCAAAGGCAGATATTTCCAATCTTTTTGGCCAAGGCATACCCTATTTTCAGTCCCACCCACTTTGGTCCTAAAGGTATTATAGGACATATTTTTTAAAACAGTAATTAAAACCTATTTTATTTTCAAAATGATAAGGTCATCTAAGATTACCGGAGCTGACTAATGTGTCACAAAACAGGGGTCAGGACTTGAGTTGGAACCTCAATTCTATTCCTAAAAACATTACCAACTGACAATTATGAATAAAGACAGAGCAAAACAGGACAAAGTTAACTTATTAAAACAACATCTACAGAGTCCCCCTCATGCACAAATAAATCACTGTGCTAAGTACTCAAGTCCTCTGTGTTAGTCAGGGTAGGTTAACTGCTGTAGCTGTAATAAATAATCTCCAAATCCTAGTGACTCAACACAGTAAAAGATTAGTTCTCCTTTGTGCAAAGTCTAATTCACATGTTCACCGTTCTCCCACAAAGTGCTCTTCCAAACTGGGACTCCAAACACCTTGCAACTAATGGTTTCACCATCCTCTAAGGCTTTGAAGTTTTCCACTGGATATGCTGCAACCAATTGGCAAGAGAGAAGAGAGGATGACCAAAGGAATTCATGGGATGTTTCAGGAGCCAGACCTGGAGTGGCAAAAACTTTCACCCATGAACCAGAACTGAGTCACCTACCCCCAAATTTACTGTAAGGGAGACTAGACTGGAAACTGTAATCTTCCCATGTGTCCAATAATAAGAAACTAGATTGGCTGAACACTAAGCCAGTCTCTGACTCAGTTACACAATCCTTTGATTCCCAATCTTCATGCATTCTCAAATCACCTTAATGATTATTGCTGTATGTTTATCAGTGTATTATTTAATTAGTATTTTCTAGAATAATTTCTAGAAGTTGACTCACTTTTTTCTTTTACATTTTAAAAGGATGGGTTTACCAGGAATAGGAAGGGAGAAGATGACACTTGCACAGACATAGGCAAGCAGAAAGAGCTACTAACTTTTTTATACTTAAATATATATATTTACAAAGGAAACTTGGTCACTATAGTGAGTGGAAAAGCAGTGTCTCATCCCATAAATAGAATGTAGACAAAATATAAAAATAACCACAAAACAATATTAAATTTAGCTAAAGATCATTTCCTGCTGGAGGCACTGAGCTGAGGCCTTCTCTCTCTTTGCTAAAAAGGAAGATTGGTGGGCCTCCCCTGGTGGCGCAGGTGGTTGAGCGCAGCGCTATGAAGCTGTCCGCAGTCTCTGCAGCGCTGGTTCGATCCCCGCCGGCTGGCGAGGGTCCCACATGGTGAGGCAGACCTCTCCTGTCTCACCCGCTGCTCCCCTCAGCAATGTATTTCAGTCAATCTGCCTGTTCTGTTCCCTGCTCTGTCTCTGGTGAATCCTCTCACCCTTCCACACCTCTGGCCTGTACCCCATCTACTGTATAAATAAAAATAAAAAATAAATCTTTTTTTTTTAAAAAAGGAAGATTGGCAAGTGTTACACAGATACATAACACATAAATAGGAGCATCTAAATGAAATTTACTTTTCAGGGTCTCACTGCCGGCACAAGGCATTGGGCACAGCACTATGAAGCTATCTTCAGCCTCTGCAGCACGAGTTCGATCACCTGTCCAGGGAGCAACCCACATGGTGCAGCAGACCTCTCCTGTCTTGCCCGCTGCTCCCCTCAGCAGTGTACTTCAGTCAATCTGCCTGTTCTGTTCCCCACTCTGTCTCTGGTGAATCCTCTCACCCTCTGCACCTCTGGCCTGTACCCCAGTTCTTGTATGCATAAATAAATAAATCTTAAAAAAATAAATAAATGAAATTTACTTTTCAGAGAAAGGAAAACTGAAACATTAAATTACTGAAATTAATGGATATCAGTCCTAACATTCTAAATAATTTTCTTTCCTGGGAACTATTTCTATTATTTCCTTTTCCTAATTACTTGGTTGTTAGACCATGGCATTTTTTAAAAAATTAGATTTTCTACAAATTAGAAAACTAAATCCTAGAGAGTTGATATAACTTAATTGTAGCCTTACAGTTACTAACTGGTATGGTGAGATATACAACAAAGACATAACTGATGTTTGATTCATAAACATTATATTGAAGGCAAGGTCTTCTCAAGAAGTTCAGAACTGGTCTTCCCATGATGAGTCATTTTGGCATGTAGACTATTTCCAGCTGAGATTTTTTGAGACCCTGTAGGCTCACAAGAAGCTTTTACTACTCCCTTAACTACATACAAGAAAGAATGTTGGGGATATTACCCAGAATTGGGGTTTTTACCAGAAACAGCCTTTCCCTTGGAAACCTCTCTATCAGGCTGAGAAAACATCTGCTCTTCATCATGTGACTCTTCTTTTCCTTGTCCTGTGAGCCCCCGCCTTGCTCCATGAAGCCCCAGGCCCCCATTCCATTCCTTAGCTCAGGATACAGACCCCCCATTTTCCCTCTTGCTTTTGGATTCTCTATCTATGTAGATTTCCCATATGCATATAATTAAATTTTTTTATTCCTTTAATCTGTCTGATGTTAATTTGATTATTCCTAGAGGAGTAGGGGAAATGCCCTCTCCTCACTGACAACACGAACTGCAAAGGTTATCATGATTCATTTTGATCTCTCTATTTTTGACTCAATTAAAATCTGATGTCACATTTATCTAGTCCTGGCCTCTATGAACACACAGCAGCAAAGAAACTATGGTTTCTATAAATCTAGAAAAGAATTGCCAAAGAATAAAAAGAACTCCTTAGACTAGCCTTGGAATTTCTGAAAAAGTGAAGTAGCTAGGGGGATTACTCTTGGAATGTATTAAAATGGATTGAATCTGTCTACAGTAACCAAGAGTGTCTAGCACTGGCACGTGAATTGATAGTCATGTTGAAAAATGGAATAGAATTCAGAAATAGATGCAAATATATATCAGAATTTCATATTTGATTAAGTTATCCATTGATATCAATGAGGAAAATGTAGATTCTTCAGTGAAAGGCATTTGGACAACTTGGTAGCCATAGAAAAAATAGAATAATTTTATTGCATGTGCTTGTATATACATATATGCTGGTAGATATATCAACATCTCTAAAGAGATATACAAAAAATTGATTGCAGTGATTGCCTCAAGAGAGGGGTGATAAATGGCTGACATCCTGGGTGCATGTATTGTCTATTATTGTTTAATTAAAACCTAATAAACATTACAGATTAATGCCAAAAAATCCTCCTTCGGCAGCATAGAATTTTTACATTCTTCTGTTATTAGTCATGTTTTGAAAGTATTCTGTTATTGTCTGTTTTGTTTACACCAGGGATTACTCCAGGCCTATGATTCCATTCTGAGAGCACAGACTCCCAAGGGAGCCCATCCACAACCCGACTTGACACCCCAAAATACATACACCCATTTGCAGGATCTGGCCATCCTTGGGCTGAATGAAATCAGGATGCCCAAAATTCAAATGTTAATAACAGGAGACTCATGATAGCCACTACCCTGTATTTATCTAAACTCTAAATATTGCCCAGTGATCCAACAAGGATGACAAACATTTTGGAGTGTCAGGAAGGTAGCTGGACATTTTCTGAAACAGTAACATAATTTTTCTATTAAAATGTTGATTTTTCAAACTCTTGGCAAGTCTTCTCAGGATAGATAATCCTTCCTATAACATATAGTTGCTTTAAAGCAGCCTGAAGGGGGCCTCCCTGGTGGCACAAGGGTTAAGACGCAACCCATGAAGCTAACCACAGCCACTGCAGCACAAGTTTGATTCCCGGCCAGCCAGGGAGCAACCCACATGGTGCAGCAGACCTCTCTTGACTCGCCCCGCTGCTCCCCTCTGCAGTGTACTTCGGTCAATCTGCCCGTTCTGTTCCCCACTCTGTCTCTGGTGAATCCTCTCCCCCACACACACCTCTGGGGCCTGTACCCCAGCTCTTGTATGCATAAATAAATAAATCTTAAAAAAAAAAAAGCAGCCTGAAGGAAGTGTGGACAGAAGTGAAGCTAGGAGGTCAGAGATCATCTAAACACACTCAGCACCTTTCTTTAGCTTTGAGCATATACGCATCCAATTTCTCAAAGTATTGTAACTCAAATATTTTTCATCTTTGCACCTTCTATCATTGCACTTACCGCACTGTGTCCAAACCCTATTAAATATCTGTTGTCCCACTGAAATCATGACTTCTAAAGGGCAGGAACACATGATTCATCTTCGACTACCCTAGGGTTTAACATGGTGTCTAGAATATGGTAAATGTTCCATGAATGAATGAATGAACTAGTGAAGGAGTCCTTTTTAAGTAAACTGAGTTGTAATAATGCATCCACAATGTGAATTATCTCTCAAACAAAAGTATACATCCACAGAGGCAGAAAATTAGGTGTGGCATTTGTAAGCTAGAAAGACATTTGCAAGTGGAATTGAAAGTTGGTATTTACATTCTGGATTGCCTGTGTTCTTGAGATCCTGGTTAAGGCTTACTCACCTTTGGTCGAGGGAAAGACAAATCCAAGCAAGCGTTTGCTATAGTCCCAGCTGCTGGAAACATAATGAAGAACCTGGTGATTCTTTACTTCCAAGCCTTCGGGGGATGAGAAAGAGAGATGAAAGCCAACTGGGCAGAGGTAAATGAATGAATACTAACTAAGTCTCTCCACCCCAGTCAGTGGCAAGTTACCAGCTGTGCCTTTAATTTAGCCCTTTGTCTTCCCTAGAAAGGCCAAAGCCATTGTGCTTGAAAAGAAGGCTCCTCTAGCAAGCTGTTCAAAAGCAGAGGAGGAAATTACAGGGGATAGGGGAGATGATGTTTATTAAGGGGAAATAATATTCTCAAAATGAGATGCAGGGAAACCATATCAAAAGGAAAAAATGCATGAGCAAATTCGGTCATTTGACTGCATTTTCCTGCAGATTAAAAGCCCAGCTTAAAAGACAATTGAGATATATTTATTCGACAAATATATTTATTTGACAACCTTATTGATAAGATTTAATAGCAGCCATGGCGATAGCTTGGTGAGAGAAAGCTGAGCAAGTCCTGAAGTGAAGGTCCCCACAGAGGGGAGCCTCAAGAGGAGCCACGATAGGGTGGTAAATATCAATGTTTGGTTATAGTTTTCAGATGTTCCTCTTGGGAGGAAAAAAGAGGGGGAGACAAATTATTACTAGCTTGCTGCTGGTTTTGAAAAAGAAGTGGTTTAACTGGAGGGGCAGTGTACCCGGAAGAGCGGAAGAGCAGAGTGCAGGCCACCCGTCATTACTGGATGCCAATAAAGTAGAGAAAAGCATGGCATCGCGAAGGTGTGCTTTAATCAGACCATCGGCAATCTGGAAGATGGGGGGTTAACACCCTAAAGAAACCGCCTTCGCATTTCATTTCCAGCTGGCTTTCTATAGTGAGTTGAACAAAGGCAGTTGAGCAGTAACCGGGCCTTCACCGCTGCCAGGAGCTTGTGATGGCCAGCCCCAGAGCTCCAGATCGCCCCCCTGGCTGCCTGGACACCTCGGCCGGTATGCTGAGGCTGGTCTTCAAAAAACACTGGCGCCCCGAACTCCTACAGACGTGTCCTTGGGCTGGAAAATTAACTCAGAGCAGACAGGCCACAAACAACATGTGTGAGCAGATTTCCGACTATACCCTGCATAGTGTCTTACCCGATGTCCTCCCTGGCCCTGGCCCTACCAGTAATGCACATAAAGCCCTTCGCACAGCGCTGAAAATGGAGCGTATGTGCAGAAGCTAGCGCTTCCTGTTCATAGTATTAACGATATACAACATGAAGGGGGTGACTCTGACTTCAGCTGCAAAGAAAGAGAAGAGCACCGCGCTGGAAAAAAGAAGCTACGATTGTAGTTTTGGCTCTGCCACTTCTGTGTGACCGTGAGCAAGTCGCTTCCCCTTTTGGGGACTCAGTTTCCCCAGGGATAAGAGGGAGAGGCTAGGCTAAATCACAGATGGGAGCTGGGATCCTCACAGACAACCTAAACGAATTTTAAAAATCTTAATGCCCCCCTCCCAAAAGCCCCGAGGGCTGCTAAGAATCGTGTCAGCATCCTCAGAGCTACGGCACAGCATCACATCACCCTTTCAATAGAGGCAGGGACCGGTGGGAGAAGCAGCAAGTGCACAGTGTTGACAACAGACCCGGGCTGCCGCTCCTTCTGCAAATCAGTTTTGGCAGGAGGGGCAGTCACCGGAGCCATGTGAGTCCCAAACAATGGCAAAGCAACAACACTAATGGGCCCTGCAGAGAGTGGATGTTGCATCTAACGTCAGCCTTCCTAGAAAGGAAAGGATTTTCCTTGAAAATAGACCTGTTCGGAAAGAGCTTTCCTGTGCTCTTTCATAGAAGCTCTAGGGTGTGGGCGTGTCCATTTTCGGTCTTAATGTTGCTCTTGGAGAGCTTACGTGGCCCCGGGCAGCACTGTCCTTGGGCACTCTGCCCCGGGGAGAGGGCCTGAGGGCCTTTTCCTGGCTCTGATGCTGATTTCCAGGATCACCTTGACCGTCTTACTGAAGCTGTGTCAGGGTCCTAACTGGGACACGAATGCGGTAGCAACTTTGCTAGACCCAAAAGGAGGTTGTGAGACAAAAGAGGTAACGTCTGCGAAACTACTTTGAAGAGCACAACCATCACACACATGTATTCTCCTTCCATGTGCCTAGAATGCCTGTGTAGGGGTAAGCCCGTCAGGAAAGGAAGAGGCTTGCCTGAATGTAATGACTCATTAATCTTGAGATAACATTTGGGGTACCTGCAACCCTGATTTCTCTTTATCACAGACTAGCAGATGATCACGATTTCACATCAGCATTCACAGTCATTTAAGAAAAAAGTTGGCCTCCTTGGTGGCGCAAGGGGTTAAGACACAACCTAGGAAGCTATTGGCAGACTCTGCAGCACAAGTTCATTCCCCGGCCGGCCAGGAAGCAAACCACATGGCGCAGCAGACCTCTCCTGACTTGCCAGCAGTGTATTTCAGTCAATCCACCTGTTCTGTTCCCCACTCTGTCTCTGGTGAACCCTCTCACCCCCCGCACCTCTGGCCTGTACCCCAGCTCTTGTACGCATAAATAAAATCTTAAAGAAAAAAGAAAAAAACCGGACTGCTCAAGGATGAAAGCAAGACCATGGCCAGTGTGAGGAAACACAGTCATAGCTCTGTTACAAAGCCACCTAAAAGGAATCATTAAGAGAAACCAACCATCTTTAGCTCATAAATACAGCTGGCACGCAAGCTGATTCTCATCAGGTCGTCAATACATGATTTCAAACAACTTGGGACACTGTTCTTGATGCGAAATTTCAATTCAAGTCCAAGTTTTATTGAGGGCCTACTGCATGAGGGCCAACAGATACCTTGGTGGCCCTTGGGATCTAATGATAACAAGAAACAAACCT
Source organism: Talpa occidentalis (assembly GCF_014898055.3). Taxonomy (NCBI): domain Eukaryota; kingdom Metazoa; phylum Chordata; class Mammalia; order Eulipotyphla; family Talpidae; genus Talpa; species Talpa occidentalis. The sequence goes on from NW_023601543.1 coordinate 10,022,133, forward strand.
TATTCTCAGAGGAGGAAGTTAGTCTGCATGTGAGACAAGATAGTTCCAAGGTATCAGGAGAGCTGGGCTGTGATAATCTTGGGAAGTGGCAGCCAGGACCTGGGAGAGACTGGATTCGGGATTCATGAGGGCTGCCAGGGAAACTGGCTCCTGATTAGAGAGAGGGACCTGCTCTGGAGTTTTCCCTCTTGCCTCCAGAGCTGGCTGGCTGCTGTGGGGGAAGAGGAGGCGTGGGAGAGGGTGGAGCCACCTTACTTGTGTTGCAGAAAGTCCTTTTGTCTGCAGTGGCAATATTTCAGCAGGCCAGCAGATAGGGGTGTTACTCCGTGCTAAACAGACCCTGGCCTCTTGCTCCCGAGACGGAAGTCTTCCTTCCAGAGCAGAAAGTTGGGAATTTTCTCCATTGAGGACTGAGCAAAGACTTTTGAGAGTATCAGAAGGTAGGAAGCTTGGGTGGGATTAAAACATTTTAAATAACAAAGTTTGGCACAGTTTATTTGCTTTTATCAATCTGGAGTGTCATCATAAGTAGTAATAGTCGGAGACAGAGGACATATCATTTGTTCATTCATTCTTTACTTTTGCCCCTCATGTCTCTATTGTATTTACTGTTCTCTCTTTAACTTCCTCAATTGCTCATAGTTTAGAATTAAAGTATATTTTTCATCATTTACTATATATACTGAATAATTTTAGATTTCCTGCTCTTTGAAAAACAGATTAATACTATTTCTCAAAATTTCCTCAAACTGTTTTAGTGTTTATAACTTATGTGACCTTTGGTTAACTTGCTTTTCTGAAAGTTAGTGGTCCTGAGTGGTAAAAATAAAGTTTTCAGTCCCATACTGTAAAGCACTGATTCTTAAACTTTAGTGAGCACTGAGTTGAAAATACAGATTCTGGTAGGTCAGGATTGAGACCTGGAAAGCTGCATGCTAAACTCCCCTGCTGTGATATCTTGATGCAAAAGACTCAGACCAAAATTTGGAAGCACTGCTGTATTTAGAGATGTGTCACATCTCTAAATAACTGAATTAAAGTTTAATTTGACTCCATATACCGTATGTAGGTCTATACCAAGACTGTGAGGTAAGATCAAGAGTTACACCATCTGCCTTGTGCAGTACCTTCCAGCCCTAGTGAAATGGCCTGGACAACCTTGTACCCAGGGCCCTAAGAAATATTCTCAACCTTTTTTTCCCCAGGGCAAGTCCCTGGGAACCACAAAAACCTATTTCCTCAACTTCTAATGATTTTTTTTATTTTCTCTTTTCCTCAGTATCCCTTAACCAGGTGGTTTTCAATCCTGGCTTTATCAGAATCACCTGTGGGAGTTTGCTAACAATAACAGCTATCTCTGAGCACAAATTCACACTCAAGGAAATTTAGAATCACTACATGCCCAGGGGCATCAGTATTTCTAATAAGTAACCCCAGGTGATTCTGAGGCCTTCAGGATTAAGATCACACCCTTAGTTTATAAACCAGTCTCTTTTCCACCTGAAGATCACTCCCCCCCACCCACAGTGTGCCTCTAGGAGAGAACATGCAAGATGGCAGTCATGCCTCTCAAAGCCGGTTGAGATTAATCTTTGGGCCCTCCTGCCTTTTTCTGCCTCTGTACAGTTTTGCTTCCTACTAGGTGCTGGGAGAACTGGAACTCACAGTCTAGATTTAATGAAATAAATAAGAAAGCTACAAATTATTACAAGCGCTAGGAAGGAAATAAAATCAGACCATGGGCTAGAGCCTGGGGGTGAGGGTGGGGGAGGTAGTTTCTAGATGGTCAAGGATGACCTGTGATGCAGGAAGGGTGGTGTGTCTGAAGAAAGGTCTCAGTGCTATGTTACTAGAGTGAAGGGACAAGGGGACAGTGGTAAGTGATGGGTTTTGAGAGGGCCTTGTGGGCCTGGTAAAGAGTTTGAATTTTATTATATATGCAAAGTGGGGAGCTTTAAATAAGACAATCACATAATTCAAATCATTTTTAAATGAACATTTTATTAATTTTAGATTTGGAGAAAAATTGCAAAGATAATACAGTTTCTGTATGCTATTCATCCAGTTTCCCCCGTTGATATTCGCATCTTAAAACCCCATGGCATATTTATCAAAACAAAGAAACCAACATGGGTACATGAATGATAACTAAAATCAAGGCTTCATTTGGATTTTACCAGTTTGTGTTTGCCCAGTTGTGTTTTTTTCCTGGTCTGTGATCGCTTCTCAGTCTTTCCCTGCTCTTCAGTAACCACTATTTTGCTGTTATGGTATAAGAGTTTGTTTTGTTTTGTTTTGTTTTGTTTTTAATCTGTGAAAGCCATTAAGTCAGATCTCTGTGACTGAGCAGTTTGCATGGAAGAGCCATGATATATGTTCCTACCATGGCGCTGATTCTCTGCTGGGAGAAATATCTTGTATTTATCTGGTAAGCTTTCCCTCGAAACTTCAAAACAGAGTCTCTGCCATTACTGAGATTATTGAAGGCTCCCGCTCACTTGCAACAAACCTCAGAAAACAAATCTCAGAATCCCCACCTCTGCGCCTCCTTCACAACTCGTGTCTTGGCTCCCAGCTCTGCGTCTGACATAGCCCCGGCTCCTGTCTGGTTTGAATTCCCATTGGCATCATTCCAAATGGGGCAACTTGAGTCCCAAATCCCTAGGGGAAGTTGGGAGTGTTCTTCCAATCCGGGTTGCTGTGAATGCAGCCTCTCCCAAATGCATTCAGGGGCCTCCGCCTGGGGATCTAATCAGGCCTTAAATGTGAAGCCATGGTGTAAGGACAGGAATGAAGGGACACGGGGCAGGTTTTCTGATCCAGCAGACGGGGTAAAGGAGGAGTGAGTCTTGGAGCCCTTAGTGGCTTTTGCAGGCTTTTATTGAGATTTACCAGGCACAAGGCAGGCAGGGGTGCTGGGGGGCCAGGAGGCTGGCAGGCCTCCCAGCCCCCAGCAAGTCCTCACTCTATCTGGGCTCCCCGGCGTTCTCTGGTGGCCTTGTTCTGCTATTGCTTCTCTCTGCTTCTTTCTCGGCTTCTCTGCTCCTGATGGCATCCCCATGACGCCATTCTTAAAAGGCCAGTCTCAGCCCAGGTGAATCCCATGTACATAGGCCCACACCCTACTCCAAGTGCCCCCCATCAGGCGTGCATTCGGGACCCCAAGGTTCCGTCATCCATCCTAATGGTGGGAGGGCAGAAAAGCCTGATACTTTTTACCTTACCCAACACATGGCTTGGGGTGCAGTGCAACTTTTGTCCATAATCAGCCTGGCCTGATATTTTAGATAACCAAGGGCTCAAGAAAGACATTCGTTTGGCTCGATTTGGCTTCCAAGGCAAGTGGTCCTCAGTTCCAGGAAGAGGGAGAGAGCGAGAGAGCCTTTGGTGTTAACAGTCATTAAGGCACAAGGGGGAGCAGACTAAGGAGCCACGTTCCACCTGCCTTTTCCCTTAACCCGGCCACTAACCTTCCATTCAGAGGGGTGGCAGCGGCGGCTGGGGCTGCAGCTCTAAATCAGCACGTATATCCCAGATGGTGCTGGCAGTGTGGGGACTGCGGGCCCCAGTGATCACGGATCTGGGTTGAGTGTTTGCTAAGAAGCCATCTTTCACTCTGGCGTTTGGGCCCAAGCCCAGAAGGAAATTACTCGCATCTCTCCTCCACTTTTCTCCCACTTCCCCTCAGTTCTTCCCATATGTTGGCTTTCGGGGTTTGCTTACCGTCTGGATCTTCCCCAGCCCCTGCACCTTTTTCTAAGCACAGCCACAGCTGCAACTGTTAGGTTTCAACTCAGGTACTGTGCAAAGCCCAGGTGGGTAGATAGAGGATAGGTCAGAGGTAGATGATAGATAAATGAATGATAGATATAGATTGGCAGCTAGAAAGATGACAGATGATAGATAAACAGATGAGAGATGATAAACAAATAATGGATAGCTAGGTAATCTTTCACTCTCTTATGTCAACTCGATGAGACATTTGTTATCACCCTTATTTTCAACATGAGGAGACGGAGGGTCAGACCTAGAAAGGCCTGGCCCTCATGTGGTAGAGCTGGGGTTCGAATGCAGATCATGCGGTTAGCTCTGAAGTGCTTGTTCTTTGTGCAATGACTACATCATGTTCCCAAAGACATTGCATGCAAACAATAAAGTTGTTGAAAGCTGCCCTGTTCCGGTGCTTCCATCAATATAAAAAGGAGAGATTATTTCTACAATGTACCTGTATGATCTTGTCCTGGGGAATGAAATACCAAGTGCTTATTGAAAAGCTACTCCTGTCAGTATTCAGCTAAGACCAAAGTTCAGCAAAATAATTCCAGAATATTACTGTGCAGAGTCAATTGAGACATCTGTTACCAGAGAAACAGAAGGTACCTAGGAACAAGGTATTCAGAAGAGCATGTGGGCGAGCGAACAGGTCAGGCTTAGGAATCAGACTCCCTGTTTTCATCATCGGCATCACCCAGTAACTATGCGAGGTCAGGCCAGCTGTGAACCCCAATGCTCCCTATGTACAGAACACCATCTCACAACCGTGGTGCCCCCACTACATGCCAGGCAATGTTATTAGTACTTCTATAGATGGACTCATTCACACTTCCCAGCCACCCTACAAAGTAGGATGCTGTTATAATCTCCACTTTATAGATGAGAAAATAAAAGCACAGAGAATTTCAGTAAATTACCTCGAGCCATGTAGCTGGAAGATGGCACCATCGGATTCAAAGTGGGCAATCTTCTTCCAGACTCTGCTCTTCGTCCTTTTCTTACAGGAACAACAATACCTACTTCATAGGTTTGTTATGCATATTATGCTAGATGTGACGTTTAAAATGCTTAGCAGTGCTTGTCATGAAGTAAGCCCTCAATAAATATCAGCTATTATTGTTGTTATTATTAAAAGCTAGAAATGACCATGAATGGATTAGTTTGCGTAGCAGTCCAGGTTCGGATGAAAGGTAAGCCCGGGTATTGTGAAAATCCCAGCCACACAAATTGCCCACCCGCTCTGACCATGGTTCTGCGCCTCCACCCAAGCCCACACATTGTTTCTCCTGCTTTTGTGCGGGTGGTAAATGTGCTGCACACTCATGTCATGCACTTGGGGTCCACAGTCACTGTAGCATTGCTAGCTTTCTGCTCCAGAACGAAAATGGAGTAGGACATAAGACAATTGGATAGTCTCTGCCAGAGCACTGAACACATTTGTAGTTATTTGTTTGATTACATGTTTTCTATCCTCTCAACCTAAACAGGAACGTAAACTCCTTGAGGGCCAGAGACCCCTTACGTCCACCACTAATCTCCAGCCTCCAGCATAGAACCTACTGTGAGGTATGCATTCAATGAGTGTCTATGGAATGATGGACAAATGCTGCTGCCAAACTAGGACTAGAGAGCAAGTTTAGAGCTGTACTTCCTCTCAGGACGCAGATGCCAGGAAAGATGCAATTCCTAGGTACAGCCAAAAGGTGGCACAGTGACTCTGCAAACAGTCACTTCCCGGCATCCAGAGGAGAAATTGACTCAGCCCAGTTGCTGGATAGTCTGTCAGAAGCTGGAAGATCTAGAATAATCTCTATTGTCCTTATGTCGTTCAACACAGGGCACTGTACTTCATACAAACTAAAAAATGTTTGTGGAGAGAAACAACTTCCTTTCAGCAAGGATTGTTTTCATTATCTTTCTTCTGTAAGAACTGCCTTTCAACAAATACTTGTTGAGTGCCTACTATGTAGACACTGAGGCAACCATGAAGAGCAAGGCAGATTTATTTCTGCCCTCTTAGAGTGTCTGTCTGGCAGCGAGGAGACAGGTAATGAGACATATAAACATGCTCTGGGGCAGGGGCCCCTGTCCTGGGCCAGGTGCGCTTTCTGGAAGTGTCAGGAGTACTTATGTATTTACACACCCACCTGAGTTTTCAACCCTTAAGAATGGGACAATTTCTCAGTTATATAAACTGTTTCAAGAGAGAGAATGTCAAACATACAAAAGTTTAGGAGATTCCTCCATCGGCCTTTTTCAAATTCACGACCTAGACTAAATGGAACTATTTCTGACAGAAAATATTATTGAAAGGAATCACAAATGCGGGTCAAATCCCGAAATGCCCGTGGACTTCCCTAGATTCTCATCTAGCATTTCTTCTATGTGTCCAGAGCTTTCAATTCCTACAGTGTTAGCTTACTTGAGTCTCACACACAGCTGTGAGGGGGGAAGAGCAGACATCACCGCCCCTTGTAGGGTCTAGCATGTTAGAGTGAAATGGTACATATACACAATGGAATATTACTCAGCAATCAAAAAAGATAAACTCATGCCATTTGCAGCAACATGGATGGAGCTGGAAGGGATCATGCTCAGTGAAATAAGCCAGAAAGAAAAAGAAAAATACCAGATGGTCTCACTCATAGCAGGAATCTAGAAAACCTAAATAAGGCGCCAGGAATAAGACTAATTATAATAAAGTAAAAATCAAAATCAGTAAGCAGCTATAAACCAGACACATACTATGGGGTGGGAGGGGGGGCCCAGGGGAAGAGGAGAGAGTAGGATCAAAACAAGGGGGAGGGGGTGGGGAATTGTATGGGGACTATAACCAAGATGAAAATGCATACATTGTGCAAAAATGAAAAATGATGTAAAAAATGTATAAAATAAAATAAAAAATAAATAAAAATAGAGTGAAATGGGAGCTGAGTATGAGGGGCAGCGCTCTAACTTGGGCCTCTGACTCCCAGTCTGATGGTCTATATCCAAGATTGATGATGACAATGACATTCTAGCATGGACACACAAAGTGAAGACCTCGGTAGGTCCCTCCCACAGGCATGAGACAGGCAGCTGTCTTCCTTTCGTCCTCTATATGCTGTAGCAGTTTATATAAGAAAGGAACTATCTATTTCCAAATTTCCCCCATGAAGACAGAGCCATTCAGATTTTAAAGCCCTCCTGGACTAAACTTGGAATTTGTCAAATTTATTGGCACACAGTGGTAAACACTAGTCTTTAAAAAATAATTTGGTGCCATTACCCACATTTGTTTTATTTCTTCATGAATACATGTTTTGCCTAAACCATGTGAGCGAATTAATAAACTTTCACCCCCAAATGCCTCAGCAGATAGCTACTGAAAATAAGGATCTTTTTTACAGAGTGACAGTAAAATGATGGAATTCAGGATGCTTAATACCGATAAAACACCGTCACCTAATGTCCCTTTCAAACTCCAATTTCATCAGACTCCAATTAAGTCTTTTATAGCAATTATTTTCGAATGCAGGCTCCCGTCTAGGAACATGTATTTAGTGGTCCTAGCTCTCTCCCTGGAATTCAGCTTCCTCAGCCTTTCTTTTCACTTCATCACATTTTTGTTTTGGAAGAGTGCCGTTCTCTTGTTGAATGGCTGTCAGTTTGGTTTTGCCTGATGTTTCCTTCTGACTGCATCCAAGCGAGGTATTTTAGGCAGGAACACACTGACGTGACGCGCGCCCTTCTCCGTGCATCACAGCAGGAAGCGCATGTCAACTTGCCCCATTCTTTTGTGGATGTTCAGTCTAATCACTTTGGTAAGGGGGTGTCTGCCAGGTATCTCCACCGTAAGCCAACCTTTATCCCCCTTTAAAATCAATAAGTGATGGGGCCTCCCCTGGTGGCGCAGCGGTTGAGCTCTGGGCTGCAAAGCTGCCTGCAGCCTCTGCAGCACCAGTTCGATCCCCGGCCACCGGTGATGGGCCCACGTGGCACGTAGACCTCTCTCGCCCCTCCCTCAGCAGTGTATTTCTAGTCAGCCTGCCTGCTCTGGCTCTGGTGAATTCTCTTACCCTCCTGTGCTTCTGACTGTACCCAGTGCTTGTATAAATAAATATAAAAATAAATCTTAAAAAAAAAATTGTTCTAAAGAAAAAAAAAGACAGATAAGAGTTTTCTAATTATTTAAAAAAAATAAAAAAAATAAAATCAATAAGTGATGCGTGGGGAAATGAATTCAACAAACTTGTACCCAGTGGCTTCAGCTTCTTGCCTAACCCAATGATTACCAAGTTCACTGCAACATGTTGACTTCAAATTCTATTAATTCCACCACATTTGTTAGTGCTTATTCTGTTGTAAGGATGAGTTTTCCCCTCTCTCTCCTTTTGAATGTGTTGATTCATTATCTTTCGGTGCTGGTTTACGGCATCAGTTTGAAGTCATGGCTTGTATTCTGTTCAATAGTTTAAATCCGTTACATTCGTGGGTGAATTTTATGGTAAACTTGTCCCCAGTTTGGTTGAACAAACCCTTCAAACTCCTTCAAGCCACCCACCCCAGCAGCTTGATTGGACTGTGATAGATGAGGTATAATGAGGACGAAAGCCATCCCTTGATGATAACGGCATAGTTCTGTGGATCCTGCATGCCTCAACTTTCCTCTGCTAGTGTCCCTCTCTTTGCCTTTTTGTTTTATATTTTGGGATACTTTCTCTACCTGAGTCTATAATAACTAACTCCTTCTTTAGCTACACCCATTCTATCATTCAGCCATTTTGATGAATTTTAAATTTTAGCAGTGCGTTATTAATATTCAAAGGCACTTTCCTATTTTCAGATTGTGGATTCAATTTTGCAACAGGCTTTTATTCTTACAAAGCTCTGTGTGGATATTTAATATTCACATTACTAAACAGAATAAAAAGCTAGAGTACCAAATGATATTTTGAATTCTAGATCTGAACTTCTAAATCACTCTCTGGTGTTCCATCTATGAATTCCTTGGGAACAGAGAAATAGAAGTTGCTGAGGTAATATTTGTGGTTAAATTCATTGGTCAAGATTATAAACAATCTGTTTCATCCTCCCCCAAATCACTTCAGGCTTAGGGCTTAAGGATGTGAGTTGGGGCCTGCCTGGTGGCCTCGGGGTTAAGTCTCAGTGCTCTCATTGCAACTGCCTGAGTTCGATCCCTGGCCAGGGAGCTGACCCACATGGTGCAGCAGACTTCTCCTGTCTTGCCCGCTGCTCCCCTTAGCAGTGTACTTCAGTAGATCCACCTGTTCTGCTCCCGACTCTGTCTCCGGTCAATCCCCTCACCCCCACACCTCTGGCCTGCACCCCAGGTCTTCTACAAAATAAATGTCTTTTTTTTTTAAAAGGCTGTGAGCTGATCAACAGTTGCCACCAAATAAAAATGATACAGCCACTCATCATCTAGATGAGGGACTGGCAAGCATTTTTCTATTAAGGGCCAGATACTAAAGATTTACAGTTTTCTGGTCTACACGGCCTCTGTCGGAATCACAACGGCAATCATAGACAATACATAAATAAATAAACGTGGCAGCATTCCAATAAAACTTTACTTGTGAGCATTAACATTTGAATTTCATATAATTTTCAAGTGTCATGAGATACAATTCTTTTCATGTGTTTCAAATTTAAAGATGTAAAAGTCATTCTAGCTGGCTGGTCATACAAAGTCACGCTGGATTTTGTCTGTGGGTCTTGTTTTGCTGGGCTGTTTCCCCTATTATCTTCAATGCCTGTTTTGGCCAGACAAACGCCACAGCATTCATAGTTCTTTGCTTTTTCCACCTGAATTTCATCATCAACTAATGGATGTTTGGGAAGGGATCATGGGTGCTTCTTTCTGTTATTTCCTTTCAACTCTGCCTCATTTTGGCCAATTTGCATACATATTGAAAGCCTACAGACTGATGCTAGCATTATGGCTTTACTTTCACTCTGTTTTTCCTGCTGATTTTATTTTTAACCCAACAATGATATATAAGCTCTCCAAGCACATGCGCACGCACACACAAGGGGCTAAGAGAGAGATCGGAAGAGTGAGATTATCTTCTTTCCTTATAACTGAGAAACGGGGGCGGCTGGGTCCATTCACATTTTGAATTTTGGCACTTCTGACAATGAATAAAGCCAGTCTCTTTACAAGGGAAAAAAGCAACATGTCATAATTGCAGGACTGTGGACTTTTAGATTTAAAAAGATTTTTAGATTTGAAAGCTATTCATTCACACAGCTCATTCCATCCAATGGGACTTAGCTAGCTCTCATGCTGTGCTTCAAACCAGGAACATTTCTCATCAGAACATGGGTCCTACCATTTGCAGACTGAGAAGTCTAATCCCTCATGGCTGTCATTCCCTTCGGTACCTGGGCTTCACTTTTCTAAAATAAGGTCAGCCACAGTAGAATGATAAATAATAAGAAGAAGGCAGCCCACCCCCCCCCCAGCCAGTGTTCTTGAGGAAATAGGGAGGTGTGTGAACTGCACCAAAATATTTGCCAAAGCACTTTATATAAAGTTCCTTTTGCACTTTATATCATCCTTGCACAGGAAGAATCTGATGTCCAAAGTTTTTGTTGTCTAAACAACAGGGCATTTGTAAAGGTTTAGCCTTATCATCCTTTTGATACATTCTTAATAGAACAGAATTACGGTAAATCTGTGGAGAAAGCAGACATAGTCGCTTCAGGCTGGGCTATATTACTGGGGTCACCATGAGTTCCAACGTCTGTTCCTCAGCTTAACAAATTCAGAAACTTGATTTTTATGGCACTCACACAGAGGTGATCAGGCTTCAGGGAACTGACTCATGCTAACCAAATTTACAGGAGACTAACTGATTAAACGGGAAGCCAATTGATTAATTTACACTGAAAAATCTGCCAGCCAGGCAGTGCTTTTACTGTCACAAGAAAAGACAACTTGGAAAACTAAATTAAAGTGCAAAGGTTGTCTGAAGAGTACAGAAAACTAGACAAGAGTTTTTAGGTTGATTCAAAGGACAGAACCCAGCTATGGCCGCCCTTGAGTTCCTCTGTTCTCACAGAGTGGGAGAGCTTTTCAGCAGATGCCACAATTTCTGTTGACTGACCAGGGACCCCTCTTGTGTGGCGTGCCAGAGACACACTAAGCCTTACTTGACAGCATTCCTTTTCCAAGTCTCCACGAAAACCATGTGTATGAAGAGCCCGGAATACATAGATAATACTCACCACCCAATGGACCAGATATTTCCACATCAAAGGCCACTCCTCTTTCTTTAAATTGTTTTTGCTATAATTTTGGTTTATTCTCCTATAAGTTCCTTCCCCTTCTTTCTCTTGAAATTGAGCTCTCCTCTGAGAACAGCTTAAAAATGTTTTAAATCTTATATCAGCCTCAAATTACTGCCCCTTTCTCTCTTCTCTTTTACGAGAAACCCCACAAAAGTATTGCCCTCACTCATCATCTTTAATTCCTCTCCTGCAATCTTGTCTTAAGCCTATTTCAGTGATGTTCTCACCTCACCACTTCACTTAAAGTACCTCCTCAGGCTACCACAGTCTCCTTGGCAACTCCGGTGGTCACTTCCCAGCCCTCATCTTGCATGACTTACCGGAAGCATTCAACACTGTATATCACTTCTTCCTCCACTGACCTCCAGGGCTCTGTACTCTCCTGGTCCTCGGTTACCATGCTGACCCCTATTTCTCAGTCTCCACCGCTTCTTCATCCTCACTTCCCTCAGCTTTCAATGTTGATTCCGTGGGGATCATTCCTCGGTCCCATATTCTCTCTCTACTCACTTCCTTGGTGATCGCAGCCAGCAGCAGGCCTTTAAATATCTACATGCTAACAGCTTCCATTCACTGCAGCCTAGATCCCTTCCAACTATTGACACTGCGAGCTCCACTAGGATATACATTTAATATCTCAAGATTAACACATTCAAAATCAAAGTATTAACATATCTTCCCCGCCTATGGGGAATCTAATTAGAACCTAACCTCTTCTTACCTCCTCCCTTAGTACCACCCTGGTTTGAATTACCATCGCCTCCCGCTTTGATTATGGCAATAGCCTGCTTATTGGTTTTTCTGCACACCTTATTTTCAGTACAGCATCCAGAGTTGATTTGGTTAAAAAGAAAAGGTGGATCATGTCATCCTTCTGCTCAAAACTTTCTAATAGTTTCCCATCTTCTCAAAGTCAAAGCCAAAGTCCTTGCAGTGCCTTATGAAACTCTACATAATTGCCGCATTCACTCTGTCCCAGCAACCCTGGCTTCTTTGTTCTTTGTCCAACCTATCAGGCAGCTCCTACCTTGGAGACTTCGCCCCAGCTATCCTTTTTTTTTCGTTTGTTTTTTTTTCTTTTGTTTATTTAAATTTTATTTTTAAATTCCCCTTACAATTACAACTCCCTTATTTCGACCCCAAGCCCTCCTTTCCCCGCCCCCCACCCCCACAGAGTGTCTCAGGCTCATAGTTGTTTGTTGATTTTGATATTTTCTTTCTTATAGTTACATAGTTATTCTTTTTCCTGGTCCCTTATTTAGGTTTTCTAGATTCCTGCTATGAGTGAGACCATCCGTTATTTTTCTTTTTCTTTCTGGCTTATTTCGCTGAGCATGATCCCTTCCAGCTCCACCTATTCTTTCTGCCTGGTGCCATCTTCTCTCAGAGAGCTGTGTGGCTCACCCCCACTCTTCTTTCAGACTTAGCATCCATAACTACACTATTTTAAGTTGCTACATCCCCCCAGAACTCTCTATCACCTGTCCTGTTCAATTTATCCTTGTTCTATTAACAGCTTTATTTTTCTTCACTGCATTTATCACCATCACAAAAACTATATATTTTACTTTCCAGCATTTCCACTAGAATACATGTACACGAAGGCAGGGATTTTTGTCTGCTTCATACATGTCTGTATCCCCAGGGCCTAAGAGAACACCTAGATTACAGTGGTGCTTAATAAATATGTTTAAGGGAGGATGGGAGAAAACAATGCTTAAAGTGCAAAGGATTTCTGTCTATTTTGTCCTTATGGGAAATGTTTTTAATGGATTAGATCAGTTGATTAGAATTAGCACTATATTTCATCATAGAAACAGTGCAAACAATAGTTATTAAAAGTCATAGCTCTACAAATGCAGTGTGGTGTCCAAGGTTGACCCTGGAACTCAAAAAGGACATTATTGGAGAAATCCTAAGGTCTGCAGTTTAGTTAGTGGTAATATGCCAGTGTTGGTCTCTTAATTTTGAAAAACTTGCCATGGTGATATAAGATGCTAACAGTAGGAGAAAATAGGTAAGGGGTATCTGGAAACTGTATTGTCTTTAATATTTCTCTGCAAGCTTAAAATTATTCAAAAGAAGTTAAAGGGCATGAGTGTGTGTGTGTGTGTGTGTGTGTGTGTGTGTGTCCGTGTGTGTGTGTTAGGCAGAATAATGCCCCCCCCCCAAGATTTCTATATCCTTATCCTTAGAACCTGTGAATAGGTTCTATGGAAAAGGAGGATTAGGCTGCAGAGGAAATTAAGGTTGCTAATAAACTGCCTTTTAATGGTGGGGGGTGGGGGTTAACCTGCATTATCCAGGCAGGCCCAATATAATCCCAAGGTGGAAGAGGAACACAGAAGGAAGACCATGCTCACAGAGAGGCAACACAGCTGGCTACGAAGGTGGAGGCAGGGCCAAGCATTTGGGAAGCCTTTAGAAACCGAAAAGGGCTAGGGAACACGTTTTCCCCCAGGACCTCCCGCCCAGCCAACACCTTGACTAGCCACTGAGATCCAGCCCAGATTTCTAACCTCAGATGGTAAGATCATAAATTTGTGTTCTTTTAGGACACTCAGTTTGAAGTCACTTGTTGTGGCAGGAAAAGGGAACTGAAAGCACACACTGTGCAGTCATTACACAACCCAGGAGACAAGGCATCGTCTCCATTGTATGGAAGGGAAGACTGAGCTTCACAAAAATTAAGGTCGCATTGCAAGCACATGAGCTGGGACTCAAAGTGTGTTCTGACTCCTAATTTTATGCTCTATTATCAACATGCTGCCTCTCTGCTTAGCGTTCATAGCTCAGCCTACCAAACCCTATTTAGCCCATAATTCAGCCAGAGTATTATATATCTGCAAGTTGTAAAAAATAAATTTTGACAAACAAAAAAGACTGTGGAGCCACTTTTTGTTTTGAACATCAAAAAGTGTATTTTGAAAGGGCATATTTAATACTTTTAAAAATACACATGCACCAGTTTTCTATCATGTCCTAATACCAGCAAATGAAATGTCATATACTTACGTAAGTAGTGTTTGTTTATCTTGAGGACCAGTACTTAAGGTAAATCAGGTTTAATTAAAAAAAAAAAATAAGGAGGCACACAAAGACTTTCTGGAGAAGCTAAAGGTGACTTTGGGCCATTTTCCAGGGCTTTAGAGACTGAGGGCACTGCTTTTTTTTTTTTAATGTCTAATTTTACTTCAAAGCTTATGGATACAGATGCATCCCCAGCGCTGCTCTTACCTAGCCTTGATCAGGATTGTTGTCAGCTCACAAAAGAACATTGCTTTCACTCAGAAACAACAAAAAAATTGCCCCAAGCCTCAAAGCAAAATTTCATAATCCATTTTGTTTATTCTCTTTTTCTTAGTTTCTGGGTTTCTCACTGTGTCTTTGCCTTAGACCCTGTGTTTTTCTAGCTCCACTTAGGATATGGGTATATGTGTGCCTGGAGTTGGCAAAGCAATTTTTTCTCCATTAACTTAGTTTAATTTGGCTGTTCTAAAAAACCTTTTGAGGTAGGCAAAATAGGTATTGCTATGCCCATGTTAAAGTTAAGATGACCAGGGCTCAGGAAGAGGGGTCTGGCATGGAAATCCAAGGACGTCTGGGTGGAAGTTCTGTTTCCTTCACACCCTGTTACTTCCTCCTCAGATAGGGAGCTCCACGCCACTGAAACTTGGCTTGAAGAAAAGCTGAAAAGGAGGAGGTGCTGTCCCCATGGGGGGAATTATAGGGGCGGGGGGAACCAGATCCATGGTTTTGGTGTTCCCATAAGTAGGGAGAGAAGAAGAAAAAGACAGTGCTCTTGCAATGAATGTGTGGTCATTCACCTGTGCCACTGATGGGTGGTAGATGGGTGGTAGATGGTGGTAGATGGGGGGTAGATGGGGGTGGTGGATGGGGGACCCAATGGCATGGGAAGAAAAGGAGGCTCACCAGTGGGGAATGTGAATCCCAAGCACTATGCAGAACCGCTTCAGTTATCTCAAGGTGGGGCAGCTTTAGCCTTTAGGAACACAGCTGAAAGAAGGAAATGAAAAAAATGCAGAGAGAAATGAAAAAGTCTTTGAGAAGTGAGGGTACATCATCCAAAAGCTGCCCTCCAGTTTATGGGTTAAAATGTGCGTCAACTACAAATATTTGCTTCCCGGGGTGATGGTCAGTTTCATATACCAACTTGCTAGGCTGCAGTCCCCAGTTATTCCAGCAAATATTAATTTGATATTAATATTAATCTAGGTGTTACTGTGAAGGTATTTTATAGATGTGGTTAACATCTACAATCAGTCGACTTTAAGTCAAGGGGATTGTCCTCAGCCATCTGGGTGGACCTCATCCAATCAGTTGGAAGAAGGAAAAATTAGAAGATTCCATAAGAAAAAAGAAATTCTGCTTGTGTCAGTTTCTGCCCATGTCCAGCCAGTCCATCCTGACAGTCTGCCCTACAGATTGCAGACTTGGCCTAGGCAGCCCTCACAATCATGTAAACCAGTTCATATACATGCTAAAGACATATGTGTTATATGTAAATGTATATAAAATATGTCACATATTTACAATGCATAAAATCTCTGTCATATATTTATAATTTATACATACATGTTATATACACACATCCTCACTTGAAAATGCATTTAAAAAGAAGGGGGAGGTTGACATACAGATAAGTAAAGTTAACAGGACGATAGAAAGTGCCAGAATCACCAAGTCATCATGAAAATGTTAAGCTACGTTCAGTGCAATAAAGACATAAATATGGGATGCAATACTTAAAGGAACATATTTAAACTAGACAGAAAATAAAGTCTTATGCAACACTTTAACCTCCAAAGATGTCATAACTAATAATGGGCAATTTTGCTTTCAAAATTCTGTTTGGATTCACTAGCAAAAATATGCCTTATGCACTAAATGAAAACCCAGGTTTTAAAAGTGGGACCCATTCCAGACTTTGTAGACTAAGAAATTACATGGTGCAGCAGACCTCTCTTGTCTTGCCTGCTGCTCCCCTCAGCAGTGTATTTCAGTAGATCCACCTATTCTGCTCCCCACTCTGTCTCTGGTGAATCCTTGCACTCCCTGCACCTCTGACCTGCACCCCAGTTCTTGCATGGCATAAATAAATAAATCTTTAAAAAATGAGGAATTATTTTGATGTTGTGGCATTGAAAGAATCATACAAAGGGCAGCGTGATCAGATTTCTATGTCAAAACCATCACTCTGCCTGCTGAGTGGGTAGCAAACTAAAGTAAGGTGAGGGTGGAAGTGGAGAAAGCAACTAAGAAACTTGCCCTGGCACGGGCCAGGAGAGGAAAGATGGTGGCGGAACTACGGTGGTGGCAGCAGCACTACAATGTGGGCAGATAGCCCTGTATTTAGCAGCTCAAAGTGTTGGGACTTCCTGAGGCCCCGGATATGAGGGGGAAGCTCAGGATGTGTCAGTGATGACTGCTAGGTTTCTGGCTCATGGAACAAGAGAGCTGTCATGAGCTGAGGCAAAGCGCACTGGACAAGGGCCAGGTTTGTTTGAAAGGGGGTGATGGAGCGGCAAGAGAGCATGAGTTCTTTTTCAGACCTGTTTCATCTGGAATTTCTGGGCGCCTTTAAGAGGCGCTGTCAAGCCCGCAGCTAGATGTATAGGTCTGGAGCGCAGAGGAGAGTTCTGGTCTGAAGATATAAACATGTGAGTCATCTGCCACTGGGTGGTGATTGCAGCAGAGGCTGTAAGTGAAAGCACCTGCAGAGAGTGTAGCGGGCAAGGGATGGCTAGTGTAGGCTGAGCGCTGAGGCGCTTTGACACCTCCGGGCCCGCACACGCCCGCCTGCTCACGCTAGAGACGCAGTGAACATTTACTGCACTCGCCTTAGGAACAAAGGTTCTGATGTTGTTGACGGAACCCCTACGGATCCCAAACACATATCACCAGACGTTATAGTGGATTCTGGCCCACCACCCCCTCCATCCGCTTGGCATCCCCGCAGGGGCCTGAGCGATGGCTGCCCAGGGGCGCTGTGCCCGCGGGAGCTGCCTTGGTCTCGCCAGTGGCTGCTGCAGCCCAAGGCGCAGCGCAGGCAGGCTCCGTCACCCTGCCACTCCCTTACACCCTGTCCAGCTCTGCTTTCAACTAAATGCAATTAGATCACTAGATTCCCGATAGGAGGCCTTAAAATAACATTCTTTAAAATAAAGAAAAAGGTACATTTTATAAAGTGCACGTTGACATTTTAGAAAATTACCTGGGCCACGTCGCCTTGAATGCCTACACTTTGCCCAGCCCCGTGGGGCGGTGGCGAAGCAAAGACATCACCTCTACGCCTGGGAACTTTCAGTCTGTTTAGACAGACGAGACGAACGCGCGAGGCACAAGCAAGGAAGAACAGAAGACACGCGCGGCGTGTGCGCCTCCCCCGCGCAGGCCCCCGGGGTCGCCGGCTCCGAGCGCGCGGCTCTCATTGCCATTCACAGAACGAGGCCGCCCGGGGACTCGGCGCGGCGCGCGGCTCTCACAGCGCGGCTCTTCTTGCTCCTGGGAGGAACTGGACAGAAACCATATTTGCCGAACATCTCTCTAGGGGAGAAGGTTGCACAACCACCTGCAGAAAGCAATTCAATCTCACATAATAGAATTGGAACTTCTTTTAAATGATTTAGGCCACTTGAGAGTTTTACAAGTCAGCTCCCAAATTAATTTAGCATTTATCTTCCAGACAGGCTATTACAGCGAACAATAAACTCCCATTGAAGGAGTTCACATGACTGTGACGGCGGGACGGACTTCCTCCTTTCTCACCCCGCTTGACTTTCCTGCAGCTTTTGACACACGGCCAGGCCTGCTGCTCCCCACCCTGCCCAGCCCTCGCTCTCCCGGTTCCCTTGGCTTAACTGCACAGCCAGGGGCGCAGGGTCGGCACTTGATAAATATTTCTCAATGGTTGAACGCTTCCTAGTCCCTTCTCCGCTGACTTCCATTTTCATCCAGTTACTAAACGTAGACTTGCTCTCCCGTTCCCAGGCCCCATTTCTGGCCTTCCCTTCTCTCTCTGCTCCTGGAGAGTGACCCCACTCACTCCCCTGGCTTCAGCCGCACTGGTATACTGATGCCACCCCAAAGCATGTCTCCAGCTGTCCTCTCCGCCCCATATTTTCACCTTCCTATAGGACCTCTCCGAGGTGTGGTGCAGGTAATTGAGTCTGTGGTCCAGAACTGACCTCGTGATCTTTTCTCCTGAAAGTTATACTCATGACCACGCTACATGTGGGCTTACAGTCCCACCATCCCCCAGTCACCAGGGCTAAAACCTTCCAAAGCATCTTCAACCCCACCTATTCCTGTACTCCCCACCCCCCCACATGCACACAGTGTCCAGTCAGCTAGCAGGTCTTATCACTTTTCCCTCCTCCTTATCTCCGGGATCTGTCCCCCCCCTCACTGCCTCAGCACCTTCGTGGTTTGGTGTCTGCATTCTTGTCCTTCCTACCTCACTGATAGTCCCTACAGCCGCTCAGATACAACTGAA
The DNA here is from genome assembly GCF_014898055.3 of Talpa occidentalis. Classification (NCBI taxonomy): domain Eukaryota; kingdom Metazoa; phylum Chordata; class Mammalia; order Eulipotyphla; family Talpidae; genus Talpa; species Talpa occidentalis. The sequence continues at coordinate 10,040,719 of NW_023601543.1, forward strand.
ATCATATAATTCCCCTCCAAAAAATCATTCTTCATCTTCATAGATCACTTTTTGGTTTCTATAATTCTTTCATAAATTCTGTATCATTTAAAAATAATTTCGGCTGCAGGTCACAGAAGACCATGACTAACTTGGACAAAGAGAGGGCTCTTTTTCTTACCTTGGAGTGACTCCAGAGCTGGGTGGTTGCTGGCACTCTCTTCCTGGTTCCATCAACAGCCCAGGCCCTCCTCAGGTGTTTCCGCATCGCCTTCCATCCTTAACAGGTACTTTGACCTTCATTACTGCGTATAAGTCAGCTGCAAGATGCTCCTGTGGCCCCAGATGCCATGTCTGCATTCAAGGCAGAAATGAGGGGAAACAGACGCCATTAGCAATGTTTGCATATTTTCTTCAGGAAAGAAAAACTCTGCCAGAAGCCCCGTAGCCATCTTTTGTTTCTGTATCATTAGCCACAACTGCATTATTTTCTTGTGGATGCTCCAAGTTCCAAGGGAGGCTGAGCATGTAGTTGGCTTTCCGAGCTTCTATTGTAGATGCAGGCAAAGGAGAGGTATTGGGATGCCCAGCCCACAGTCGCTGCCACATTCCCCGTTTATTTGATCAATACTACAACTTCATTAGTGTAATTGTCTTCATTTTCAGCTTAAGGAAATTAGGGTCAGAGAGGTTAGGTGATTTGCCCAAGGTCACAATTAGCTGGTGAGGGAGTCCAGATACCACTTCATGATTCTTACTGAACTTACCACACTGTTGCTGTGTGAAATGAAGTCCTATCTCAGGGAATATTCCAAACTCCAGGGAATTGAAGGCCCCGAGGAACATGTCCCCAGACTACCTTTCCAGATTCATCTCTTCGAATCACCCCTCCACATTCCTTATGCATTAGTCACACTTGGCCGCTCCTTAATTGCACCAGGTAGCTGCAAGCTGCCCTTCCTTTGCATGAGCTGACCCCTCAGTTTGGAAGGCCCTTCCTTTTCCATTCTTGCCCCAACAGTACCCTGCAGTTTGGTTTATTGAACTAAATTCTTAATCATACTTCAGGAACTAAGTTAAATTCTGCCTCCTAGTGTAGCATTCCTTAGTTGCACCAGTCATAACTATTCATTATTTCTGCCAGAAGCCCCAGGCTCTATTATAGCACTTTCTTTTAATCTATTATGATAGTGGCTTTCTTTCCTATCTGCCACCGTCATAAGCTCCATTCCAGATCATAGCAACAGTAAGAATCAAGATAGCAGGTTTAATGCAAAAATTTGGAAGGCTTCCTGTCTTAGGGGAAATGTATGACTGTTTAGGGTGTTCATTTAAGCTCTGCAATCCTCTTCTGGGAGAGTGAAAAAAAATTCAGAATCGATATCCATAAAAAGTAGGTTCTAGAAAACTGGACAGTCAGATGTAAAAGAATGAAACTAGACCACTATTTTATACCGTATACTAAAATCAACTTAAAGATTTGAAATCATAAAATATATAAAACAAAAAAAGCATTGGTAAAAAGCTATTTGACTTCTGTCTTAGTGATATCTTTGGATTTGTCTTCAACAGCAAGATAAACAAAAAAATAATAATATAAACAAATGGGATGGCAACAAATGAAAAAACTTCTACACAGTGAAAGAAACCATCGTTAAAGTGAAAAGGCAGCCCACGGGATGGGAGAAGACATTTATAAACCATACAGCAGACAATGGGGTTATTATTCAAAACATATGAACAACTTGTGCAGTTCAGGGGCAAAAACCAAAATAAACAACCTGATTAAAAAATGAGCAGAGAATCTAAATAGATATTTCACCAAAGGAGACATACAGATGGCCAACAGATGCATGAGAAGATGCCCTACGTTGCCTATCATTAGGGAAATGTGAATCAAACCCACAAGATTCCACCTCATATTGGTTACAATGGCTACTATCAAAAAGTCAAGAAATAATTAGCGTTGATAAGGATGTGCAGAAAAAGGAACACTCATACACTGTTGGTGGGAATACAAATTGGTGCAGCATAGAAAACAGTATGGAGCCTCCTTAAAAAAATAAAAATAAAACTACTATATGATCCAATAATCCCACTTCAGGTATTTACCTGAAGAAATGAAAACACCAATTTGACAAGATTATATGCACCTCTGTATCATCGCAGCACTATTCATAATACCCCAGGAAGGCCCTTTTTGTCATCTTTTTATGCTTTGTTTATGTTCCATTTCTATTGTCTTATGTGTTATTTGTGTTGATTTTTTTTTTCTTTTGGCATAGAAGAACCAGCATGTAGGCCAGAGGTAGGGAGGGTTGAGAGGATTCACCAGAGGAGGAGCAGAACAGGCAGATTTACTGAAATACACTGCTGAGGGGGGCAGCAGGTGAGACAGGAGAGGTCTGCTGCGCCATATGTAGGTTAGCTCCCTGGCAGGAAACTCAGGCCATAGTGGTGATAGCACTGAAACTTAACCCTTTGGCCACCAGAGAGGCCCAATATCTTCTGATTTTTGTTGGAAGGGTATATTGAGGCCAGTGTATGAGGGACTACTTGTGTAGCCCATTGGATGGTTTGGTCTGAAATTGATTCTTATGGGCCACATTTCTTCCCCTCCTTCTCAGATTGTATAGTGTGTGTGCCTGTTACTTCTGTATTTAATTTTTTAACCCCTTCAGTACTTCATTCATAATACCCCAGATGTGGAAACAATCCAGTTGCCTAATAATGGAGGAATGGATAAAGAATTCACACACACCCACACACACAGAGAGAAATACTACTCAGTCATAAAAAAGATGAAATCTTGCCATTTGTAATAACATGAGTGGACTTGGATTTTATTATGCTAAGTGAAATAAGTCAGGAGAAGAAAAATAGCATATGATTATATTTATTTGTGGATTACAAAGAAAACTAAAACCAAAACAAAGCCTTGTGCCTTAACAACAGGATGGTCGTTATCAAAGCAAAACAAGGAGAGAGGGATTAGGGAGAAGGGGCAATTGTTTGATCATGGATGGTGACTGAACACTTGGGGATGGGGATGGTGAAAAAATAAAATCTTGAAAAGTATAACATGTTGTAAACTGTTACCTTGATAAAGTAAAAAGAAAAAAAAAAATCTAGGTTCTAGTCCTGAATCAGCGTTAGCTCAGTTCTATGTTATTACTGGCAAATCTCTATGCCTCAATATTCATGTCTTTAAAAGGGGAATAATGATCACAGCCATTTGCAGCAGTATGGATGGAAGTGGAAGGGGTCATTCTTGTATTTGGAATATAGAGAAACCAAACAAAGGATCAGACTAAGATGAACTGTAAGACTGACCCTTGAAAGCAGGCCTTAGATCCCCCACGCTTAGGAGGCCAGGAGGAGAGGCGTGAGTAGAGAACAGGGGGAGGGTGGTGGCGGACTGTGGGCACTTTGGTGATGAGGAAACTATGGTGACCACACTTGAGGGGAGAAATCCTATATTGGGGAAAAAAAAAACAAGGACTTTTTTTTAAAAAGGCCTTTTTCTCACTTAGCTTAGATTATATAAAGCTAGTAGTAAATAAGCCTATATGCTCTCTTTCTATTATGATATTTTAAAAATTGAAAAAAGTGGAACCGATGAGTATACTTGCATCAAAGTACATAGCGGAGGAAACAGACAATTGGTTTACACAGTGGGATAAGCTCTCGATGTCTATTACAAAATCCGTGGGATCCACTCACTCGCTCCTCCTTCCCGTGACCTATTTTTCCCATGGTTTTTACCTCCACACAGTTTGCAAAGTATAAAACCTAACAAAAGAGCATATTGTGTTTACAAAAAAGTGAATAGTTTACTACAGTAGGATTGGGAGGGTGAACAGCATAAGTGGAAAGGATGGAAAACGGGCTCCAATCTAGAGCCGAATGATCAGCTTGGAGGGCCACACTCAGGGGCTGAAGCGTTATTTTGTCAAAAATGAGACACCATTGAAGAGTTTTGAGCAAAAGCGCATTGAGCTCCAGTCTGCGGATCTGGAAGGGTCAAGGACAGAACCATTAGGAACAGGTGGGTGGCTATTTGTTGGTCTCACATGAACCTAAGCTAGTGGTAGTTGTTGTCAGAGAAGATATATTTTGACAATATTTAAGAGGAATGGAGAAGACTAGAGGTTTGCTTCAATGTGGGGAAAATGGAGGGTGAGGGTGAGATTCTAACTTGGACAATTGGGTGAATTATAGGTTATTTAGTAAGAGAGGGAAGACGAGAGATTTGAAAGAACATGATTTTGTTTGGGATCTATTGAGCTTGAAGTACACACAGCCTATTCATCTAGAAGAACCTAGAATGTCTTTAAAAAAGCAGTAGGGATTTACAGGTTGGAGATGGGGACAAGAGGTCTGAATTAAATTTAATAACAAGTACCTAGAAATGATAACTGAAGCCATAATTGTGGATGGGGCAGTTTAGAAAGAGAACAGGCAATGAAAAAAAGGGCATCAGGAGTAAGCCATGAGGAAGAAGCATTTCCAAGGGGCAGAGAAGGAAAAATGTATAAAGAAAATTGGCACAGACTGATGGGGAAGAATGTTCAGGAGATGAGTTTTAAGAAGCAGGAGGAAATTCAAAATAACCAAATACTACCAAGAGTCTTGGTAGGATGACAGGAGATAAAAGGCCACTGGAGTTAGCAGTTAAATAGTATGTGGACATGGTGAGGTCCAAGACAATTTCAGTGAGTGGGAAGAGAGCTGAAAAATGACTGGAAGGCAATTATGAAAATGTAACAATGACAAAATACTTTTAGGGAACTTGGTGAATGGACCCAGCAAGGAGGCAGTTGTAAGAATAAAGTGAGTTCAAGTGAGATAATGTATGTGAAAGCTCTTAAAAAACGCACAGGCCAGTTATTATTCTCTGAAGAAAGAGTTATTCTACAAAAAAGAAGAAAGGCACTCCCACTGGCAAGTGAATGATTCATTAGGTAGAGGAAACAGTGCTCCTGTTACAATTTCTGTTCTCATGGAAAAGTAGCACTGTCCATTTATATGTTTCCAGGAATGTCATTAAGAAATTACTCCCTCAATTTGATTTGTCCTCTTCCTTTGATACCCACAGTAGTAGAGGCCATCGAGGTATTGCATGTAATATGTATATTGCATAGATACACATAGTATGTCACTTGAACTCAATTCATTCTTACAACTACCACTTGCTCTGTTCAGTATACCCTGAACAGCACAACTGAAGTGCATGGGGGTCCACTGATATGTGGATATTTTTTCTACGCAAGGGTTCCACTGGAAATGGGCTCAACATTGTTCAAGGGTCTTCTGATACAGCAATAGATGATTGATAGATGATTAATGGAGATGATACATAACAGATAGATATACGATCAATAATAGATGATAGATGACAGATACATGGTAGATAGATGATATGTAATAGATGACAATAGATAAGAGATAGATAGATAGATAGATAGATAGATAGATAGATAGATAGATAGATAGACTTAGGCATAAAAATATCAGGCTACGGGCAAGTGGGAATCTTACTAGAGTGGAAATTATGACACCGGTTTTTTGCTCTATCAGTGGTCTCTGAGATGAGGGAGATGAATTGCTTGATGATAAAACAATAGCTTTTACACTTGGCAAAACCCCTCCTCATCCATTCTGTGATTTGTTCCTAATGACCCTGCAAGGTTGGTTATGCAGTGATGATAGTTCTCTGCTGCAGTTGCAGAAAATAAAGTTGGGGCTAAGTGACTTCTGAACACAGCACAGACAATTAGTAGAGCTGGGGACCCACTCCAGGTCTCTTGACTCTGAGGGCAGCACCTACTCAGCTGACTACACAGCCCATCTCAGTAAACAGCAGCCAAAGGGCTCTGTGGCCCTGGTGGCACCACAGGTACAATACTGAGAAGCTACAAACAGGTGCTCAAACATATTTGGGTGCATGTCTACAGAGCCAGGCTTTCTGTTCATTTGAGTTAGCTTGCTCTACCGAAGAGAAAGCCGATCACTCCAATTCTTGGTGCATTATGTAATGATTCTTGTTTGAGTAAGACAGACAGTCTTGCCCATGCTGCGCCCAAGTCTGCTTTTCTGAACAATGCTCCTCACTTTCTTAATTCTTCTTAGATTTCTTACTCATCTACCCTCACATTCAGCTGAGAAAAACCACCACACCTGTGAATCCCACATTCTGAAATTTGAATCACAATTTGGATTTATTTCCATGTCTATTATTACTGTCGGGATGTAAGATGAGGAAAAATGGACACATTAGAGAAATGAATTCAGCATAATGAAGGTCATTTTCAATTGTGACTGCCCATTATATAACTCTTTGGCTAGCATTACAGACAGATGCCATGCAATAGAATTTTTTTTTTCTGATATCAAGTTAGCTTCTTGGCAGACTCAGGCAGCTCATTAGTAATCTTGGATCTCTTTCTATATATGTGATTCAACTCTAGATGTTGGATAGTAGGTGATCTGGGCTTTGTGCCATTACAATCCACAATGACATTTCCATACAAATTCTGATTATTGAGAGAGGAGTGCTCCCTCTTAAGACCACAGTCTGTTTTACCCTGAATTAGTAACTGTGGTGTAGGATCAGCCAGGGAATGAAGAAAGAAGGGGTGTGGGACAGAAGAGGGCAGTGACAGAGAGGAGCCAGAGTTCAGTTTCAAAGAACACTTAAAAATGACCAAAAACAAGCTGCAGAATAGTTTTGAGCGTGTTCATGTAAAGGTCTGATGTGACATTGCTCTGACATTGCACACAGTCATGGTAATCAATTTCATTTTGCTTAGATTATTTCTTGATTTTTTTAATAACCCATTTATAGCCTCTGAGAGTTGACTACTACTAGGTGGAACAAAAACTAGAAGTTCAAGAGGTGGGTCCTCTGACAACCATTTCCATACTTCGTCTTTTCATCCAAGTGCACCTTGCACATGTCCACCCGTGATCTTCCCTAGAACAAATCTGACCACAGTACTCATCTGCTTAAATGCTCTAGTGGCTCCACCACTCACTCCCATGCACTCTACCGTTTAGCCATACTAAAATATAAGCCATTCTGAAAATACACTGTAAACCAATGAGTTGATTAAATCTGTACTTGTTGGGTTTGCTCATAACAGAAACTCGACTTGGACTGGCTTATACAAAAAAAAGAAATTGCTGAAAGGATATTACAGTAAAGCTTCTTTCATCTCCACTCCTGTCTTCTCTCTCACTCCAACTTCTGCCTTAATTAAGTTTCATTCTCTTTCACTACATCTGAAAGGTGCTATACTATGACATTATGTATCCTTTAGATGGTGAAAGCCATGACCAGCAGCACCTCCTGAGCTTGGCCTGTTTCTACATCCCACCCATAGACCACACTGAATCTATTGAATCTATACTTCAAAATATCTTAGGGAAGAATCCAATCTGCCTTGCTAAGCTATGGTAACAGACTTGCTAGAATTTCATGGAAGGGAAGAGAAGAGGAAGTTCCCAGGAAAGGGAAGGTTACTATACAGACATGCCATCGACACCCACGACCTTATATTTGCATCCTTGTTCCTGCTTGTTGTGGTCATTCTGCTTTGGTTTACACCCTTCTCTCGTTTCTCTAAACTCCTATAGAACTTGTTAATATCAACTATCTGATCCTTGGTTATAACTACTGTCTTCTTTTGTTACTTGACTATGTCACAGGTTTATCACTTTGTATGCCAAGGACATTGTAAGTGGTCTGGGGGATGGAGACACACCATTGTATTTCTTTGGAGGCTCCCACTGTTCCTAGAACTGCTGTAATGCATAGTAAATGCTCACATGCTTCCTGACTTCAAGTGACATATATTAGATTTCCATGATAGAGAAGCTGAGATTCAGAACACAAATAATTCATCTGTAGCTACTGAATACCACTGAATGGTATTTTATTTCATTCCATCCATCCATCCATCCATCCATCCATCCATCCATCCATTGAAAAACATGTAATGAATGATGACTATTATTACTCCATTTTAGTTCCTGCATTAAGTGCTGAGAACACAGAGATTAATTAGAGAAAGTATCTGTCCTGCAGGGCTCACTCTTGCTGGAAACAGACATGGAGACAAATAAATCATCGCCACACCAGATAATGAGTGTGGAAAGAGAGTACAGAGTGCTGAAGGAGCCCAAAGGAGGCAATTGCACTTTGGCCTCTGGGGTTGGTATCAGAACTCCTAGGAATCAACTTCATTTCCAATTGATCGCAGCCTACACAAGATCACTCATCCTTGACAGTTTCCCTGCAAGCTTATGAGATTCCAAAATTGGGGAAAGAAACCAAGGGAAGAAGTTTTCTCTTTTCAAAATCCTTTACTCAGGGGTGGAATTCAGTGTCCTGACTTCCATCCTGTCAGGTCCTTGTGGGTACACCCTAGCACCCCCTTCTAAATCTACTGTCCCCTGAGCAATCTCAGGAAAGAGGGACAGTACTGTTCCTCCTTGCACAACCCTATTTTATGGGGCACAACATTCAGGAAATCAGGCAGTCCACTGAAAGAATCTTACAATGAGGGTCTTCTGTCAAATTATTCATTTTCCAATGAGCTTGTTTTAAATATTAGGAGCCATTGTTTTGAATAACATGTTGGGACCTGGAATATTTCCTCTGTAAAATGACTTTGCAGAAGATAAAACTGGACTCTGATATGTAGTTGTGACTTGACTGAATAGATTTTGTGTCTTTCTAAGCTGGGAAGAATGTGTGGACGATCAGGCATTCGCATGCCACTTCTCTGTCCATGGTCCTGATATGTAACTTGTAGTTTTATAAATTTCAGTTCACCTCAGAGTCTGGCTACACAAAACCTCTTTTTTTAACCCTAGAAATCTGAGTGTAGCATTGATGTTAACAGAGAGGAAGGAGGGGTGTGGGGAGCAAAGGGAGGAGGGGGTCCAATGGTGGAGAATTATGGGTGCTTTAGTGGTGGGTGTGGTATGGTAATACACATCTGAAGAGGTGTGAATCTATACCCCCAAATCACTGTTGTAAGCCAACGTTGTTACCTCAATACAAAAATAATAGAATTTAAAAAACTTTGTTTACCAACGACTAACCATGCAGGAAAGGGCCTTTCAATGGTTCAAAATGCCATGGGAAAGCAACCAGGTGACCAATGGAGGGACAAGAGAGGGAACCAAGCAGCAAAAACCAGAGACACATTACGGGGGGGTGGGGAGGAGAGGAGGGATTAGGGTAAAAATTAGGGGGGTGCAATTGAATGGGGAATACAACCAAAATGAAAATGCATACATTGTGCAAAAATGAAAAGTGATGTAAGAATTATATAAAATAAAATATATTAAACATAAAAAACAAACAATGAGGGTTTCTAACCATTTGGCGTTTTTAGAAATGTATTTTCTCATCACAGATGTTGCTTCAGAATCCAGCCACACCTTCATCATACCAATACCCCCACACAGCTGTTCTTGGCAACTGGGCAAGCAAATCACACTAATTATTAGAACATCTGAAATCTTAACTCTCAATGGACATGAAACCACTTTCAGAGACTCTCTTGGTGCCGTCACCTGTGCTGGAACAAGTGAGGTGAAGTCTGGCTCCAAGCAGAGCAGCTCAGTGCGCCATTCCATTGAGGCCACATCAGGCACTTCACCGGCTCATCAGCATTCTAGTGGTGAGAGCTAAATGTGAGAATTCAACAGAGTCCTTAGGTTTACTCTGGGTAGCCTGTTAGTACATATTGTTAAAACTTCAATTAGTCGTTATGCTATGTTCTGCCATCGCAGTGGTCTTGCAGCAAGCATTTAAAATTGCTCTAGATCATGAACTAGACTATTATCTCACACCATACACAAAAACTAACTCAAAATGGATAAAATACTTGAATGTAGGATCTGGAACCATAAAATATATAGAAGAAAACCTAGGCAAAACACTCCATGACATACATCTCAGAGGACTCATTCCCAAAAGCAAAGAATATGAAGGAAAAGATAAACAGCTGGGACTACATCAAACTAAAAAGCTTCTGTACAGCAAAAGAGACAATAAGCAAAACAAAGAAACACCTTACAGATTGGAAGAAAAGATTTGCACTCCATACAACTGATAAGGGACTGATATCAAAGATCTACAAAGAGCTTACACAACTCAACAAAAACAAAGTAAACAACCCAATCAAAAAAGGGGAAGAAGAGCTAAAAAGACACTTCTGCAAAGAGGAAATGCAAATAGCCAACAGGCACTGGAAAAAATACTCAACATCACTTACAATCAGGGAAATGTAAATCAAAACCACAAGGAGATACCACCCCACACCAGTGAGAATGGCCCATATTAAAAAGAAAAATGGCAATAACAAATGTTGGCCAGGATGTAGAGAAAAAGAAACCCTCTTACACTGCTGGTGGGAGTGCAAACTGGTCTAACCACTATGGAAAGCTGTGTGGACTTTCCTCAAATTACTAAAAATGGAGCTACCCTATGACCCAGCAATTCCACTGCTAGGGATCTACCCAAAGGACACAAAAACACTAATTCAAAAGAATACCTGTACCCCTATGTTTATGGCAGCCCTGTTTACAATAGCTAAGATATGGAAACAACCTAAATGTCCAAAAACAGATGACTGGATCAAGAAGATGTTTTACACACACCCATACATGCACACACACACACTGGAATACTACTCAGCGATAAAAAAAAAAAAAAAACTCATGCCATTTGCAGCAACATGGATGGAGCTGGCAGGAATTATGCTCAGTGAAATAAGAAGGAAAAAGAAACATACCGGATGGTATCACTTTATAGCAGGAATACAGGGAAGCCAAACAAAGTATCAAAAAAGAGAGAGACAAAACTTGAAGGCAAACTATGGATGTGAGTCATACAGCAGGGGCGGGGGCGGGGGCACGAAGGGACTATGGTGGCTTCACAGGTGCTGTGGTGCTGGCAGATTTACAGGAGATATCAAACACTGTACAAAAATGAACAATGATGTAAATAAATTTAAAAGTTTAATAAAAAGACGAGGTTGGACAGAGATTTGGATGTCTAGGAATAAATCTGAGAAATGTACATGATCCATATAAAGAAAATGTTAACATAAAAAAAATAAAATTGCTCTGAATCATGAAAGTTATCCTGCCATTGACATGAGGTGTTAGGAGAGATTACTTCTGGATACTTTCTCATTAGACCTTGGGAGTGTTGTTGTTTTGTTTTTCCTTTTTGAAGCAGATCTTGGAAACTTAGTTTGAAGTTCTTATGCCAGTATCCTTCTGGTCTTCCCACCTTCAGATATGTACAGCTTATTCTTTACTTTCTTTTAAAGCATGGTAATTTGCCTTACTTTGGTGTAATTCTTGCAATAAATAATTTCTGCGAAAGAGTCAAGTCTGCATTTGGGGAGAGATATCTGGAAATCCTGATTCACCTGGATTCCCACCCCGTTACATGGGAATATATATTATTCTGATCACCTCAAATGACATTCCTCATCTCTTTTTTATTACAAAGGATTTCAAACATTAATAATTAGACAGGATGGTATAATGAAACTCTATCGTCCTTTTTAACCATCAACTGGCCAATCTTGTTTTATCTATACCCATATCTACCTCACTCTCCCATATTATTTCGAAGCAAATTCTATACAGCACATAACATCATCCATAAATATTTCAGGACACAGATTAATTTTTAAACAAAATCACAGTAGCATTATCACACAAAATATTAAATGAAAATGCACTCTTTCCTAAGAAAGACATCTTTTTTTTTGCACTAATGATATATTTTTTAAATAAATTTTATTTTTATATTCCCCATACAATTGCAACCCCCTTATTTTGACCCCAATCCCTCCCTTCCCCGCCCCCACCCTCTATAGAGTGTCTCTGGTTCATAGTTGTTTGTTGATTTTGATTTTCACTTTCTTTTCTTTTTTTTTTTTTTTTAAGATTTATTTATTTATTTATACAAGCACTGGGTACAGTCAGAAGCGCGGGAGGGTGAGAGAATTCACCAGAGCCAGAGCGGGGAGCAGAGCAGGCAGAAGGACCGAAGTACACTGCTGAGGGGAGCAGCGGGCGGCAGGAGAGGTCTGCGCACCATGTGGGACCCTCCTCTGGTGGCCGGGGAGCAGCCGGGGATCGAACCGGCGCTGCAGAGGCTGCGGACAGCTTCGCAACCCAGCGCTCAACCGCTGCGCCACCGGGGAGGCCCCACTTTCTTATAGTTATTCATTTTCCTGGTCCCTTATTTAAGTTTTCTAGTCCTGCTATGAGTGAGACCATCCGGTATTTTTCAGAAAGACATCTCAACAGAAGTTCGTCAGAAGGCCCACTCTAGATTCTGAAGAGGTGCACCATGGGAAGCCTGTGAGTGAGTGCAGTGAGTGTCCTTGGGGACCCCTGGGTCTAGACTTGATGGGGGTCAGTGACTTGAGGTGCCCCACCAGACAAGGACATTAAAATTGTCTCTGTTCAAGTGATCCCATGAGTACCCACACCCTGAAGAGACCTGCAGAAAATAAGGTGACACCAAGTGGTAAAATGGGGTTACTTTTAATAAAAAATACATTACACATGGAAATTGCTACCCCCCTCACCACCCTGGCCTTGACATGTTCTCTGGTTAGTAGGGAAGCAAGAGTCTTCTTGCGCTGGGTTCCCTGTGACCCCTGTTGTGTGTCCTGCTGCCAATGTCATGTTGCCAGCTCGCTCATCTCCCCAATGTGTCCCTAACATAACTCCACTGGGACCCACACTGGTGAGACAGCCCACTTTAGGAACAAACTCAGCATCTCCCCTCAATCACCAAATAATAACCTGTCTACCTGCCTGCAAAATAAACATTAGTTCTAATGGAGAGATGAGGGCAGAAAAATTCCTTGCCTCTCTGGTTTGCTGTGTAAGGGGAGAAATCTATCCTCTGCCACCAGGAGCCACCCACGAGGTCCCTTTTCCACGATTCTGTTACAGACCCAGACTGGCACGCCCCCTAGTGGCTGGTCAGTTAACCTAACCCATTCTCCAACAGCACGTGTAAAATATATATAAATAAATTATTAAAATGAAAAAATAATTACCTGGCATGTAGTAAGTGCTATGAAAAAAAACCCTTTCATTCATCCCACCATCCCAGAGAATTCTCCCTTTATTCCATCATCCCTAAGTTGAATTGACCCCCTACAGCACCTGAGCTAACCTCAGTCAGTATTTCTAACACTCCATTGTCATTGTCTCACCAGCTGACTGTACATCCCACAGGGGCCAAAAACTAGTCCTTTTTCACCTGAGTGGGTACACAGTCCAGAACACTGCTTGTCGCATGGTAGATACACAATAAGTGTTGGTGGAATTAATGCTACTGGGCAAAACTGATGACTATTCTTTCTCAATTGTTGCTTCAGCTTTGGGTTAATGGGCTCCTGCAAGATACACCTCCAACACTCTTTTGCTTTTTTTTTGGCATAGAACTGGGCTGTAGGTCAGGGGTTCAGGGCTGAGAGTATTCACCAGAATAGGTGGATTTACTGAAATACATTGCTAAGGGGAGAAGCAGGCAAGACAGGAGAGTTCTGCTGTGCCATGTGGGTAGCTCCCTGGCCGGGGATCGAACTCAGGCTGTACCGATGATGGCGCTGGGACTTCACACCTAGGCCTCCAAGGAGGCCCCCACCTCCAACCTTCTTGAGAGGCAACACATAACTTTTTAGCTGCCTTCCACTACCACAAAATACCTAGAATAAGATTTTATGAATATTTTACCTGAGGGGTTGTTATACCTGGGCATATTGATCACACTGAATCAAGTGCTATTCTTTGCCCATGTCTTGTTGAACATTCCTGGCACAGAGTTATATTGAGAAGTTTGATTCACAGCAAGCAATATTTAACAACATTTGTTCAGTAGTTGGTATATGAAGCTGGCACGCTCCCCTTCCCCCCACGCTGCCAGATTCCTGTTCTTAGAAGCCAAGAGCATTTCCTCTCTGGCTTTATTGCTGCTGCCACACACCCTCCTGACTGTCTCACTTCAACCCTTCATGTGATCGTTTTTTGTGGGATCTAGGGGTCACACAGAAGTTACCTGTTGTTCCGACTATGAGCTAGACTGTCTCACTAACTCCCAAACCCCACATTACTAAATTCCTCTTTCTGGGAGACAAAGGCTCCATTCCCATGAAACCCCCAACCCCCAATTCCCAAGTATTCCTTCTCCTTTTAACTCCTTCATTTCTCATTTTTGCCTTTTTGATAGGCAGAGTTATTTCCAACCTCAAGGGGAAGACTTTCCTTTCCAGTCACTAGATAGACACCCACAGGCACACACTAAATCCTGTCAATACCAGGGAAAGTGCTGGGCCTGCCATATGGTCTCTGTTTATGATCCAGTCAGAAACAGACATGTCCATAGACTCATAGAACCTCAAGGCTGAAAGAAAGCTAGTTGTGCTCTGGTCTCAGTGCCCCTGCAAGGCTTGAAATCTCTTGATTTGCAATGGATTGGGGGCCATAGCTAGAATCTAGCCGTAACAGGATTTGACTGTCACGGTCCTACAGGTTTGGCAATTGTTTGTGCAGTTTATCTTGCTGTCAACTCAAAAGGCAAAGCAAGCGTAACCTTCCTCATGGCTTCAGCCAACTCACCAATAAAGAATATTGATTTACAAATTGAGTAGCAATTGCAGCCATGTGCACATGCATGGTCCAGCATGACCCTCTGACACCTTGTGATAGTGCTCACAGTGGCCATATGTGTCCGGGCCAGCAGTGACCAATAGGCCAGGCTCCACTGAAGGTGGAGGGATGATGGGAATCTGGAATGAGAAATCGTCTTTAAACTCCTTTCTCAGCCTCCTCTTTTTAGCTCACTTTGGTGCTTAGTTACCTGCTAATCATCTCCCTTCTCTTAAATCCCAGAAAAGAGCGGGGGGGCTCCCTGGTGGTGCAAGGCGTTAAGTCTCAGCACTATGAAGCTATCGGCAGCCACTGCAGCACAAGTTCAATCCCCAGCCAGGGAGCTACCCACATGGCACGGCAGACCTCTCCTGACATGCCCACTGCTCCCCTCAGCAGTGAATTTCAGTAGATCCACCTGTTCTGCTCCCCACTCTGTCTCTGGTGAATGCTCTCACCCCTCCACCCCTGCACCTCTGGCCTACACCTTAGCTCTTGTATGCATAAATAAATAAAAAATTGTTAAAAAGAATCCAGAGGGCATTGACCTTAGTTTCCATTGAGAGTCTTCTCACGAGGCAAACATGATTTCAGCCCGAGCATGATTTCAATTTGGTGTTCACCTTGGCCACTGAAAGTAAGAGCATGTTCTTGCTGCATATAATCTCTCTTTTAGGCCAAATGTGGTCATCATTCAAGTGCTCAGCCATGCATCCACTTTAAGTCTGAGAGGTGCAATATAGACTCTTCTGATTTGATACAGGAGATTTAGATTCAATTAGAATTTCATCCACTCATGCCAACACATACTTCACGCTGACACTTCTTAAAATGGCACTGGTTTCAATCTTTTTCTTCACTTGGTTGCACATTCCAACAGAGGGCCTGTACATTTTATATAAGGCAGGGACCTGTACATTTGGCAATTTGGAGCAAACACCTTAAAATGTATGTGTTCCTTGACTCAGCGATCACCTTCTTTGAAAAATAAAAAAGAAGAAAACACTTGTTTTAAAGAAAACAAATGTGTGCAAAGATTTAGCTACAAATGGATATTCATTGAAGCATCATTTGTAAATAGGAAAAATTAGAAGGAAAACTATGCCTACCAATGAGCATAATTAAAATGTATTATCTCTATGTATTGGAACACTATCATCATTAATAGCAAGGCTATAGGTTTATAGGTATAGGTAATTGAAGATGTCATGGATATATATTCACAAAAACATCAGGCTTCGAAGCAGCAAGTATTTTATGCTTGCATTTGTGGTGTGTGTGTGTGTGTGTGTGTGTGTGTGTGTGTGTGAGAGAGAGAGAGAGAGAGAGAGAGAGATACATGTACAGGAAGATGTCCGAAATGCTGTGTACCAGAATATTAATAGTGGTTATCTGGAGGTGGTAACACATGGGTGATTTTAGCCTTTTTTCTATATATATATTCCTAATTTTGCTGCATGAAACTTACATTGCTTTTGTAATTTATTTTAAAAAATCCCAGCAATCTACAATCCATATGAGAAAAGGGCTATGGTAGAAGCAGTGTATTCGGCCACTGAGTCGTATCCCAGCGGCAGGCATGGGGCAGGATTACTTGCACACAGAAGTAACCTACATAGAGACTTGGGAATTTAGTAACAATCATTTTTTTCCTCATATGACTCTGCAATGGGAATGGTTGTTACTGCTCCATTTGGGACTAGCTGAGGCAGCCCAACCGGGGCAGGAAGATCCACTTTCAAGGTAACACATTTGCAAGATACTGGCAAAATGTTGGTAGCTGCCATCTGGGGTCAAAACTGACACTCTTGACCAGGGGCCTTGGTTTTTCACCTCATGCACATTTCCACAGGTCTCTTTGGGCTTCTGCACAGCACAGGGCTGGGTTCTAGAAAATCCAGGTAAGAACTGTGAAGCTTTTTACAACTTAGCCTCACAAGTCCCAGAATTTCAGTTCTAGCACATACTGTTGCTCAAGCAAGCACCAAGGTTAGCTAAGATTTAAGGGGAGGGGAAATAGATCTCTCCTTTTGATGAGAAAAGGCAAAGCTTTTTTGGCTATCTTTCATCTGCCACACATGGGAACAGAAGTAGCTCTTCCACTTGACCATGGCCCCAGTCTCAGTGAAGGCCACAGTGA
This sequence comes from Talpa occidentalis, assembly GCF_014898055.3. Classification (NCBI taxonomy): domain Eukaryota; kingdom Metazoa; phylum Chordata; class Mammalia; order Eulipotyphla; family Talpidae; genus Talpa; species Talpa occidentalis. The sequence goes on from NW_023601543.1 coordinate 10,057,544, forward strand.
CTTTGATTTCCCATAAATCTTTTCTGAAGGATTATATTAGTATCAATATAACCATTATCCAAATAAAGAAGTGGTGATGTATAAGAGACTTCTCAGATGCTTGGAAAATGAAGAGACCCCATTGGGTGAAAAGTTGTAAGAGTTGTTTCATTAATTCAAAGGGACATCTGCACCCCTATGTTCACTAAGCATACTTTGAGTCTCTTACGTTTTGTCAAATCCATGCCCAATGAATGCAGGGAATGAGATTAGAAAGGAAGAGATGCTTGCAAATGTTAACACAAAATGTATGCTTTATTAGAAAGCTTCCTCTGGATCACAAACTCCTCATGCAAATCAGATTGTCTCCTTAAAGAAAAACAGCCTGAAAACAAGCCATCAAAGAGTACAAACACCAAATTAATTAAGAGAGTAGACACGCAGGCTTAACACAACAAAGAACAAAGTACACATATTGCAGGCAAATCACAGATTTGGAAAATATCTGCAGCAAGGATGACAAATGAGCTCATGACATCATTACAGGGAGCTCTTGAAAACTGAAAAGAACAAGACAAACAATTCCATAAAACATGGGCAAAATATGTGAATAGTCAATTTAGAGAAGAGCAAAGTCCAAAGGGCAACAACCATATGCAAAAGATGTTCAAGCTCACTCAAAGTCAGAGAAATGAAAAATTATGTAGCACTGACATAGCACATTATATTCATCAGATGATAACAATTTAAGGATGGCAACATCTATCCCTTATACGTGTGTGTTAGTCACCATGGCCTTTTGATTTAAAAAAAATCTGGCAGTACCTATAAAATTTAAAATATGCATGCCCTGCTCCTCAGCAGTCCCATGCCTCAGAAAAGACAATGTGGATACGAAACTCCAATGCACAAGGATAAACATGCAATAGTGTGTACTGCGGTGTCATTGTCAGCAGTGCTTTTTAAAAACAAATTAATAACCATCGATATGGAAATGATAGAATAAATTTAGGCGCATGTGTATCTACACCATGAAATGTCATGTACACCTGAGAGAGAAATGGGGAGAGAGAGAGGGGGAGAGAGAAGACAAGACCTATGTCAGTGGACTATGAGTGGTTTGCACAGGGCTAAGAGTAGCAAGATAAAGAATAACCGAGAACACTGCGCATGTGCACTGTGTTTACATGTGATTACATGGGCAGGAGGATATATGTTCTCCATGTATATATACACAAGTGTGTAGCTATAATATATACATAAATATATGTACTGTTGACCTGAAGAACATGGATGTGAACTGCATGCCCCCCCCAAGGGTATGTTGTATCCCCATTTCACATTCATGGGTCAGCCAACCCCAATCAACCACAATGCACCAATACGGGAGGGCTGACTATAAATTATATGTGGATTTTCAACAGGGGGTGGGGTCGGTCCCTACCTTCACCACCTCCACCCTCCCACCCCACCGCGTCCATGTTGTTCAGGGATGAACTGAATATGCAGAGCATTTATGTGAGTGGAAAGAGAGATTCATAACAGAATACTAAAAAATTCATGGTGGTGCTGCACATGTTGCTTTCCTCTTTCTTTTTGACACTAGACAGCATTTGAATTTCATTTTGCAATAGCATGTATGTTAAAATATGCAAGAAAAGTAATAATGTGCTAAAAATTTGCCCCTTCGTTCTTCACTCTCTGCTGTTGTCCACCCTGCTCTGTGTCCAGCAGGACTGACATATATGGATCAGCTCACCCAGATTCCCTTGCCCTTCTGGTTAAATTTGGGCCAGTGGAGGGGATAAGGAGGGCAGCAGGGAATCAGAGTTTGTGACAGTATATGACAGTGTATTTGTCTTCATGGTCACCAGGGTTGGCTGACTCCTCTACCAGCTCTTGTCTTACAGGCCTCTCCATACACCAGGTTCCAGCAACTGTTTCTTCCTCTTGCTTCTTCAATCTAAAAATTGGTTAATAGCCCCCTATTTCTGCTAACCCTCAAGGTGCTCAACCACTGCTTGTTTGGTTTCCCTAAGCCCTACCCACACATTTGTAAATAGCTTCTTTATTAAACTCTTCTCAATTTATCCACTTTGTGTATGCCATTCATTTCTCCCCATGGCTCTAACTAAAACAATTATCAAGCAAGAAAAGAAATACTATACATGTTCAATTAAAACCCTTCCTTGCCAATGCAATTTAAAATTAGATGAACAACCCTAACATGAAATTGAAATTGCCTTACTTCAAAAAAAAAAAAGATGAAAACTCATTCCCCATCCACTAGAGTAAGGTGGCCTGGGTTGCAATCTTAGCTCAGCCCCCCACACCTTCGTTCTTGGCCCCTTGAAACTTCAGATTCCTTGCATAGAAAATGGAAATACAGTATCTACCACAGTAAGCTAGGTTACCTAGATGAAGCAGCTGGCAATGTGCCTGGCACAAGGCATTATGAAATTTGGTAAATAACTTTTTTTTTTAAATAGAGGCATGTTTTATTTATTTGTTTGTTTGTTTGTTTTATTTATACAAGCACTGGGTACAGTCAGAAGCGCGGGAGGGTGAGAGAATTCACCAGAGCCAGAGCGGGGAGCAGAGCAGGCAGAAGGACCGAAGTACACTGCTGAGGGGAGCAGCGGGCGGCAGGAGAGGTCTGCGCGTCATGTGGGACCCTCCTCCGGTGGCCGGGGAGCTGCCGGGGATCAAACCAGTGCCGCAGAGGCCGCGGGCAGCTTCGCAACCCAGCACTCAACCGCTGCACCACCAGGGAGGCCCTGGTAAATAACTTTTGAAAGAATATGTGTTATCTTTCATTTGTTCAAAGTGATTTTGTCCTATAGGTATAGTTACTTAGAATTTGCACAGGGCTTTTACACACATTGTCTCATTTGAACTCTCAAAGAACTCTGATGGATGATTGTTACCCCAGCTACACATGGGGAAACTGGGATTGAGAGAAGTTACACTTCCTGAACCAGGTTTCTCAGCCAGTAAACACCAGGGCTGGGATCCAAGCCCGGCCCTCTCGTGACAGACACGCTGCTCTTTGAACTTTGCCACCATTGTGGCACATCTGGTAAAATTTCTTTGAAAAATTGTACACAAAATTTCTTCCAATTTTCTCTAAAAGACAACAGGTTGGTAATAATTTTAGTTAATTTTTATACTGTAAAACTGTCCACAGAATCTCACTAATGTAGTCGGGACATGTAGGACCATAAGAAACTTCCCACATAGGAAGTAAAGCCAGGGGGCCTGGATTCCCATTCCAGGTAAGCCTGAGTGCTCTTCTAGATGTTGACCTCGAGTGTTTCTGTTGTACCCCAGTGAGTGACCTTTGCTCACAGAATGAGTCCTTGGATTTGCATATATATAGCCCATTAGATACAGCCTTGAGCTTATTTTTTATCAGAACTGAAATAAAAACACAACTCACCAGATATTGATAGGTTTTTGTTCTTATGCCCAATTGCATTACAATTGTCTGACTTCCCACCTCCCAGGTAGGAATAGGTACTGAGAGCCTCCTGTATATGAGACCAAGGGGGCCGAGTGTACTTTTGTCCTTGGAAATGAAAAACACAATCTCTTATGGCCCTAACTCCAACTGAGGCCTCAGCCACATCAGCACAGGCTGCACTTAAATGACCCCCTGAGGTCCCTACCATTGTGATTATTGAATCAATTACTCCCATTATTAGATCGCATGGCAGAATATAGACAAAAATGGTTTTTGGCCAAAGGAAATATCTTACAAATGATTGCAATAGACCTCAGAGCTCGGATGAGCCTGAAGGAAAATGCTGGGTCATTACCTGAAAGAGAAATAAAAAGATTGCTAACCTGATTGTGTCTTTAAGTTACATGAAAATGCAATCTGGAAAGAAAGAAAAAGAGAGAGGCCCTTGTGTGTGATTGAAAAATATAAACTGCTCCAATATTATAAAGGTGTTGTGTTTCAAACCATCATTCATAAATAAGTTATTTGGACCTAGAAGGTGTTTGTCCACAAACACAGTAAGTTCTCTAGTTGAGGGATCCTAAGCTGGCACAGCAAGACCACTGGTCTGCATTAGTGGGCTAGTTCCTTGAGCCCTAAGCCTGTCAAGGAAATGGCACATGCTCTTTTGAAGAGTGGATGTGCAGTGGGTAAGAACTGGGTTTCGGAGTCATACAGATCTGAGCGTGCCTCTAGGCCCTTCCATTTATTATCTGTAAGACCTTGGGCAAGTCACCTACACTCTATGCACCCATGACTTCTTTTGTGAAGTGAGGATGATAATTCCTATGTCACTAAGTCATTGTGCAGTTTAATGAAATGACCAATACCAAAAAACAGTGGATTTATTGTTTGTGGATTTGTTTCTATGGACTGTCCTTAAAGATATTTAAAAAAAATAGAAAAATGGAAAAGAAAAAACGCTTTCTACAAATAAAAAAAAACATACCAAAAGTCCTTGGGAAATGATAGGATATAAAAAATAATGAACATTGTTAGGGGTAAAGCTAAACTCAACCAAAATTTTTTTTAAAAAAGGTATTTATTATCCACCTTCCTTCATCCAGCATTTTCTTCCTATTGGCCTAGATCCCTGAGTACCCATGCCTTTCATCTCTGCTCGAAACTACACACTAGGACACTTCACTAATCTACCCATCCTGGATTAGTGCTCCACTCCCCCCACAAATACATGTAGTTCTTCTCTGCCCTTTCTTCCATCAAAATTTCTATTCAATGTGGTTTGAAAATGAGTGATCTGTTCATGTGAAATATGTCTAATTTTTCAGAGGAACTAGTTAAGTTATATTCCAATTGTTGAAACTTCAGGCAACATCACAAAAAGTTCTAGGCAGTGCCAGGGGAGGTGTTTTCAGACCCCATGTCAGGGAAGTTAGGGTATCATCTGCTGCTGAGGAACTTTGAGAAAGTACAACTTCAGGCTTCTAATTCACAGAAGATAGAATAGAAGCCACTGTTCTTCTTACTAAGTGTAACCAAAAGGTTGGGCACCTGTATACTATATATAAAACTACCATAGAAAGACTCCGAAAACAAGAAAGCAAACTGGGTAGGCACCTTGACCTTCAAGGAATGATACAATAATACGTTCTTTGGGTTTTCTTTCTTCCTCCTATAGCCCAGACATGGAGCTAAAGAAGCAGATAACATGGAAACACCAACAGAAGCAGACAGAAAAGAAGCCCCAGCACAAGCTTTCTCTCTCTATCCAAAAAGTCAGGAAAGAAGCAGCCTAGCAAGGAACAAAAATTGTAGTAAATAACTACTGTGCATGAGATACATGTAAGTGATAAAACTGTAGCCCCATCTCCACCCACACTGGCAAAGGCCAAATAGGGAAGCTGGACTTCCATTCCTGAAAGGCTGTAATAAGGCAATGCAACTCCCTGTGGGCAGTGTCAAAGGTCAAGCAGGGAGCTGAAATTTCATCTCCACTGGCCAGTAGGTTCATCAGAGACCACAGAGGAGATGCCCATCTGCCTTCACTTGGAGGCTAGGAGGTGCCCCCGCCTTCCCTGCTGGGTTAGTGTCAGAGAAGGCCTAGAGGAGAGTCAAGGCTGTCATCATCGTCCAATTGTTACAAGACCTCACCCACCATGGTATCAGTGAAGACCACCCCTGAAGTCTGAACCCCACTTCCACCAAATAGCCACCAGGAGCCTGCCCACTGAGTGCCGGTGCAGCCTGAGTGCAGTCAGAAGAAATTAACTAAAACAGAAGATTAAATAAGATCTCAAGACTTATAATACAAAACTAGTTTCAATAAAAAATCACTGGTCATACCAAGAATTGAGAAGATTTCAAAGCAAATGATAAAAGACAATCAAGAGTTGTCAACACCAAGGGCCTCCACGGTGGCGCAGCGGTTGAGCGCTGGGTTGCGAAGCTGCCCACGGCCTCTGCGACGCCGGTTCGATCCCCGGCTGCTCCCCAGCCACCAGGGGAGGGTCCCACATGGCGCGCAGACCTCTCCTGCCGCCCGCTGCTCCCCTCAGCAGTGTACTTCGGTCCTTCTGCCTGCTCTGCTCCCCGCTCTGGCTCTGGTGAATTCTCTCACCCTCCTGTGCTTCTGACTGTACCCAGTGCATGTATAACCAACCAACCAAACAAACAAAGAAACAAATAAATAAAAACATGCCTCTATTAAAAAAAAAAAAAGTTGTCAACACCAAAATGACAGCAATGTTAGAATTATCTGTCAAAGATTTTAATGCAACCATCATCTAAATGTTTCAAGGCACAGTTATAAACACTCTTCAAATGGCAAAATAGAAAGCACTGGAAAAGAAATAGAAAGGGTCAGCAAAGAAATAACGTTAAGAATTAAATGGAAATTTTAGAACTGAAAAAACACAAGAACCAAAATGAAAACCTCAGTGCATAGGCTTAATAGCAAAATGGAGGTGCTAGAGGAACTAGCAGTAAGCTGGAAGGTAGAACAATAGAAATTACTTAATGTGAATGTCACAGCATAATCTAAAACTGGGAGTTTCCATGTTCCCTGCCACACCTCATGAAGGGGGGAGCTGGACAGCAAGGGGAAGCTAAAAAGGACTTGGGTGAGAAGACCTGGAGAAGGCACGTGGAGCAGAGACATGTGAAGAAGCCCCGCTTGCTCCTCGGCCTTCGACTGGTGCCAAGAGCGTGCAGGACATGGAAGGAGACACGTGGAAGAGATGTGGGTGAGAGACCCACGGGGAGGTTAAGAATGGCGGTTTTAATCTCAACTTTGATTTTGTTCCTTCTGTCCAGACGTGCTGGGCCCTTCTGCCCCTTTCCGGTGGGTGCCCACCTGGAGGTGCCTTAGACATATGGCAGGCTTTCAGGCCTCAGTGGCCCTGCTTTGGCCCTGTTTGGCTGGACCTTTACCCCCAAAGGGATGGGTAACTTTGGGTGTTTTAATGGAAACCATTATCCTTTCTTCTCTTCTCTCTATGCACACTATTTCATTAAATTTCTTTTCGACTGAAGTCTTGCACACTAAGTATATGCTTTGTCTTTATGCAGCAGATGGCAGGACCCATTCAGGGCACACAGGCTTGGGTAGTCTCTGGGTGCCCGCAGTCGGCCTGTTAACATGAACAACTGAAAAAATAGATTGAAAAAGGAACTGAGTTCCTGGGGCCCTATGGTAACATAGCACGATAGCTAACGTTCATGTCATTAGAGTTCTAGAAAGAGAGGAGAAAGAAGGCAGGCCTGCGAAAGTGCTCAAGGGAATGATGACTGAAAACTTTCCAAATTTGGAGTAGACATAAACCTGTATTAAGTAGGTAGGGCTTCCCTGGTGACTAGGGGTTAGTCTCGGTGCTATCACCATGATGACCTGAGTTCTATCCCCGGCCAGGGAGCTGACCCATATATGGCACAGCAGACCTCTCCTGTCTCGTCCGCTGCTCCCCTCAGCAGTGTACTTCAGTAGATCTGCCTGTTCTGCGCCCTACTCTGTCTCTGGTGACTCCTCTCACCCCTGCACCTCTGGTCTACATCCCAGTTCTTCTACACAAAAATAAATAAATCTTTTGAAAAAACCTATATTAAGAAGCTGAGCAAACTCCAGACAGATAAATACAAAGGAATTCATGCCAAGACATATCATAATTAAGCTTCTGAAGATTAAAGACAAAGAAAAAGTCTTGAAAGCTGCCAGGGGATAATGACTCCTAACCTACGGAGAAAAAACAACACAAGTGGCAGCAGATTTCTCATTAGAAACCAGGGAGTCAGAAAGAAGTGGAACAATATTTTTCAAGTACAGAAAGAACTGAACAGCCATCATCCTACTCCCAGAAAAGACATTCTTCAGGGATAAAGTGGAAATCATGACATTTTCAAATAAAGGAAAACTAGGAAAATTTTTCCACCAGCAACTTACTTTAATAGAAGAGCTACAGGAAGTTGTCTCAACAGAAATAAAATGACAAATAATCATCTTTGGGTTATCAGGAGGGAGGAAAGCACAGAAAGACAAAATATGGGTAAAAACAAAGCCTTTCCTTCACCTTTTGATTTTTTTTAAATCACATCAATGCTTGAAGCAAAAATTAGAGCACTCTCGGACAGGGTTCTAAATGTAGGTACAGGAAATCTTTTAAGATTAAGTAGGAAAGGATAAGAGGGTGTAAAGGGAGGTGTGGTCTCTGTCAACGCATTGCTAGGTATATACATATCACGTGACATCTAGAGGCTGTACCGGTCACCACTGGCGAGGTCATCTCGTGACAAGACTCCTTAGGGGAAGGTGACTTTGCCTGAAATCATCCTCTTTTCCTTTTGCTAATAACCTTGTCTCACCCTTTTTCTGACTACAAAAACCTTTTAGTTTGTACATTTTGCAGTGCCTTTTTATTTGCTTGATGGGATTTTGCCTGACTCATAAATTGTTTAATAAATCCAATTAGATCTTTAAAATTTAGTTTAAAAGGCCACTTAAAGAGACACATTCACAAACAGTAATAATAAATCAAAATGGAATTCTAAAAAATAGTCAAGTTACAAGTAAGAAGGTAATGGAAAAGAAAACCGAGGTGAAAAGCAAAGAGAATCAACAGAAAACAAAAAATAAAATGTGGGACTTAAGACCTAACATATATTACATAAATGTGAAATGGTCTAAATACACCAATTAAAACACACAGAGAGATTGGCAGTGTATTAAAAAGTAAGACCCAACTATATGCTAGCCAAAAAAAAAGCCTCATCTCAAATAAAATGATACAGACAGGTTGTAAGTGAAAGCATAAAAAAGATACACCAAGGAAAGCAGAAGTGATTATATTAATATCAGATAAAGCAGACTTGAGAGCAAAGAATATTACCAGAGACAGAAAGAATATGATATAATGAAAACAGAATCACCCCACAGAGTACATAGCAATCACACATGTTTATGGAGCAAAAAAAAAAAAAAACAGTTGCAAAACACCAAAGGCCAAAGATAATAGAACTGAAAAAAAAAAAAAAAACCCAGACAAATCTACAATTATAGTTGAATAATTCAACATGCTTTCTCTAGAACTGATAGAACATCTAGTCAAAAAATCAGCAACGATACACATTCTTTGGAAGAGCCCATGGACCAAGTATCGTGACAGATCACATCCTGGGCTATAACACAAACATCAACAAATTTAAAAGACTTGCAATCACACAGTGTGTATGTCCACCGCAATGAGATCAAACTAAAATCACCAACAGAAGGATAACAGCAAAATCTCCAAACAGTTGGAATCCGAAGAACTGAATAATCTACGGGTCAAATTCTCTTTGAGAATTTGGTGAAATCTGGACTCTCTCCCCAGAAAATTCCCCCTACACACCACACTTGGTGTATAATTTAAGGCAGTTAGTCAAGCTGTAATTTGCTCATTTTAGTGAACAGATGATTCCACTTAGAATCAGCAAGAACACAGAGTAAAGGGGCATGTTAAGAAGACACAAATTATTGCGGATACTACAGATTCATACTTTTTCCTGCAAATAAGGATTCTCTACTGAATGCACAGTGCTTGGCAGTGTGTCGAGTTGGGGCAGTCTCCAGAATGAGACACACTCGATCCTGCACTGTCCATCAGAGAAAAAAGCTAAGCCATGTACATTCTTGCACTGTTTCCATGCCCATAAAATGGGCATCAAAACCGCGTCTATCTCCCGGGGCTGTTTTGAGGATCATGCGTGGACAATTCCCTGGACGTGCCGAATGCACCCTTCCCCTAAAGCCTGAGAAAAGTTGGGTCTGGTTACATGTAGGGACAAGGGGTATATAAGCGTCACAAACATCAGCGCATGACAAACAACCTCCTCATGCAATAACCCCCTTCATATAAATCAGCCTTGGCATTTTCATAATTAAGGAAAAGTCATTGACAAACTTACTTGTTTCTAGCAGGCTGGATCACTTGTACTTAAATGGCAAAAGACTGCTACGTGACATCTCATACGCATGTCCATGTGGCTGCGGATTGAAATTCTGCTTTAAAGGACACAAATAATTTCAGTTACTCCCGAGGCTTTCCTCTCCGTGTTCACGCTCACCCCCTCAGCATCGACGTGACGAGCGTGGTATTCGACACAATCAAGGGCTTGGGGTTTCCCCAGTGGGAAATCTGCCCTCACTGGCTCTGCCCTGAGTTCTAATCCAGTCCCAGGCGGGAAAGCCACTGGGAAGATGGTTTTCCAGCGTCCCGGGCAACCCCGAGGCCCGAGACCGACACCTGCGGCAGCCCCGCGGCCCGCGACTGGGAGCCCGGCCGGGGTCCCCGCCCCGCCGCAGCCCCGCCCCGCGAGGACCGCGGCCCGAGGGCCTCCCAAGGCGTTGCGGGGAGGGATCGGCGGCCGCCTCGCCTCGCCTCGCCTCCCCTCGGAGCCGGCGCCTCCTTCCCCGCCGGCCCCGCGCGCGGCCGAGCAAGGACCGGGGCTGGGGCGCTGGGGCCGGCGGGGTCTGCCCGACGTGCGCCTCCCGGCAGGGACAGCGCCGGACCCGAGGGCCCCTCTGGGCGGGCCGGCCTTTCTCCCGGCCACCCCGCCGTCTGGGGCGCTTCACCCACCGCCCTGCCCGGGGATGCCCCCTCAGCCACGCCCGGCCCTCCTCTCCCGGGGACAGGGTCCCCAGGACGGCCCAAGGCCCTCCCTGCCTCCTGCGGCCACTCCTCCCCTTCATGTTTCTTTCATGGGCGCTTCTCTAAAGAAATATCTTGCCCTTCAAACTCCATCTTGGCTTCCCAAAGAACCAGAACTTTCACATAACCCTAAACTGTGTCTCTGAGCGCGAGAAGCCCTGGAGACAGCCAGAAATGACTAGGTGTGGAACTTTGCCAACTGTCGTCATCCTAAAAATAGCCAGCGGGGTTAAGAGCTAACAAGTGCTTACAAAAGTTCTAGGCAGTTAGAAGGCGGAGGCTTCTGAGAAGTTGTCAGATTGAGAGCCATTCACTGCCCAGCTCTTTCCCTTTTAGATCCAGAGGCTAAATTCCCGAGCTCCAGAGTTCATCAGAACATGCGAGTTTTTGAATCATTCCAGTTGGCAGGGCGGGGGAGGGACTATTTCCTTGAGTAGCTGATCAGTTGAACGGTTTAATAGTCATTTAAACAGCAACAGTATTCCCCCCCACCCCACGCCTTTTGCTTGCCAAGCAGAATAAGGAGGGGGTTGTGAATGAGGAGGTGAATACAGTATGTTGTAAATTAGTGCGTAAATTAAGGATTTGTTTAATTGTGTTTTATTCCAAGAAAATGTCTAAGCAACATTCTGAATTAAATCCAAATGCCATTTCCACTACTAACTTAGCCTTTCTTCCTGGCAAAAACCCTGAGTTCATGTGTATTCATTAAAATCTAGTCCTAATTGCTCCCTAGTCAGCTATGAATCTTAAGAAGCTTAGCCGTTAAGTACTTAAATTGTGTTTGCTGACAGAAAATGGAATTTTCTCTAATGATTTGCTATGAAAGTCTCCATATTGTTATTATAGTGATTTTATTCATTGTAAGTTTCAGAGACCATACTAAGAGCATTCACATTAAAATTTATTCATTTAAAAATTAAGCAGATTGAACTATCTCTGGATACTTCCTTAAAAGCCAGTTAATAGTTTCAGACAATGAAGAATTTCTAAGTCCATGGATGTGGCAGTGGATCAGACATGGACAATGGACACCGGTACACCCAACACCACTTCCTGGATCCAGAGTTTCTCTCTCCAAAATGGTGGTGGGGTTGGGTTGGGATCAAGGAGTAGGGCCAAGGAGGAGGGTCAAGGTCAAGAAGCAAGAAATCAGGTCTTCCTCCCCAGTGTGGGGCCATCAAACACCAAGAAATCAGCTCACTCCCAGCTGCCACCTTTAGTGGCTGGAGGGGCGGGGAATCTAAATATTGCAATAGCTCCAGTATTTCCCTTTGTTGACTGTGGAGTTGCCACTAGCCTGTCTAAGCTCTCTATCCCTACCCCGTTGCCTTTCATCACCTATTCTTTATCATTTTCCTGCCCTTTGCATCATTCATTTTTACCTTCACTGGCTCATAAGCTCTGGGTTTTTTCTTTGTTTGTTTTATGTATGCTTTGTCATTTTTTTTTTTGAAAAGTGACCATACAGATGTTTGTGTTCCCACAAAATTTCATGTCAAAGGCCTAATCCCCAATAGCAGTGAGGCCTTTGAAAGGTAATTAGGCTTAAATGAGGTCATGAAAGTGGGATCCCCATGATGATATTAGCATCCTTGTGAGAACATCCCAGAACTTGCTCGCTTGCTCTCTGCCTCGTGAGGATCAACAAGAAGGCAGGCATGTACAAGCCAGGGCGGTGGTCCTCACCAGGAAATTAATCTACTGGCATCTTGACCTTTGACTTCCCAGCCTCCATAACTGTGATACGTAAACGTCCATTTACTTAAGTTACCAAACCTCTGGAATTTTGTTATAGCAGACTGAGCTGAGACAGTAAAGTAACTGTGGTGATAAGACCTTTGCTAATGTCATAGTAAGGTGTAGGGAGAGCCGAAACATGCCATAGTCCTATCTGTTGGCAAGCCTCAGCCTCTGAACTGTGACCTCCACCAGTGTGTCTCAGTTGCTCCCCCCTTGGATGGGACAGGATAGCTAAAGGAGACTGGAGCTGAGAGCTTCCACCACCCCCCATTTGGAAAGCTAACATCAGCTGGAGTTAGGTGTTTCCTTTTCCCTACCTAGGCCAGGCATTGATAGTATCCAATCAAGTGAGGCACCAGTAAAAGTTGTTAAGAACAGAAAGCTCTGGCATGTTTCAAAAAAAAAAAAAAATTCTCCACCACCTGCTGGAAAGATGGGAGAACCTGGTTAGGCTGCTGAATTTGGGGAACGTGGGATCCGTCCTATTGGACTGGTTCCCCGTGGAGTTTGTAACTCTTAAGTTAGCCGCACTGGGCCTCCAGCTGTTTACCATAACTGTAACTCATTAACTAAAGCTCAGGTTTTCCTACTCCAGAAGCGGTTCCCATGAAGATTTCTCCTGATGAGTGGCTGCTTCATTAAATGGTGACTGTCTCCCCAAACTGGGGGGCAGTGGTTTGGCCCCCTGACCTCACTTTTCTAACAGATCTAAGAAGAGTTGTTGATTTTTCAGTTTGTTCAGCCTTTTAACTTGTTATTAGGATAGAGTGGCAACTTCTAAGCTAGACTTATTTATTTTTCCTACCTATGTATACCTTCTTTATCAACTCAGTCCCTGCTTCCTATGATAAAGTAATAAGCAGATTTGTTTGTTTTTTAAAGGAAAGTGATGCACAACAATAAAGATTGAAAATCACTCTCCATTCTTTAGATGATATTTTATTTTCATGAACATATTTTGCTGTTATTGTAAATTTATACTAAGTAAACAATGATGGCATTAACTGGAAATCGTGATGCGCTTTTGATCATCTTTCTCACAAAGCAACAGCCAAAAGAACTTCCTAACAAACATCACTTAACCACTAAATGATTCTATTTTTTATATGATAGCGTATTTAGATATTGCTCTTCATTCCATTTTCTTCTCTATTCTATTGCCATTAACAATAATGAGCTTTCCACACTTTCTCTGAAAAAATAATAGATTCTTTAAGCAATTGTTTCCCTACTGAATCTTATTGTAGAAAACACAACATGTCTTCAGAATCATGTTTAATGAATCTAGCCTCACCCAAAGCCCTCAGGCTTAGGATTCACATCTGATCTGAGGGTTATGTGTGGCCCTTAGCATACTGCATTATGATCCATTGTTCCCTTGTCTGTCTCCAGACCATACTTGGACATCCTCTAAAGCAAAGTCCTTATCTTATTCACCTGTGTATCGTCCATTCCACGCGCCAAGCTTTGGCACGTAGTTGGCACTCGGGAAATATTTGTTCAACTGGGATGTATTTCCTCTTACCCTCGGTTCACTCCTCATCAAGTATTCATACACTCACTCTCATTGAAGACACATTCATTGTAAAAATGCTCTCTGTGAACAAAGGAAAAAATTCAAATACGACCTTTCCTGTGTAACTGTAGGGTAAGGTAAAAAGTATCAGGCTTTTCTGCCCTCCCGCCATTAGGATTAATGATGTGTCCTTGCGGTCCTGAATGCATGTCTGATGGCGGACACCTGGAGTTGGGCGTGGGCCTACATAAGTGGGTACACCTGGGCTGAGAGACGGCGCTTATAAGGGTGGCGTCACGGGGATGCCAGCAGAACCACAAGAGAAGCAGAGAGAAGGCCGGAGAGCCCAGACAGAGTGAAGACTTGCTGGGGGCTGGGAGGCTTGTCAGCCTCCCGGACCCCCGGCTGCTCTGTACCCGGTAAATCCCAATAAAAGCCTGAAAAAGCCACTGAGGGCTCCAGGACTCTCTCTCCTCCTTTACCTGGTCTTCTCAGGTCTTAGAGATCCTGCTCTGGCCCTTTCTGCCCCCTACAGTAACCTTATCAAGGAAAGGTTTTCATTGTACATCATTGTAGCGACAGGAATGGACACAGGGCAGGTTTTCTGACCCAGCAGAGCGGGTCAAGGAGGACTCAGAGCCCTCAGTGGCTTTTGCAGACTTTTATTTAGATTTATCAGGCACATGGCAGGCAGGGGTGCTGGGGGGCCGGGAGGCTGGCAGGCCTCCCAGCCCCCAGCAAATCCTCACTCTATCTGGGCTCTCTGGTGTTCTCTCTCTCTCTCTGCTTCTCCTCTCGGCTTCTGCTGGTGTGCCCGTGATGCCGCCCTTATAAACTCAGTCTCTCAGCCCAGGTGTACCCACTCCAGGTGCCCGCCATCAGGCATGCGTTCAGGACCACAGGGTTCCCTCATCCATCCTAATGGCGGGAGGGCAGAAAGGCCTGATACTTTTACCTCACCCTACAATCATTCATTCAATAACAAAAATTTTTATTGACTACACCGTATGTGCCAGGAATGATGCTAGGCACTGGGGCAACAGTGTTAAACAAAATAGATGCGTTCTCCACACTTAGAGTGAAAGAGACCACATTACATGGTTATTTAACCACAACAGCATGTCTCATCACAGCATGGCCACACTGTCTAAATGCCTTTCCTTATTTGTCTACCCCTTTGATTGTTCTGTCCGTAAGGACAAGAATACCATCTATCTGTTTTGCTGAGATTTATCCTCACTTGCACCCAGCACTTAGCACAGCCACTGTCCTACACAGGGCAAGATCCCAACAAATTTGAGAGAAATGAATTAAAAAATTAAAGAGTAAATGACAAAATAAATAAAGACTATGGATGTTATTGTGTGGTAAAATTAACTAGGCAATTTTCCTATCGCCCATTGAGCAGGTCTTCTTGGATTTACAAACAAGAGATATGATTTAAGGAATCATAGCCTAGTGGAGGCTGTGGCCTATGGACTTTAATCACACGCCATTCCCATCAATTATTCTCCTTCCCAGCACAAGGAGAAGCATTGATAGCAATTCAGAGAGGATTTGCAAGGAGACTCAACAGCATGGACCAAAGCCTTTGTTAAGAGGTGTCCATAGATCAGTTGTTGAGTGCTTCTAACATCTATTTGACATGGTGCAGTAATTAGCACCCTCATTGGTCATTTTAAAACAATGCTTGCTTTCTTTTCTCAGGTGTATTCCCCATAGGGCCCAGAAACTTAGTTGATTTTTCTGTGGTCACACAGCTAGTAAATAATGTAACTGGAAATTGACCTTAGGTCCGTCTGTTTCTGAGGCAGAACCCTAAACCCCATGACAGATGCCCAGCAAAACAGACAATTGGTCTTCAGCATGGGGAAAGGAAATCAGGATCTACAGAGAGTCAGAGTGTGAAAAAAGTATATTCACCTGCTTTACGATGCTGAGTACAGAGCACATATTTATCTCATTTCCCTTCCAAGAAATCCCAAAATGAATAAAAAGGAATAAAAAGCCTAAACTTTTAAGGACCAAAAAGATTAAAAAAAAGAGTTATTCAGTGGTTTGGAGATTCCAACAACTCTTGGAAGTAGAACAGAGAGGAGAAGGCCGCAACTCTCAAACCCTATAGCGGTGGTTGCTGGCCATGAGCCATTGTAGGGTAAAGAAAATATCAGGCTTTTCTGCCCTTCCACCATCAGGATGGATGATGGATCCTTGTCCTGAATGCATGCCTGATGGCGGGCACCTGGAATAGGGTGTGGGCATAGGTAGATGGGATTCAGCTGAGCTAAGACTGTGCTTTTAAGGGCGGCGTCACGGGGACGCCAGCAGCAGCAGTAGAAGCTGAAGCCGAGAAGCAGCAGAACGAACTCCAGAGAGCCCAGATAGAGTGAAGACTTGCTGGGGGCTGGGAGGCCTGCCAGCCTCCCAGCCCCCCACCCAGCACCCCTGCCTGCCATATGCCTGGTGAACCCCAATAAAAGACCTGCAAAAAACCCACTGAGGACTCTGACTCCTCCTTTACCCGGTCTGCATGGGATCAGAAAACCTGCACTGTGGTCCAGTTCCTGCCCTTACAGCCATCTAGTCTGCTCTGTGAAGCCCTTAAGAGGCATCAAGAAGGCAGGGATGAAACTGAGAGTTGAGAAAACAGGAGATTGGTTGAGTATCTATACATGCACTGAACGCTCTCGAAGGTTTCCACACGCACCCCAAGCAGATGGGCAAGAAACTAGAGATTTTATTTCTGGGAACATTAAAAGGTAGATCAAGACCTTAAAAAAAAAAAAAAAAAACACCAGCTGTGCTGGAGAGCAGGAGTAAATGATAAAATAAGGTGTTTGTGAGAGTTTGCTCCTGAAACTATGAGACCACTCCCACCACCATCCCCAATTTTACCCTCACCGGGTTCCATAAATAACAGCAGCCAGTCTTATTTAAAAATGTACCCCCAAAAAGGACCTCCATATGCTTACATCTGAGACTTGAAGATCCCTATGGAAAAGTCTGACTTCTTGCCCCTTTCATTGTACACTATCAGTCAACAATTTTTACCCCTACACGGATTTCCAATAAGTCTTAAATAGATACAAAATTTAAAAGGAGAAAATGGGAGAAATACTTTTAACTTTGGGTTTGGCAGTTAGTTTTTAAACATAATACCAAAAGCATGATTTATACAAGAAAAAATTTGATAAATGAGATTTTGTCAAAATTATTAAATTTTCCTCCGAAAAAGATGCTGTTAAAAGGACAAAAAGACAAATCACAGACTGAGGGAAAATATTGGCAAGTTCCATATTTTACAAAGCCCATGTTTCTAGAATATATTAAAAAAAAACTCTTAAAACTTAAGTATAGGAAAATGACTCGCTAGTGTCTAAAATTGCTGAAACAAGGATAACAATATAAGCCTATTCTAGGAAAAAGGAATTAACTACTATAAGGAAAAGTTTAAAAGAGTTAAAAAGGGATTGCTTCTTAGAGCAGGATTAATTGCTGGTAATAGTAAGAAGTGGCTGCTATTTGCCATGCAAAATCTTTCCGTACTATGTATTTTTTAACTATGTGAATATATTGCTTTCATAAAAATTTAAAAAGCAAAGGCAATCTCTGTGATTCTATTACTATGAAGTTCTAGAATCAGCAAAACTAATCTTACATGTCATTTAATCTCAAATGTGTCAGAGAAAAAGTATCTATATACTTATAAAGAAAGCAAATAAGGTAAAATGTTAATCAGGTAGATATAGGTCAAGGGTATATGAATATTCTTTCTGGTGTTTTTTTTCTTGCAAATTTTCTGTAAGTTTGAAAATATTTCTGAAAAAAAAATTATAAAATAACTCGTATGGTAGAAAAATCATTATCTCTAGAGAGTAAAGGCATAGATCACCTGGGAAGAGAATAAAAGAAATTTCTGGAATGTTGGTAATGCCCCATATCTTGATGAGAGTTTGAGTTGCATGGTATGTGCTTATATCAAACTTGATAGTATGGTGCAAAAAAATTGTTACATTTTGCTGTTTGAACATTTTACTTCAATTAAACATAAACACACAGTGAACTTAAAGATATCATGCTGAAGTGTTTAGAGGTGAAATATACTGATGTCTGCAACTTACTTCCCATTGCAACAAAAACAAACAATAAAATGGATTGATGAATGGAAAGAAACATAGATCAACAGAGTCATAAAGCAAAAATAGCAAAATGTTCATTAAATCCTGTGGTGGGTATGTGATTGTTCTCTATATTATTTCAACTTTTCTGTGTGTTTGAGATTTTTCATAAGAAAATATTGGAGGAAAAGCAAAGGATGAGAAGGTACTATGAAAGGAGTCATATGATTTTAAAATATATATTTCAAAAGAGGGATCTGAAGCCTACATCTACCCATGCTGAGGTATGCATGGCCTTCTCCAGAGGTCCAGCCCCACAGCCACATAGTCTCTCTGTCCTCTGTCTTAGCCAGCACCATGCAAAGTGGACACTTCACACCCACAGATAGATAAAAGATGGGGCCTCCCATTTTCCCATCAATCTTAATCAAACTTTTACTCAGGGTTTTACAGAGATAAGCTTCTAGTCTTCATTTGTCAACTGAGAATTTTAAACTTCCCCTGGGATATTTGTGGGCTTGAAACTTTCATCTCATACTTTCTTATGCCTAAGAGGCAGTGCTGAGTCAGATGCAAATATTTTGGTTAAGTGAACAGCCTGGAGAGAACTACAAACAACCATTACCAGCATCAATCTTTTCAGACCAGGTCGCACATTTGCAAATAACCCCAATGCACATCGACAGGAGAATGAATAAGAAAATTGTGGTGCCATCATCTAATGGAATACTATACAGTAATTAAAGTTAATGCACTAGCACCGGGGTAACAAAATGGATAAAACCTCAAATATTTCGTGTTGAACAGGAAATGCAAGATGCTAAAGAATACATATAGCATAATACCATATTTTAAAAATTTAGAAACATACCATATTTAAAAAATTTAAAAACACAAATCAATGCTGAACTTTGAGGATATATACCTATGTATCAAGTGTGTGGAATGATAAAACCAAATTCAGAATAATGGTTTCGTCTTGGGAGAGAAAAGAGTTACACAGGTGGCGTCTACGATTTTTGCTTTAGAGATACAAATTTAAAAGACAGTTCTGTTTCTGATCATTGCCAATGAGGTCATTCAGAACTACCTGTCTGCTAAAGAAAAGTAAGAACATTTTTAAAAGAACATATTCTTAAAATTGTTAAGGAACTGATAAAATAATATAGAATTACCATGTCTAGATCCAGGGTTAGATTAGAAAGGTATTTGGTCCACTTTTGCCCTCCGGAGCTTTTGCCATTATAGAAGAGGTGTCAAGGTGAGCAACATTGCTGATAGATCTAGAGGAACAAAAGTTGAAGTCTAGGATTTACAAAGAGTGGAGGTTCAGAAAACCAACCCTTCATCTAGGATTGGCTCTCAGAAGACTCCAGAGACTCTCCACTAGGTGGCATAGGCATGAACTAGAAATAAAACATAAATTGAATGGAATACAACTTGGGATCATGTGTGTGGTCCTGAACATCTCAAGCCCTGAAACTGGAGCAGGATGGTTGCAGGTGGTGAGCCTAGAGCCTTGCCATCATTAAGCATTTGGAAGTAGATACTTCAGTTAAGCCTCCAGAAGAGAATGCAACCTGGCTGACACGTTGAATGTTAGCCTTGTAAGACTCTAAGCAAAGAACCCAGACTCCTTACCCAGAAACTGTAAGATAATGCACATTGATTGAAGCCTCTGAGGTTGTGGTCATTTGTCACACATCAATTATTACCTCTACAACTCCACAATGACTAGTACTTGAATGCAAGCTGTCCCTAAGGGGCTTGGCCTAGGACCTGTGCTTGGCCCAGGTTTTCTGTTCAGCAGATGCAATTCATATAAAGGGGTGGCAGCAGAATCTCAGAAGCTGAGTGAACAAGTCCTTCAGACATAAGGAGACTGAGGGAGTGCAACACACACATTGACGGAGGGAGGGATGCTGTAGCCTGATTGGGATCAGAACAGTTGGATGTCCTTATAGAAGCGACTACTACTGAAGCCACTGAAAACCATCTCATGCTGGGAAGGAACCAGAAGTTGCAATCCAAGAAGACCAAAGAGTTCAAATAAAATAGCATGAGAGAGACATACACCAAGAGACAATAATAAAGCTGTCAAGAAAGAATGGCAAGGACAGAATACTAAAAATATTAGGAGAAAATAGGGTAGCTTATAAGGGAACACTAATCAGACTATCAGAATATTTTTCAGCAGAAACATTAAAGCATAGAGACTAGAAAGAGATATTCAAAGTACTTAAAGAAAAAGATTTCCATTCTAGAATCCTCTACCCAGCAAGATTAATAACCAAGGTAAAAAAGAATAAACAAAATAAATGAACAAAACAAATACATAATCTTAGAGCCCAAGAACCAAAAAAGAGGCTTCAGGAAGAGAAGGGGGAAGGGGTTGGGCAATTGGGTAATAGGAGACAATTGCTACGTGGAAAATAGGCTTTTGATGGCGAACATGATGTAGTGAATATAAATGTTGATATAAGAGTCTGCACAGCAGAAACACAATGTTAGCAACCAATGTTACTTCAATGTAAATTAATAATACATGCATGCAGTGACTCACGCATAGTAGGGGGTTTCTCTAGCTTGTAGCAAAAGATGAATGTGGAGAGATTAGAAGCGCCAAGGGAATTTGGTGTGCCATTGCTGGCCTTGAAGATTCAAAGGATCACATGAGCAGGAATGTGGGTGACCTTTAGGAGTGATTCCCAGACTGCAGCCAACAAGAAAATGGGGACCTTGCACCTACAGCGACAAATATCTGAATTCTGACAACCTGAATGAGCTTGAAAGTGCATACTTCCCCACAGCTTGCAGACAAGTACACAGTAGGGCTGACACCTTGACTTTGGCCTTGTGAGACCTTAAGCAATGAACTGAGCCAAGCCCTCCCAAGTTCTGATTTACAGAACTCTGGGATAATAGATGAGTGTTGTTTCAAGATGCTAAGTTTGTGGTAATTTATTATAGCAATATGAGGCTTCAAGACCAATTAAGATGTGGTAGTAATTGAGGAAAGAGACGACAGTGACTCGGGTCAAAATAGTAGCTATGGAGATGGGAAGAAATAGGCAGGTTCTAGAGATATTTTGAAGATGTGAGAAAAAAATATTTTTGACCTAAGAACTGGAAGAGTGGAATCAACCTAGATTGGGAAGATGAAGGAAGGAATACTTTTAGAGGAGGGGTAAAGGGCAGGAACTCTGTTGCAAAAATAAGTCTGAGATACCCATTCATTAGGCGAGTCTAGACGGAAAAAGAGGTTCAAAGACTAAGCCCAGGGGCATTCCGGAATGATGAGGTCCAGAAAAGAAGGCAGCAAAGGAGAATGGAAAGAGCAACAGTCACTTCATTTCTCTGAGCCTCGGTTTCCTCGACTGTGTAATGGGGATACAAATAGTGCCTGCTGTTGAGTCAGGGAATTAAGTAAAAGGTTTTTAGGTGCTGAGCACAGCGTGTGGTTATAGGGTACTTTCGATAAATGTTAGTTAGTGTTCCAGAGGGCAGAGACCATCTCTCTCATTTCCTTATCCTTGTCACATCCACCACTTGGCCTTTTCGTCATGACGTCACTGGCACCAAGTGCAAGGCTTTGCACACTCTCCTTGCTAGATCGATACCTACTGAAGTGAATTTAATTCTTCCTTCCTCTTAGCATTGTAAAGCTAGGATTCCATTTTCAAGCTGAACAAAATGAGCAAATCTGTAGGAACACTTGCAACTCATGATTTTGGAAGCCCAGGGCAAGGAGAGGGACTGTCAGGAAGCAAAATGCCTTCATTCCAGCAGCAGCTTCTATTAAGGCACCGCCATCTTGCAGCCTCCACACACGCGCCTTTTCTCCCTAGATTTCCATTCCGAAGCAGTCAGAAGTAGAAACAACATAATAACAGAGAGAAATCCAATTTTGTTGACAAGACGAGGCTGCAGATATTCAGTTTCCAAACGAAGTATCCCCACAGGGCTTACTCATTTTCAGTTTGGGCTTACTCATTTTTTCAGACCCTCCAGATACTTATAAACTTCTACCTCTGAAAAGTACTGTCCGTGGCAGGTCATAGTTCTTTGACATGTGCCTTGTGGTTTCAAACAATGCCCTGAGCGGTGGCTACTGGGAATACTTGTGCTTTTCCCTCCTAACTTCTCCTCTGAGACATATTTACTGAAATACTTTATTGCTTCTGCATTGAGAATAATTTTAAACTGCAGTTAAGCCTGTAGCGGTTAAGTAAAAGCATGTATCATTTGGATTGAATTTTGTTGAGAAAGAATCAACTGTTCACTATCTGCCATGAAATTTTGAAAATTCGAGGTAATTAGCTCTTTGAAAGGAAAAACTGTTCTAATTTTCTCAGCTTCATGAAAAGGCACTCAGAAATACCGTTCAAAGCTTCAACTTTTGCTTCTGTGTTTTAAGGTAATGGTTCGATATCAGCAAAATGTGTGAATTTAATTAATGGGACCGAAACAAAAGAAACATTTCCAAAGAGCTCCAATCCATATGAGACCGATATGTTGACTTGTTGATGTGAATTTAATTAGTGTCTTCAAGCTAACTCCAAAGCCCCTTTATCTAATCATCACATTTCTATAAACCATTAGCACATAGTATTGGTTTGAAATGTTTTGCTACATAATCCACACTGTTGTCCCATCCTGGTAGAGTGTCTAATAAGCTCGATATGTTTCCACAGAGAAACTTTTGCATCCACATCAAGTAAGTGTGGGCTCAACTGTTGCTCAGAAATTAACTTAAAACCCTCCTTTAAGCATGTGGAACAGAAGTGATTTAGTGCCTGGCCTGCCTTTCCATCACTTTCCAACAGGAACAAAAGGAAGGAAATCAGATTTGTGCCGCTCTAACCAGTCTCTGGAAGCAGCTAAGCAAATGACTGACCTGAGTCCCAGGACTCCCCCGTGGCAGGGACGACGAGGACCACGAACGCTGCTTCGTTGGGCCATATTGACTTGGCAGCTTGAGGCTAAGAAATACGCTGTGGTGCCCTGGCAACAATTTCTCAATAATGAGTACATCCATCTCCCAGCAGCCCCTTCCCACTACCTTCTAAAACCAGAGTTCTTAAAAGCCAAAAGAATTTTAAATGACTTTTGCATTGTTCTGCTGTCCTAAAATTTGAGGAGTGTTTTGGTGGTAATTTAAGTCTTTGGGTTCAATACAAAAATAAGTCAGCCTTTGTGGGCTGGCCAGAGACCGAGGCAGGTAAATAGCAGGGCAGGACAGGGGAGACTTTCGGTCAGACTGAACTGGCTTCAAAACCCAGCTCTGCTCTTACTTGTGACCTTGCACATGCCCTTACTATTCTGTACCTCAGCTTCACCCATCAGCAGAGCGGGGATAATAATAACAGCCCCCTTGTCCTAGTTTGCTAGAGCTACAGTAAAAAAGTATCACAAACTGAGTGGTTTAGATAGCAAAATGTATTGTCTCTTATTTCTAGAAGCCAGAGCCTGAGCTCAAGGTGTGGGCAGGGTTGGTTCCTTCTGAGGCCAATGAGGGAGGGATCTGTTCCTGCCTTGCTCCTAGATTTGTAGAGACTGTCTTCTCCCTGTGCCTCTTCACATCACCTTCCCTTTATGTGTGTTTCTGTCTTCAAATTTCCTGTTTTTATAAGGACACTAGTCATGTTGGATTAGTTGGACCCTACCCATCTCTTAACCGGATTACCTCTATGAAGACCTATCTCCAAATAAGGCCACATTCTGAGGTAATAGAAGGGAGGGAAAATACAGGCGATAACACCCCTCAAGTGCTGCATCCTTTGAGAATGTGATGAGAAAATATGTGTAAATTCCTCAGCATAGTGCCTGGCTCACGTAAATACCCAATAAAAAGCAGGTAATAGCAGGAATGATCCATGTCCATAATTGCTGATTTATGGGTTAACTAATTTTTAGCTCAAATGAAATAAATATGTCTGTCCACACTACTCCTGGCATCCATTTTGCTTGACAAGTTGAGATGCTCAAGGTGAGAGATGCTAAACCATTGCAAGTAAGTAGGGAGGCCAAATTAGGTCCCTGTGGTACCATGACAGTAGGACTGTTTAGTGGAAGGAAGCGGTTAAGGTTACTCATCTGTCAGTGAGCCTCCCGGGATCAATTGTCACTTCACCAAAAACCTTGGGAGGGGGTGAGATGTCCTGAAGGCAATTTCACTTTAGAAAGACACAAGTGGGGCCCCGTGGGCTATCTTCAAGAAGACTGGAGATAAAGGGAACAGAAATCATGCCCCCTAGCCATCCAGGTTACTCTTCCCAACAGACATGACCTGAATGTGCTTTCAGAAGCCAGACAAAGGAGAGCACTGTGGGAGCTCAGAATGCAGGGAAGATGGCGCAATGGACTCTCCAGCTGGCAAGTGTCTGCTGTGTAGGTACAATAAAAGCCCCTGGGCTTTTGGTTTCACAGACTCTTTTTTTTTTTTTAAAGATTTATTTTTATTTATTTATGTATACAAGCACTGGGTACAGTCAGAAGCGCGGGAGGGTGAGAGAATTCACCAGAGCCAGAGCGGGGAGCAGAGCAGGCAGAAGGACTGAACTACACTGCTGAGGGGAGCAGCGGGCAGCAGGAGAGGTCTGCGCGCCATGGGAGCAGCCAGGGATCAAACCGGAGCTGAAGAGGCTGCCGGCAGCTTCGCAACCCAGCGCTCAACCACTGCGCCACCGGGGAGGCCCCTCACAGACTCTTTTTTTTCACAGACCTAAACACCATCTTTTAATACCTTCCAAGTTAAGTTGCTTAAGAGACCACAAAAATATTTTTTTCAATAATGTTTATTTACAAACAAAAGGTCCCTCTGGTTCATAAAGAAACTCAGTGGAATGCTCCTTATACACATTTCCTGACACACACTTGCTTAGGCAGAGAAAATGGGTCTAAGGAAACAGGAAGAAAAGAGCCATGAATGTCATCAGAGTCTACAGATGAAAGAGAAAGGATCTGTGTGGCAGAAACAATGTGAAGCTAAGAAGAAAGAGAGAGCTTGCAGCCCCCACCTGCTACTAACTAGTCGTGCAATCTTGTGTAGATCACATCTTCTCTTTGGGAGTTAGTAAAACAAAGATCTTGGTGTAGATGATTGCTGCACTTTCTTGTCTGGGTTGATCATTAATTCTTGGATACAACAGAGTCATAAGCAACACGCTCTCACCTATTCACAGTGGTTCTGGGAACAGTAGTCCCCATAGTTTCCCCAAACCTTTATGCATCACCCCAAATCACTGAAATATATGTTATGTTTCAGAAAGTGTTCTCTCCTGAAAGCCTTTGCCATCTGCCATTTTCTGTCCATGTGGTGGACTCCCTGGCTTCTTCCTGTGTTGACTTGACAGTGAATGGCACCCTCCTCCACTCCACAGCTTGAGCCCACTGCCCATGTTTGTACTCCTGGCACCTACTGCAGTGTCTGGCACAAGTGACCCATCTGCAAATACCTACTGGATTCCTACATTAATTGGGCATAGAATTGCAAGAGACATATACAGAATTTGGAGTTGCAAAGGCTTGGATTTAAGTCTCTGTTCTAACAGTTATTTGCAAGGTATTATAGCTCTCTGGGCCTTAGTTTCTCATCTGGCAATTGCCATAACAAAGTTTACAACCTTGGATTGTCGTGAGGATCAAATAAGATAGCAAGGAGCAAGCAGTCACTACATGCAATAGCTCTCCGCGTGCAAGGCGTAAACATGAACAAATGCGCAGCTTGACCCAAGGTGGGGCAAGCACTCGGCACAGTGTCCAGCCCAGAGCAAGTGCTCAGGACTTGAAAGCCCCCACCATTACCTTCACAGGAGGCTGCTGCCACCACCCTGCCTGTGCACGGACCTCCGTGAGTGTGAGGAGCGACAGAGAGATGACCAATCAGCCCTGCCCGCGAGCAGAGTCTCTTCATCTGCGGCTTCCACGGCTGTATGGTTGCTGCTTGCATGCTCCTAGATGCACCATTTATCAACCATCTAGAACATTCCACATTTCTGGATACCAGGATTCAAAAGAGAACTTTAAATCTTATCCAAGATGATGGTCAAGGCTACAGGGACCACACAGGGATTGCCTGGGATAGTCCCGGGTTATGTGCGTGACTCAGCATAATGATGAAGTGTCCTTTTTCACTTTCCAAAGGGTTCCTGATTGAACAATATGTTACATTATGGGCAAGCAAGTCCATGATATACTTATTACTCAAGGAACTTGTTTTCCGTGGGGAGAAAAAAACCCTAAGTGAAAGTCTTTTTAGTCTCTTTTCAACAGTAGTATCTTTTTTTCTCCCTGTGGCACAAGCTGTCTTTTTTTCCCTTCTGTGGCTGCACATGGCATGTGGAAGCAGACCACTGGGGAAATTAAGAGTGAGTGGTACAAGCAGCCTCGTCTCACAAGCCCGGCTTCAGTTATGCTGGGAACTAGCTGGCCTCGGCATCTGCTCCTGGACTGGTGGAGGCACCATGTCTTCCTGGACCCAAAGGGCGTGCTGTTTGGTGCTCCACCACCTGTCCTCTTCTTGACCACTGGCCACAGGACTGGACTGTGCCCGTAGCCATAACCTATGCAGATGGTCCCCAGCCCCCAGGCCTCTCCTGGCCTGCAGCTTTCAGACTGCTCTACAGCCTCTGCCCCCAGCTATCAGGATGCTTTCAGACAAGTCTCCAAGCACTCCCAGCTACCCATGGGGTCTGCAGGGCCAGAGGCGAGAGCAAGGGCCATGAATTATGTTGACTAGCTTAATGAGCTCTACTTAACCTCTTCTGCTGACCGAGGCTGCTTTGACAACATTTTGGTGTGATCCATTAGAGATTTATTTATTTTTATACAAGAGCTGGGGTACAGGCCAGAGGCGCAGGAGGGTGAGAGGATTCACCAGAGACAGAGTAGAACAGGCAGATGACAGAAATACACTGCTGAGGGGAGCAGCGGGTGAGACAGGAGAGGTCTGCTGCATGACGTGGGCTTCTCCCGGGCAGGCCGGGATCGAACCTGCACTGCAGAGGCTGCGGACAGCTTCATAGTGTCGCGCTCAACCTGCTATGCCACCGGGGAGGCCCGGTGTGATCCATTGAAAGCACTTTTTCAGTCAGACCAGGCCACAGATACTTAGGTCTGCTGGTTTTGTTCCTATTAAAGCTGCTTGGCCACTGTGTATTACAGGCAAAGCCCCGGTGTCAGCTGTTCCCAGTCAGAAGGAACATCACTGTGCAAGAAGATACTGGCCCTCACGAACAGTGCTTGACTTATGCTCATTCTGTGCCCAGCAAAGCGAGGAAGCCAAAGAGTTAGAAGCCAGGCTCTTGCTTTCTGGATCTTAAGTTCCTACTGGGAAGAGCACAGAGAAACCTATGATAACTTTCTCAGGTCAGGGCAGGATGGTGCCCATTCACTGAATGGATGCATCACCCATACCAGGCACAAGGGGCACAGTGGTAGCCAAGGCAAGTGCTACCCCTGCCCTTATTGGACTTACGAGCAAGACAGACATTAAATCCATAATTATTTAAAATGCTCTAAAGGTAAGAAGAACAACAACAGAAGCATCTAAAAGGCCTTAACCTGGTCCAGAACGGGAAGGGGCACCCTCAGGAACTGGGCCCTGGAGGAAGGGGCAGCCAACCTGCGACCTGATGGACGAATAGAAAATTGCTACGTAAGAACTAACAAATTGCATTCATTCATTAAATTTTATTCATTAAATATATGAGCCAAACGCTCACATATTTGGTACCAACTATGGTACCAGCTTCTGAGGTGAATGCCCAGGAAACTGTTTTGAATGAGACAGATTAGGTCCTGCCTCAGGAAGCTTATAGTCCAGCAGAAATCTCAGAATGTTGGAGACCAAGGAGACTTTTTAGGGACTCTAAGCATTTCTGCTCCCTCCTATCGACTGGCTAAAGAAGTGCAGGCAGGGCCTCCCCGGTGGTGCAGCGGTTGAGCGCTGGGTTGCGAAGCTGCCCGCGGCCTCTGAAGCGCCGGTTCGATCCCCGGCTGCTCCCGGCCACCGGAGGAGGGTCCACATGGCGCGCAGACCTCTCCTGCCGCCCGCTGCTCCCCTCAGCAGTGTACTTCGGTCCTTCTGCCTGCTCTGCTCCCCGCTCTGGCTCTGGTGAATCCTCCCACCCTCCCGCGCTTCTGACTGTACCCAGTGCTTGTATAAACAAATAAATAAATCTTAAAAAAAAAAAAAAAAGAAGTGCAGGCAGCTTACTCTAAAGCGCGAGGTAACTGGCCTCCTGGCTTCTGAAGCAACCGCGTGCTGAGACCGTGAGAGCAGCGCCTTTGACAGACCCACCATCTCCTTTTTCCATCTGCTGCTTAGATGGAAGGGAAGCCTCGGTTCCAGATAGTTGGGACTTTGAGTGAGAACCTGCTAACCCCCCTTCTGCAGGTACCCAGGCTTCTTCGTTTCTGTTCCTATTTGCAGAATACCGCACTGGCTCCCGGTGTTCCTAGGACACGGAGGCTGCTGTGAGGACTCTGCTCACACCTTGTTTCTTCAAGGATCGGCCCACGAGCGTTGGGTCTCGCTTTCGAAGAGCTCCTTTTGCGCTTTTCTCCTGTCGCTCGGTGTATTCGTGGGATTCCTCCCTGAGAATGGATGCAGCCGTATTTCATTCATGTTTACTGAGGAGCAGTTTCTCTCTGGATAAGCAAGTCCCATTCCATGACTGTTGGACACGACTTGCCAAGATTCCTGTGAGTTCTCAGGAAAGCAGAGCCAAATGGCAGCAGGCGAAACAAGAGAACAGAATTTAAGTATCAGAAGCAAAAGCAGTACCTAAGGCCGAGGCCATGTCAGGAAACGAAGGGGTATGGCTTGGAGCCCAGTGGGGTGCAGCAGGAAGACCAGGGTGGGCCCAGGGCAGAGAAAGCAGAAAAGGTGAGGGAGCAAGTCAGGACCTTAAGGGTAAATTTCGCGGCTGCTCAACCCCAACACTGTTCTCAGTTGGAACACCCCCTGCCAGACCAAGGCCGCCGGGGCAGACACTGCTCAGATTCGGTTGCAGGGGAGATGAGGATAACACCGCAGGCCTGATTTAGAGGGGGTAGTCAAGGAGGGCCTCTCTGAGGAAGCACCATAAAAAGCTGTTCTAGGAAACAGCTAGGGCAGAGCCTCTGAAAACCAGGTTGAGGAAATGACAGAAGCCCCCAGGGGCTACGGCGTAGGGAATGCTAGGGGGTCCGTCTTGAGACAAGGTCCTTGCAGTCCATCCAAGTTTTACCCTCATACTAACAACGACTGGCATATTTAGGGGGGAGGTTTAAGGAGGAGAGGGGAATGATTTCACTTGTTTCGAAAGGGTCACAATGTCCAAATGATGGAAAATAGTTTGACGAAGGGCAAGGGTGGAGCGGGAAGCTATTGCAATGGTCCCAGAGAGAGGAGATGTTCGGACCATAGTCATAACAGTGGAAATAGAAATAAGATATAAAGATAAATTTCGGAAGTAAAACTGACAGGACCTCACAGTGGATGGGCATCTGTGTGTATGTAGGGTGTCTAGAAAAACGTCTGGGAAAATAACCAGGGACTGACTCTGCAAGGGAGAGCTCGTTGACAGGCTTTCTTTTCTTTTTTTTGTGATTATGGCCACAGTGAACGCAGACCACTTTTGTAATAGGTGGAAAAGCAATGCAGTTCTGACATTATTGAAATTTTAAAAGCAGGTGACATCAGACCTTAGCTATTGACACGAGCGTGCATTTTGCTATGCTGGACCCCTTGAGAGCCCTCGGCTCTCCGGAGGATCTAAAGTGTGTGACTATCAGCTATTGCTATCTAAAAAGATGAAATCGTGCCTTTTGGGATAATACAGATGGTGCTTGAGGGGATGATGCTAAGTAAAGTAAGTCAGAAAGTGAAAGACAGTTATGGGACGGGTTCACTCTTTTGCGGAATAGAAATCAATAAACAAAACAAACTGGCAAGAGGGATCAGAGGGAGGCAGGGAGGAGCACAGGGGACTGAGGTGATGGTGCACGGGTGCCTTGGGGAAGGAAATTCTACAGGGACTCCATCTGAGGGGGTGGGGGGAAGCAAATATTGCTCAAAAAAAATTTTAAATGATAAATGTTAAAATAAAAAAGAGAGAGAAAACAAAACAAACTGGCAAAACACAACAGAAATGGCTCTTGGACTGTGCAAAACACACTGGCTACCGGAGCAGGGGGGAGTAGAGAGGGGATGGGGGAGGGATTCTGATAAGACTTTGGCACTGGAGCCTTGGCGGAGGGTGAGCGAAGCATGTGCACCCATGGAGGGGTGAAGCTGTACTCCCCAAATTACAGTCATGCAAGTGATTGGCAAATCAATAAAACTTAATTATAAAGAATTACTAGGCCAATACCAATACCAACAATAAACCTAATTCAAAAAAATAAAGTGTGTGGCTCCTGGGAAAACACCTGCAAGACCCGCAGCCCAGCCCTCCAGTTTCCTCGGTTGCTCTGCATCTTCATTCTTTGAGAGTGGCCTGAAGTTTTTGAAAAGGGCAGGGATTGTGTGGGCCAGGTGTGGAAAGGTAGGTGATACAATTGGCGAAAACAACTACCAGCTTTCTTGTTTGGCTCATAAACTGACTCTGAAGGCAGATCCCATAGGACACCTGCTTCATCCAGTGCTTGAGGGACGGGAGATTCTTCAAACGCAGCCAGCGCCATCTCCCAGGCTACCAGTCAAGATCAACCTCATGACCCGGCAAACTGTCACTTCTGAACACTAATAGGAAATTCCTCCATCCCATCCCATCCCTTCAAGCAAAGGTCTAGGTTTTAAGCAAGGTCCCCAGATGGCATTAGTTGAATGTTGAGAGATCATATTTGAGGATGTTATTAAATACATGAATCAGAAACAGAAGAGAGAGGCCTCTGAGGGGAAAGCAGAGGACCAAAACATAGAAGACCACAGTCACATTCCCTGATGAAAGAATAATGCAGAAAATAATTGGAAAAAAATTTATGACAAGACATGAGTTGGAGCTCTTTCCAAGTTCCCTCGCTTCAAGCCCTGATGCTAATACCAAGCCATCAGATTTGATTTTCAATCACAGATGACAGTTGTTTTGATTCTAAAAGAATAATAATAATAATGATAATAATAATAAGTCAGCTAACTTTTTCACTAATTTATTTTAACTTCTCTAGAACTTACCTGTTGTCAGTGATATATTAGATGACTCTTGGTATTTTATGGTGATGCATAAAAATAATGTAATTATGAAAGTGCCATTTGCAGAACAAAGTCAGTATCTCAGGGAAAATTGCTATTGTAATTGGCTGCAATAACTATCCTGGGTTTAAGGACCTGAAATATGTGATGATAATGCAGAAAAATGGAGGAAAGTTAAAATCAGGACTTCAGTGCCAAAATGTTTAACTTTCTTTGGGATGTTAGTGTCCGGGTCCTGTCCACCAGATCTGGATCTAGAAGGAGAAGACACTTGTCTGCCTGACCCTCTCAGTCACTGAGAACTACTAATCGTCAGAATGCTGCCCAGCGCTCACCTGAGACTCTGGCTAGAATCATCTAACTCTCTGATCCATTTCTAGTCAGAGACCACCGCCATCCTACCAGCTCATGACACATCAACCACAATGGTAACTATCTTAGAGGAACTTGGTTTTTAAAAGGATTCCTCACATTGACTCTTCTTTTAAGCGAGTCATCTTTTGGAAAGGAAAAACAATATCTTTGAAAACTTGTGTGGGCTGTCATAGCTCAAGGTTATTTGAAACTGCCTGGGCCAATGGTACTTGGTGGCCCTAGGTTGTAAGGGTTCCTGAAGGAATTGGGGAGAATTTGTGAGCCCAAGGACTAGGGAAGGGAGCTTTATACTGCTTGTTAGTAGTCTCTAGAAGGTTAGGGCTCCAAAAATTCTTCCCTTTCCCCAACAACCACATCCCTGGCTTTCCCAGAGGTCTTGTCTCTCCTCAAGTGTTCCACCTGCTACTTATTTAAATACCAACCCAAATCAGCACTGGGCCGACCATCCAGAGCCTAAAAAGAAATGAGGGTGTCATGCAAGAGTCAGGATGAAGAGGCCTTTACAAAATGACCCAGCACAGTGGACAATGGCGGGGGTTTGGGTGCTTTGGTGATGAGAGCATTGTGGTGACAGCACTGGAAGCAGTAGTGGGGAGAATCCTGTGTTTCCAAATACAAACAACAATATAAACCAACGTTACCTCAATGTAAATCAAAAAAAGGCCCCTCCACCTCACCAGACCTGCTCTTAAATTTCTTGGAGGTAGGGGGGCTTTTTCATGAGATACTGTAAGAACAGGAGGGGAATGCTCATGCCACCCAAAGCGAATGGGCAGGAAAGACCTTAGTTTGCTGATCTTTTGTGATTCCGCTTGCAAATCTGTATTGAACTTCCTCTGGACACCTTATGACATTCGGTAGATGGAATCAAAGTACCCCCATGGAAGTGCTCCCATGGGGATTGTTAATAAGGTGCTCACTCGATGACGGGTATGGATTCATCAAGCTCGTTAGAGGGAAAGTGTTGATAATTATGTCCGGATGTCCTCAGGTTCTGTGGCAGAGACAAGCGTCATTTGGCCCGTGCCTGAGAGGGCCACACGCACCCTATTTGTACTGCAGACTGTATTGAACAATCAGGAGGCATCAAATGGCCACTTTATTACAGACAACAGTTTACATCTCCTTCAGTTTTTCAACTGAGTCAAACTGGTAACACCATCTAGCACAGCAAAATGCGGCTAATTCGCAGGACTGCTTTGGATGCCCTGGCCCCTCAAAGTGAGCTCAAGCAGCCGTCCTTGCTTCTGCTTGTCCTCTCTCTGAGCAAAGTGCAGCGCCGCCCAGGCCCCACCCCCGGGGGTGCTGCCACTAGTTCTCCTCACTAGCCAAGTCTGTCAGGAAAGAAGAAATGTCCAGGGTGAAGCCAGGCAGCATGCTTGAACGGACAGTTTGCACTGGGAGACCCAACGTCAAGTCTGTAAGTCACCTGGTAACCCTGCTGGCAATGTCTGAGCCTCAATTTCCTTATCAGTAAAATGAGGGGAGTGAGGGAGCTCCGTTCAAAGGCGACTCCTAGATCCTACCTACTAGGGTTTCTCTAGAGCCTGTTTTCCTTCTCTTAACTGTCATTGCTCAACCGCTGAAGCATCTGTACCGGATATGGTATGTCCGTGCTCAGACTCCTGCTTCCATCAAAGAGCCAAGTCTTCGAAACTTGAGGAAGGAGGCTGGTAATGGGCCATGGATTTGTTTCCGCCTTTTCAAAACAACTCCCCAGGGTCTCCAAAATTCCCACTATAGACGTGCATGCCAGCCCAAGCTTTCATGGGTCTTCAATGAACAGGTTTTAGGAGTGAGTGGGAGGACTAGGAATTTGGGCGAGAGAGCTAGGTCAAGACACCAGGCCCAACAGAGCAGACCGCCCCGCTGGGTTTGAGTCCAAAGTCTACCCCATCATGTGTGACTCTGAGCAAATTACCACAACTTCTCAGAGTCCCACTTCCCTGTCTGTAAAATGTAGGTGCTGGCACTAGTACCGACCTGCTCGGTTCTTCAGAGAATTAGGAGACCGGACACATGCCCTTGCCAGGGCCTGGTGAACCTTCCATGAAAGTTAGTGCTGACAGGCTTTACGTTGCTCAACAGCACGCGCCTCAGCCAAAGAGCAGATACCTCCCTGTCCACCCGAAACCCTTGCCCAGTCACGGCTCCGCGACAGGGCCTCAGACAGAATGCGAGAAGCGCTGCAGCCGGGACATGAGTGGGACAGGCTGCGCGTAGAAAAAGTGAGAAAGAAAGAAGGCCTAGGCCCATTTCGGAAGATTCCAGCTGACATGCTGACTACCTACAGCTGGGAACCCCCGGTAAGGTTGTGATTGAGATGGCGGCGGTGCTTATTTCCAGGATGGAACTTCTTTCCCTTTTCACAGAAACCCTCTGAGCAATACCTTCCGGGTGGAGCAGAGAACAACTGGCTTCCTTCCTCTTCGGCACCTGCTAGGTTAGAGTCCACACTTAGTCAGGAAAACAGAAACTTGGGAGACAGTCCCACCAATGCCCCCTGCCTTTCGGGCCCTACCTTGACCTCAGAATGTATTCCTTTAAAGTGTGCTCTTTTGCCTTCTCACCCACCGCATTCAGAATCAAGATTAGATGTCAGCATCTTGCGCAGATGTTTCGCTCCTCTATGGCCCAACAAGATTTTCTCTCCAATATCTTCTTGTGAATTCTGAGAAATGATAATGCAAATTATTCATGCTGAGAAGTCCTTTGTTCTGCCATTGTTCTCATTTTCTGCTTTAGAAGTAATAGCAATTGAAGAAAAATAAAGTTGGATTATCTTAAAATAGGGGGGAAAGCACATGACAAAATCAAAAACAAAATCACAAAATGATCCTCTTTTCACTGTGAAAAACAAATCTATTACTTCTCTCTTGAGATCCCAAAGGCCTCATGCAGCATTTGGTATCAGGGCACATAATAAATAGTATTTAATGTGGTGGTGATGATGATGATTTTAATAAAAACAAATATCCCCCCACCACAGGCATGACATAAGCCTTCTTCTCTTTTGTAATAGAACCGGTGTCCTTTCTTTCACATCTCTCCCCATAGATCATCTTTTCTAGAGAATACTGCAAGAGTTCAGAGCAGAACCTTCATGTCCTGACTCCACTTCTTACCAGCTGTGTGTCTTCAGATAAGTCTCTATAGTTCAGTTTCTCATTTTAAAATGAGAATAACAATAGTACCTCTCTTTCCCAGCTTGATCGTGCTGACTAGATTATTTAACATGGCAAGGAACATGACATGCTTCAGAACTACCTGCCTTAGCAGCCCCCCGCCATCAGCACAATGATGACAGTTTGACCACAAAAACACACCCCGTCAGCTCCCACTTGTTCCAGGAAATGGTCAGCCACAGACATCTTCCACCTTTAACACTAAATATTCTTTCCTCTTGAAAAGTCCCCAGAACGCTTGCTCACCCCCTTGCGGTCAATCAACGATACTAACTATAACTGAAGACCCATCAGAAAGTTCCCCTGCTTCCCAAATCCCCACACTAAGAGCTTGCCCATTAGAGGCTGTCAGTATTTCATCCTTTTCACTCTAAAAACTTACTCTTTTTGACACTTTTGTACCCCTGCTGAAATGAATATTACCGCCATAAGTTTATGCATGAGCAACTTTTGTTTTGTCTCAGAGTAAGTTTTGTCTTCGACATGGTTAAGAAGTAGCAGTGATGCCGATTCATAGTTCTATACCCTGGTCTACTTGCTACTGTTTTACATGCAATAGAAGGCACACAGTACACATCCGTGGAATAGTCAGTACTATGTTAAATACCATTTAAATCAACATTCATTGAGCCTCTTATATCACTTACCCCTGTGCTAGATGTTTTCACCCACATTATCTCTTTGGATCACATTATCCATCAACTAAAGCTTACAGAGGTTGAAATCTGTTCTTGCTTTCTAGAAGTAGTGTAACAGAAAGAGGGGCTCTGGTGTCTATGAAAATTGAAATTTGGAGAGATGCTCTCAAGATATTTTTGATATATACAGTTTAAAGTTATACTTCAAAATTACACAACTAATGGGTATAGCTCATTCAGTGCACAGGAAACATGATGAATTAGAAAAATAATGTTCCTGTCTCCTCCTTCATTTTGCCAATCCTTGCCATATCCTTTCCCTGTTTACTTACAAGATCTTCTTCTCTTTTGACACTTTACATTGTAAATGCAAGATAGGGAATGTAAATTAGTGACAATAGAGAAAAGGCCCCCTTAGAATTAGAAGATGCACCTAAATGCCCGTTGACAATGAACAGATCAACAAGATGTGGTTTATCCATACAATGGACTATTATTCAGCCTTAAAAGGAGGGAAATTCTGACATACTACCACATGGGTAAACCTTGAAAACAAACCAAATGAAACAAGCCAGTCACAAAAAGACAAGTACTGTATGATTCCATTTACATAAAGTATTGAAAGTAGTCAAACTCATACAAACAGAAAGTAGAATCATGGTGGCAGGGGTTGCAGGGAAGGCAAATGGGGAGTTGTTTAATGGGCACAGCAATGTAAATAGACTCAGCATAACTGAAGCACATAATTTACAATAGTTAAGGTGGTATATTTTATGCTAGATAGTTTTTGCCACCAAAAATATATATACACTAGAAGATGCAGATTCAGTGATATACTCCTGGACATCAGTTGCAGAGATGTATTTGGAAATGCAACTCCAAAAGCAAAGGAAACAAAGGCAAATTTTTTTTGAAAGACATGAAATTAAAAGCTTTTGTGCTGTGAAAGAAAATGGCAAAAAGACAAAAAGGCAACCTACAGACTAGGAGAACGTATTTGCATATTACATGCCAACAAGAGGTGAATTTCCAAAATATATAAAGAACCCATAGAACTCAACAATGAAAAAAAAAAGCCAATCAAAAAATGGGCAAAAGACTCAAATAGACAATTACCCATTGAAAACATAGAGATGGCCTCCAGGCACATGAGAAAATGATCCTCATAATTTATTTTCAGGGAAATGAAATCAAAGCCACAACGAGTTATCATTCACACCTGTGAGAATGGTCCATCGCATAACAACCAGAAACAACAAATGTTGGTGAGGAGGTGGAGGAAAAGAAATGCTTAGACACTGTTGGTGGGAATGCAGATTGGTCCAGGCCCTACAGAAAACAATATGGAGATTTCTCAAAATATTAAAAATAGATCTACCATGTGGTCCAGCAATTCCCCTCATAGCACATCCTGAAGAATGGGAAAACACTAGTTTGAAGGGATATGTCTACACGCCTATGTTCTCTGCAGCCTATTTACATAGCTGAATTATGGAAACCACCTAAGTGCCCATCAACAGAGGCGTAGATTAAGATGTGACACACACACACACACACACACACATAGCTGGAATACTAACCAGCTATAAAAAGATGAAATCTTGCCATTTGGGACAACATGGATGGAACTGGAGGGACGATGCTGAGTCACATAAGTGAGAAGGAGAAAGACAAATTCTGGAAGGTGTCACTTATATGTGGACTGTATGGAAACAAAACAAAGGGTCAGATAAAACCAAAGCAACAACAAAACCTAGAAATGTGACTTTAGAATTGAGGCTATGGGGGGGAGGGTAAAGTGGGGAGGGGGCACAATGGACTATGGTGGAGGACTGTGGGTGCTTGGTGGTGGGTGTGGTGTGTAACACACACCTGAAAGTTGTGATCCTGTAACCCTAAACCTTATGAAGTGTTGTAAACCAACGCTACCTCGATAAAATAATAACTGCTGTGAAACATACACTCAAAGGAATTCCACTCAGCTAGTGAAAGAGATGAAATAGTGCCTCTGGGGACAAAAATGGATGTACCTTGAGGTGATGATAGTAAGTGAAATAAGTTAGAAATTGAAAGCTCGTTTCTGCTTGGTTTCTCTCATTTGTGGAATAGAAACAACCAAAGGAAAAATTGGCAAAACTAACTGTTTAAAAACTATGGTGGCGGGCCTCCCCTGGTGGCGCAGCGGTTGAGCGCTGGGTTGCGAGGCTGCCCGCAGCCTCTGCAGTGCCAGTTCGATCCCCCGCCGCCGGTGAGGGTCCCACAAAAATAAATAAATAAATAAATAAAAATAAAAAATAAAAGCTATGGCGGTTACCAGAGAGGGGTGGGGAGAGAAGAAGAAAGAGGGAGGGAAGGAGACAGGGCATTGGCTCCGGCGCTTAGGAGGCAGGTGAGTGAAGCACGCACACATGTAGAGGTGTGAGGCTGTACTCCCCAAATTATACAGCTATAGAAACCACTGGTAAGTCAATAAACTTTGACAGGGAAAACCCAGAGGATGCAGATTCCCTAGTGACCAGAGAGGCTCGGTGAGGGGATAGGAATACAGCAACCCCAGCTCGCTCCCCAAAGCCTTTCATTTTAGCAATGAACACACCTCTTCCGCAGCTTCTTACTATGATTCCGCTAGCGAGCTTGACTTCTGGGCAGAAGACTGAAGAAGCCGAAGTGCAGGAGGCAAGCATTTTCCCTCCCATTGCTTTGCAGTTGATGTTGAGAAATACCCGCCTAGCGCTCAGGAGGCACACGGGAGTTCGCCGTGCGCAGCTCAGCCGCGTCCCGTTACCAGGCGCGCTCTCAGCGTCACGCCTTGGGCGCTTTTGACTAACCGTGTGGCTCAACTGAGTCCCTGGAGGAATAGGAAATGAGTTCATAATACATATTTAAAACCCCAGAGCCTACCTTTAACTATCCTCCGGACAGCGAAACTCAACAGCAGGAAGGAGGGACTCCAAGGCAGAAGTGACCAAACAGCATGAAGCTGATGAGCACCGAGTGCCTGGGAGAGAAAAGAAAACCCAGTTCGGGTTCAAATTTCACTTTGTGACTGTGTGTGTGTGTGTGTGTGTGTGTGATGCTGGTTTCTGGCCAGTCTGAGATGTTTTAATTTATCACAGTGTTCATGTAAACAAGACAGTTAATTGTCTAAATGTCTTAAATATTTCCAGCCTAATTGAGGGGAACATCAATATGGTTTTTTGACCTCTAACATTTGCATAATAAACTCTAAACAAATCTCTCATTACCAACTTCCCAGAAGAACAAACATATCCTGCTAAAAATGGAAAACTCAGAAACAGATGGAGACCGGTGAGCCCAAATCACCTTCCTTTCTGTCCTCACAATGACCCTGGACTCATCATCTGCCCGTGACCTTGCCTCTCCTTCCACACTCCGTGCCCCTCCAGGCCCCAGCCCGTGTCATCTGTCGGCGTGCGCTCATGAAAGTCTCCTGATCATTTCTCTACGGTCGGGCGTC
Organism: Talpa occidentalis; assembly: GCF_014898055.3. NCBI lineage: Eukaryota > Metazoa > Chordata > Mammalia > Eulipotyphla > Talpidae > Talpa > Talpa occidentalis. Next base: position 10,096,397 of record NW_023601543.1, read on the forward strand.
AATTTAGTTGTAGCAATAGCAATAACGGTAGTGATGATGATGATGATGTCATAGTCACAATAATATTAATAGTAATAATGGTAATAATAATCATAACAACTATAATTTATTGAGTTTAAAGTGCTGTGAAGGCTCTTGATGATGCACTGAAGAATAAAGTGGGTAAAACACTATCGGACAATTTGGTGTCAGAGATGGATCATAAGTGTCAGATTCTGAACATTCAAAAGTTTTAGCCAAAGCCTAAACCAACTTATTTTCTTTATATTTTCCATTTAATGCATAATCATGACATATAATACACAGGTAAACAAGATGAAACAAATTCTTTCAATAATATAAAATGGTTTTTCTATTGAGGGAGTGTCAGTTCACAACACTGTATGGATTTCGCATGCGCAGTTTCTCCACTCAGCACCTGTGTATCATGCCACGTGCCCCACCCCAGCTACCCACTCTCTCCACCACAACCCTAGTCCCTGCCCCACCTTCCCCTCTGGTAACCACCATTCTGTTGTCAAAATCTAAGGGCTTGTTTTTGTTTTACTTTCCTTTGTTCATTGGCTTTTTTTATATGCCAGAAATGAGTGAAATCATCCTTCTGATTTATTTCACTTAGCATCAATCCCTCAAGACCCATCCATGCTGTTGCAAGTGGCAAAATTTCATCTTTTTATGGCTGAGTAGTACTCCATTGTGTATATCTAACACATCTTCTTTATCCATTCATCCATCAGCAGGCGCTTGGGTTGGTTCTGTAACTTGGCTATTGTGAATAGTACTGCAATGAACATAGAGGTGCAGATATCTATTGGAATGACTGTTTTAATATTCTTTGAATAAATGCCTTGAAGTGGGATTTTTGGCGCATGTGGTAGTTCTGTTTTAATTTTTTGAGGACTCTCCATACTCTTTGTCACAGTCATTGCACCAATTTACATTCCCACCAATGCTGAACAAGGATTCCTTCCCCTTCACATCATTTCCAACCCTGATTACTTTTGCTAGTGGCCATTCTAACCAGTCTGAGATGAAATTTTATTGTGACTTTGATTCGCATTTCCCTAATGATAAGCAATGTAGAGCATCTTTTCATGTGTCTGCTTGGCCATCTGTATGTCATCCTTGGTTAAAATGCCTATTTTGATCCTCTGCTCATTTTTTAATCGGGTTGCACGTTTTTGTTGTTGGGTTGTATCAGTTGTTTATATATTTTGGATATTAATTTTTTATTTCTGGATTAGAAAACAAACTTTTCCCTCTAAATGTAATAGTGATAATGTCCAGAAAGTTTGCATTCTCCAGCAGACTTTCACAGATCCTGGAAGGGATAGCAGTAGAAATGAGGTGCTAGTTGGACTTTGATTTGGGGTGGCCAGAATCCAGCTGGCTCCGTAGGGGTTATTCACAGTGAAACAGGAACCAACTGTTTTTCACTGCAACACTCCTTAGGTTTGAAATATTTCCTCCAGGAATAAATGAGTTGCTGGTAGAAAACTATTTTTACTCTGTCTGATGTATGTCTATTAGAGGAGGGAAAACACCCCTTTGCCAGTTGGTCACTTGGGGATTCATGGCCAAGCAAACAAGCAGCCAGTCTGTCGTCTTTGTCACCACTTTAAACACTAATTTCAAGCTGATTCCCCTGCTCCTACTGATAAAATATTCTAGCAAATTTATTGCTCAGGAAGTAATCATCTCAATATAAGCTTGTATCAAACCACATTGCTAAGTAAGGTATATGTTTCATGGATCAATTACCTTCATGCAAATAACACATCACTTTAATTTAATAGTCTCATGAAATGGGCCTCCCTGGTGACACAAGGGGTTAAGCACCGCACTATGAAGCAATCCACAGCCTCTGCAGCACGAGTTTGATTCCCAGCCAGCCAGGAAGCTACCCACATGGCGCAGCAGACCTCTCCTGTCTCGCCCGCTGCTCCCCTCAGCAGTGTATTTCAGTCAGTCTGCCTGCCTGTTCTGTTCCCTGCTCTGTCTCTGGTGGATCCTCTCACCCCCCTACCTCCACATTTCTGGCCTGTACCCCGGCTTTTGTATGCATAAATAAATAAATCTTTTTATAAAAAAAAAGTCTCATGAAGTGTCAGGCTTTTTGCACTTGAGAGCTGCAAAGGACATAGAGGAATTGTTGTTATGGTGCTGAAGGTATAATACCAACTGAACATCTCTGGATCAAACCATGAGACTTTCTAGAGGTGAAGTTGCAGAGAAGCGGTTTCAAAATAACTTAAGCAAGTGTTGGTCATCCTGTGGCTAGCCCTTGAACAAGTTGGAAAGAAAACCCAGTTATTGTGAATAGGATTGATATTGTAATTAAATGTCGTGTTATATTCTTTGGATTATATATTGCCTTTTGAAATGCTTGGGAGCATTAGAATTAACAAGCAATGGAGAAAAAGGGTTTCATGGCATTTTCTCAAGTAAAGCAAACAGCGGATGGAGCCATTTATCAGAGGCACTAGGAAAGTCTAACATTTGCCCTTGGATTCTATTGGAAATCTTTTTCTGAATAATCCAGAAAGCAATTGTTTGGGGTCAATTCATCAGAGGCTCATGGGCTCTTGAAGCTTTCTACTACATTTCTCTTTCCACCCTTCATTCCCAGACTGCACATGCCTCTCCATCCTCTGATAATCATAATCTGAAGTCACTCTTACAGACTCCGGATGCTGCCTCAAGATGCTGCTCTGCGTTAACATGGCATTTCTGGGGATGTCTTAGACCTGTGTTTAATTTTATAAGATCACAAATTCAAGAGAAACCCAACTGAGATACCCAACTGAGGGTCTAGCATGAAAACAACATTCTCCACAAAATGTGTCTAGAACATTCTCATTAGTGAGTAAAATTCACATTTCTGAATAAACTGGAAATGCTCAATTTCTTCCCCAGGGTGTTGCTTCTTGCTAGGCTGCCTTTATCAGAGTTAAGGCACAGGGAAATATTATTTATTTGTGCTTGCAAGTATGCAAGCCTCTGAGAGCTCTTTAGTTATTCTCTTCCTCAGTCTGGCTTTTAATATTCCTCAAGGGAGAAAAATTTGTTTCACAAGTAACCTGAGCACATGACAATGTCCAAATCATTTTATAACGAGTAAAATGTTGTAATAAGCACTGCTAGAAAGTTCGTAACATCCATAAATAGTACCTGTGCTTGTGCACATTTGCCTATCAACAGGATCCATCTGCATCAAGAAATGTTCTAGCAATATGAATGTGGCATAATAGCCGTAACCCTTTTCTTTGCCTGTAAATAGAAACAGGAAACTTTAGGTTAGAAGGCTGAATGGCTGCGGAAGCAGATCATTTTCCCTCTGCCTTGTTATTTTCCTCTCAGAGAGACTTGATTCTTAGGAAATGTGCTTCTTGGGGGGTGGGCTCCCACGAAAATGCACTTTGATAATGAGATACCTGCATTTTTCTCAGCTCTCCAAGGACCACCAGCCCCAGAAAGAACATTCCCATTATGCCACCTTTTTCAGCCGGACATGTTACCTGCCTCGGTGAGTCACAGAGAGGAACACGATCCCTCTCCAAGGCTGCATTTGCTGGTCCTGAAGTTTGTGGAAACATCAGATTCGACAAAAAGTAATTTCGCAAGGACTTGTCTGGTACTACCTAAGACCAGAGTCTCTCCCTCCTCCCTCCCCCACACTTCAAAATACCACAAATTAGGTTAGGGGTCCAGGTGGTGAAACAGCCTCTAATGACACTCCCAAACCTATCAAGGGCCGTGATGTCAAGCTGGGAGGCTGCCGGGGCTTGCAGACCCGATTAGAGAATTCATTTCCTTTGTGGTCCAGCAGACACCCAATCCCGCCTTAAGCCAAATGCTCCATCAAGTCAACATCCTCCATGGATATTGCTGTAAATGCTCCATTTGCTGGTCCTAAGGGGGAGGAAAATTTTCTAAATATCAGCTGGTGACCGTTTGAAGTATACACTGATGAAAGACTTCCGAACAGCTATGGGTGCAGCCCTCAGAGAGCGGCTAAATATACACTTTGATTTAATTAAGTTGTTTAATGAATGTGAGACAAGTCAGAAATCCATTCCTAAGCCTGTAACTTATTTAGAACCATCGAGCAAGTGTGTGTGCATCTTCAGTCAATATGATGAACTGAATATAGTCCTGCTGTTTTGGTCATGGCCAAGAGATTGCTTAGTCAGCCTGGCTATCTTCATTGTTGATTGAGAAATGCATTTTAAAAGTGGTTTCCTCTTCCTATGCACAGAGGGCATTCAACTACTTATTAAAGATGAATACTCACTCACTCGTCAAAGGAAGCACAGTCCCAAATGCCTCGATGGAGCAGCAGAAGCAATTGGTCAGTTTTTCTCCAGTGGCCCCTGGAGGTGTCTGATACCTGGGGAAGAAAAGGCAGGCACTGATGAGGGGGTGTACTCAGCCCTGTGTCAAAAGAGTCAGTAAACTCTTCTCAGTCTGACTGGCAGGTGGGGCTGCAGGTCAATCAACTAGTTTGCTAAATAGACACGCCGGGCTGAAGCCTTCAGGGAGAAGGGGATGAGGAAGCGAGTAATGAGAGAGCTTGGTGAAATCCCCTAGAATAATGGTTACGGTGCTTATTTAACCTCTAAGATTGGCCAAATCTCAAAACTAAAGGCAATCATTTTCCCACTCTTTCGAAAAATAGAGGCGCTCGAGAGCATTGACATCTTTCCACGGCCTGTAACTCAGCTGAAGTTGGATTGTTCTGCACACTAGTCCCCAAGACTTTTGTCACTGCCACATGACACATTTTCGAGAACCCTGAGGCAAGTGTGACCCTGAGGCAATTCACTTCACCTCTCTGAACTGTTTCCATCACCAGAAGGGAGAAAATCGCGTGTCGACGTCCTCGGTTGTCGTGACCCCCACAGTCAGGACTCGTGGCCAGGGCATCACCAAGGGCTGTGCGACGTGGGTGGTCTCTCCACAGTTTAGAAACACCAGCTGCTGCTGTCCACACGGTGTCTGACCTCCATTCCTGTGCTCACTGAGAGAAGCCAAGAGGTCCCAAATGGCTTCTTGATCACCAGAGACTTCCGCTTGATTGTATGGAGTAGAATGTCACAGTGTGTGTCGCCTGTCATCTTCTGGCTCCTTGAAGCACGTGTCTTGCTTGCAAGTGGCACGTGTCTATTTTGCAAACTAGTTGACTGACCTGCAGCCCCACCTGCCAGTTAGACTGAGACGAATTTATCGACTCTTTTGACACAGAGTTGGGTACACCCCCTCATCTCAGTGATTGCCTTTTCTTCCCCAGAGATCAGACACCTCTAGTTCACACGCAGACAGATTTCCCCAGAGGAAATCACATTTTCACCAACACACACGAGAGATGAAGTAGAATATGGATGGAGCGTGACTCCCTCGCCACGTGCAAACAACCGACTGGCAGTTACTTGGCTGTTGGCCATTCAAATCCTAGAGCCCATCTGGCAACAGGATTGCATTCACCACTCCCAGGGCTCACAGATGTATTCTAGACAGCAATTAGGTTAAGCCACGGCTAAACAATTTCATTCCAGCTCTTTTCCACAAAAATATTTACTCCTAATTCCGTCAAAAGACCCAACTAATAACCCGTTGTCATCAGTGGTTCAGATATACACTCTATGAGGCGAGCATGTCACAGGGACGATACCAGCTTGTATCTGTATTACATGCTCATGAAGTACATTCCCCTCACCCCGGGTTATCTGCAATTCACCTCATGAACCTGCGAGGAAGTAGGCAAACTAGTTGCTACCCTCACCACTTTCTAGATGATTATGGTAAGACAGCCATATAAGGGTTTCAGGTAACACAGTGGGTTAGTGAGAGGCCCAGGCTTAGAACTCAGGCTTCCTGACTCCCAGCGCTCCCTGTAGTCCCTGAGGGAGAGACAGCTGTGATCACAGGGCTAAAGCAGAAAGGGCATCAGAGTCAGAGCAGGTGATGAGAGACAGAGGCGCTGTCAGAACAACTGCACTGGGACCGCCATCTCACCGGACCAGCCACTCACAGGACCTTTCAAGACAAGCTCCTGAATCTTTTCAATGCAAATAATGACTGCCCCACCACACAGAAAGTATTCCATGTTAATAGACACATTCCTTTGCATCCATCCAAAAATACTGGGGTCAGCCCAGCAGCTTCTTCTTCCCATGAACTCTGCTTCTACTGATGTCAGTCTGAATCCCATCAGCCCAGCGCCCAGAATCACAAGGTGTGACCTCTAGAACGTTACTGTGAAATCACCCAATTCCCCGGCCTCTTGGCCTCCCTTTAGAAACAAGCAGGGGGGAAATTGCCCTGCAAAGGAAGATCTTGGATGATTCATTAGCAGTCATGGGGGAAAAACTCAAGCTAAGCAGGGCTGCCCTTAAACAGGTTGCACTTTCCTGAATTTCCCTTGGGCTGCATCTGTCATGAGCCCACCTATTTCTCAGAAAGCTACTTTTGTTTTTATGTAATGAGTAAGCCTGCAGGACTATGAACTTTTGCACTGGAGAAGAGCTGCACATAAAGCAGAGTCATGCTATTAAGCCACAAACATTGCAAGTCATTTCATACTCCCCAGCCCTACTAATTACTGAAAATAATTATGCAACAGTAAGAGCTTTTTCCCTCCTTGTGTTTGGATGGATCATAATAGAAAGTCCTCAGGCAAATTAGTAGTCTAACAACTGCTTTGTTCGGCGTGGGAGAGAACAGTAAACTGGGAGGAGAGCATACGCGCAGACCCAAGGAGCGTGGAGTGATGGAGACTCACTCGGGAAATTTCTCACCCCAGAAATAAAGTCAGTTTCCTAGTGACTCTTCCCATAGTTTAAGAACAAAGGAAGAATAATAGCTCTCGTGCATCGCAGATGAACCATGGGCTCTCCTGGACCTGGAGTAAGCAGCTCTTGGGTCAGGTAGACGAAGGTGATTTTCTTGCCAGAGAGGACACTTGCCACAGTGGCAGCTCCCAGGAAAGGACCCCAGCGGTGGTCAGTCGCCATCAGCGACTCCAAGCTCCTGCTGTAAGAGAGGGCTCACCCGCCTCTGCAGTGCCCAGCACGCTGCAGTCGCGCCCCGTGCAAAGGAGCAGCAGCAAGCTCCTTGAGGCGGAGACCACAACCCACTCACCGTCGTGCAAGAGAAGCAATTGCTTACACGCGGCCTGTGCTGTGCAGCGTCCCTCTCCCAAGGTGGCGCCCCGCTGCCTCAAGCACCAACATTAGAGAGCCCTTTCTCTGGATTCCGGAGTCTGTTTTCAGTGCCAGCATTCCCGGCACGTTCGGTGCATCCCCACTCAAGAGGCAGTGGCCCGCGGTGCCTACTGCCCTGGTGAACCCACGGGCCTGTGGGGAGGCAGCGAACACCACCGACAGGGCGGCGCCACTGAGGCCGGGCCCGCGGGACCCTGCCACCTTGCGCGAGAAGCACAACCACCAGCGCGCCGGGGCGGAGGACAGGCACTTGGCTGGCTGCCCTAGAAAATGTTTCATAATCAGAATGTCACGCACTGTTCCTTTTCTGCACAGACGCGGCTCATCACAGAGAACAGAAAATAAACTTCATGGAGACCTGGAAAGAAGAATTTCTTGATAAAAGTTAAACAATAGGAGGAGGGAACAAGCTAACCAAGATGATGGGAACTGGCGCAAACCTTTTGTAAAGTAATTTGGATTTCTGTGTCATAAGCCTTTGACCCAGCGATGTGCCATGGGGGGCGGGGGGAGAGGGGTAAAATGCAGAAAGAGAATAGTGAACAATAATACCCACTTACCATGGTCAACACAATGGACAACCAAAATGCTTGACAGTACAGGTACGGGTAACTCATGCGAGGGAATACCATGTGGTCGTTGAAAGTGGTGTTTTCAGGGGATGTTTGATGACAGGGAGAAATGCTCGTGATATAGTGATAATTGAACACAAAATTATATATGGAGTATGCACACAGCTTTCTGTCGTTTATTGCTGTACACACAGTGCCTGGAACGGAGCCTGGCCTATAATAACGCTGGCTTGATAAGTGCCGACTGAAGGAATAGACAGCATATATAACGCGCAATGTCGCATCGACATAATGTAGCCATTGAGTGGCCAGAGGAATTGAGCCCTCACGATGTGTCACACTGCAGGCTAAAGTCTTACATGGCAATGTGATGTACCTGATTTAATCTGGACCACAATCCTTGCGGGACAATTACTGTAATTTTCCCAGTTTTTGCAGATGAGGACACTGAAACACTGAGAGGATAAGCGATTTTGTTGAGTGACACATAGTTACTAAATGTCAGAGTCAGGATTTAAACCCAGGCAGTCTGGGGCCTCTCTGGTGGCGCAAGGGATTAAGACGCAACCTATGAAGCTGTCTGCAGCCACTACAGCACGAGCTTGATCCCCCGGCCAGAGAGGAGACCCACATGGCACAGCAGACCTCTCCTGTCTCGCCTGCTGCTCCCCTCAGCAGTGTACTTCAGTAGACCTGCCTGTTCTGCTCCTCACTTTGTCTCTGGTGAATCCTCTCACCCCCCCATACCTCTGGCCTGTACCCCATCTCTTGTATGCATAAATAAATCAATCTTAAAAAAAATAAACCCAGGCAGTCTGGTTCCGGAGCCTCTGCTCCTTGCCAGCCTAGTAACACTGAAATGCTTGCGTGCATGCAGGGAAAGACGGGCAGAAAAACACCAATATGTTAACAGTACTTTATTGCTCTAGGATAAGAGGGCATTGGTGTTTTCTTCTCTTTTGCCTTTCGTTGTTTTCCCAATTCCCTACAGTAATTCTGTACTGCTTTTGTGTTCAGATTTGTTTTAAATCAATAATTTAGTTTTTAACCAACAAGGAAGTTTGGAGTTCTTAGCAATTAAGTCCAATCCTTGGTCCAAGCCCACATTCACCACTTAGGGTCAGTCTGTCCCCTGCAGTCCTAAGCCAGCAACAGGCTTCTGCTGTTCTTGCTGAACCCACCTGATTCCCCCCTGAGAGTGTGAACACTTCCTGACTGAGGCTGGAATTAACTCTGCACACTTTGCACTGTCCCACCTAGTCTCCGGCTTTCTGGCTTACCTTGGTCTGATGGTCTGACCCCTTGTTCTGCCTTGGCTACCTAGCCTCCGCCTCCTGGCAAACCATGCCCCCATGGCCTCCCCCATTCTTACTCTCAGAGCCTTTAGGCTCCGTGTGACATCACCGCCATGCCACTGCGACAGCTGGGGGGTCTGTGTGCAGAGCCCTGGCAGCACGCAGGATTCAGGGACAAGTCACAACAGCCCTTTCCTCTGTGACTTCTTCACTTCCCTCTTCAATTACAGACACCAAGCTGATCATGCCACTCTAATAAGGCCCTGATCGATGCTAAGGAGTTATTTCATGATTCCTGCAGGTTGTATTCCTGTTATTATTACACATCACAGCATCACATTAGCTTTCAAAAAAAACAAACCAGCATTGATTTGCTGACTCACTCTATGCTCTCCTATGACGCCCAGATCTTTCCATTATGTTTGCATCTCCAGGCAAGGAGAGAATTGATTTCCTCTCCAGTCCTCCAGAAGAGGTTCCTGTTCGCTCCTGCTCCCAATCTCCACCCGCGCTCCACCCCCTCACCCCAGAACCGAAATTGGAGAATTGTGGAAAGCAACAAAGCCCTGAGGTCTATTTGTGAAACCCCTAAACAACAACAAAACAAAACAAAAGCATCACAAAACTAAAGGCTTTTGCCTACTTTCCACCAGAACCTCTCTATTAAAAAAAAAAAAGAGTTGGATAGCCAAAAGGGCAGTTTATTTTATAGGCTATAAATCAATACAGCTGGATAGTTAAGAACTTAGCTATGGAGTCAAAGAGCTCCGGATTAAAAAACCTACTCCAAAACCTCCTAGCTGTGTGGTCTTGAGCAAATAACTTGTTCACGAAAGAATTTCATTTTACCACCCGCAAAATGGGAGAAATTACAGTGTCGTCAGTTCTGCTATAATGTGACATAGATGTCCCTAAAAATCATCGTGCTGTGCAGAATGGTGCTTTAAAATCCATAGGGCTTGTGGGGAAAATGAATTTAAAGGCACAACACTCAAAATCCTCATCAGCAACAAACTTAAAACAATAGGAACCTAATAAAAACCCTATCACCATTTCACACTTGTTACATGGTTAATAGTTAAATGCTAGAATAAATGTGGCACTCTAAAAAATAGCTGCAGTTTGCTTCAGAAGGGCTGTTGGAAGAGCTGCAGCTTGTGTGTGTGAGTTCTGCACAAGTGATGGAGGGAGGAGAATCTGAAACTAGACCGGAAGTTGTAACAGCACATCTGGATAGGTGTGGCTCATGTCGCTGCCGGTGCACTGGGAGTACTGGCGGGTATGTAGAGTATGTGTCTGTGTACACACGTGCCTGTACATGCCATAGGTCCACTCTGTGACTCAGATCAACTGGGCGAGCTCCTTGTGTTCACCTAGTCTTTCGTTGTTTTTTTAAAGATTTATTTATTTATGCATACAAAAACTGGGATGTGGGAGGTGAGAGGAGTCACCGGAGACAGAATGGGGAGCAGAACAGGCAGACTGACTGAAATACACTGCTGAGGGGAGCAGTGAGCGAGGCAGGAGAGATCTGCTGCACCATGTGGGTCAGCTTCCTGGCCGGGAATCGAACTCATGCGGCAGTGGCTGGCAAGAGCTTGATAGCACTGAGACTTTAACCCCTGTGCCACCAGGGAGGCCCCACCTAGTCTTTCATGATGGAAGTAATTACACACAACACAAAGTCCATGTTATGCTCAAATTGTTTCCTAATATATTAATCATACTAGAACAAATTCACATATTTCAAAACAAAAGTTAAGGAAGAACTGGCTGTACTGACCTCCTTGTCTTAGGAAGATTATATGATATAATGCCTTTAGCAAAAGGCCTGGCACATGGTAAGCTCCCAATAAATGATGGCTGCAATTATCTAAGGCAACAGTAGTCGCTCAAACCTATGGGACCCTACAGGGCCTGCAGATGGAAGCTGGAGCTGCCTTGATGAGAGGAAGATGGAAGCCCAGTATAAAGCTCAGCTCTGCGCAGAGTCACAGAGCCCCACACTCTGCTGGATAACCATGTGGCTGTGACATTTGCAGTTCATTCGATGCACATCTCTTCCAGTCCTAGAGTGTCAGACAGTGGCTAAGCAGTGCAGGATCTGCAAGAGAGCCAGGGACCCAGTCCTGGCCTAAAGGAACTGGTTCTCTGATGATCAGCATGGTCAGTGAGAAGGGTCGGGCATGGAGAGGCTGGGATGGGCTGAATGGACAGTCTCAGCAAGCAATGGGGAAAATGCTGTTGGTTCAGGAGCAGGGCAATGGCAGGATCGGAGCCAGGGTTACAAGCAGATGATAGCAATCTTTTACTAGAAAAACCAGAAAGTAAGTTTTTTGAGACTTTTCAGGCCACACAATCTGTTACAACTACTCAAATCTTCCGTTGTAAGTGAGATAATACATACATGAATGAAAATGGCTGTGTTCCAAAAAAACTTTATTTACAAAAGAGGAAGAGGGCAAGAGTGGGTGTTGAGGCCATAGTTTGCCACCCTCTGCTCTACAGAAGTCCTATTTAATAGAATTTATGCCACAAATAAAAGCTACATAGGTAATTTTTAAATCTCCTAGTAACCAGATTTTAGAAAGCCAAAAGAAAGAAGCATGACTCGTTTAATAGTATGTTTTTATTTAACTCTGTTTGCCCAACATGGTCATTTCAATACATGAACAATATAATCATTAATGAGATATTTTTATTCTTCTTGTATTAGCAAGTCTGTGAAATCTGTTATGAGTGGAATTATGTCTCCCCAGCTCCACTCCACCCCAAAGAAAGGTGTTGAAGTTCTAGCACCCAGTACCTGTGAAAATGATCTTATTTGGAAATGGGGTGTCTGAGGATGATCACATTAAGATGAGGAACACAATATGACTATTATCCTTATAAACAGGGGAAATTTGGACAAAGGCAGACAGATGGACACAATGAGAAAATGTCATGCAAAGATGAAGACAGAGATGGAGCTGCCAGCAGGAACCAAGAAATTCCAAAGACTGCCCCTTAATATGGGACTTTTGGCCTCCAGAACTGAGAGAAAATCAATATATTTTTGTTCTTTAAGCCACCAGTTTGTGGCACTTTTTTACAGCAATCCTAGGAAAACCATATAAAATCTAAGTCTTTGTATTTTACATTTTAAGCACAACTCAATTCATTCTAACCATATTCCAAGTGCTTAATAGACATCTGTGGCTAGTGGCCACCATATTGGAAAGTACAGTCTGAGAGAAAGCCATTTGGCTACCCTTTTTGGGCTTTCTTAGTTTACGGTGGGAAAGAAGCAGGGAAACAGGAGCTTGAGGATTAATTGCAAACAAAGAATTTGGGAAAAAAAAAAAAAAAAACCTTGACCTTCCCTGAAAATGTATTAAATGAGATGGTGCTAGGTGCTCACTTTTTCTCAGCAATTTGGGGGACACTCAGGAACTGACCATTGCGTAGCTAAGGAATGTTCCATTTTCTTTAGCGTTGGGCAAAGTTATTTCATTCCAGAGCTCGATTTTTGCTTCTATGGTGTGTGATCATTTTTGTCTCCCGATTGATTTCCTCTGAACTCAATATGTGATATTTTCCCTTGAAGTGGTTTGGCAGTTTAATCATCTTATTGATCTTACATTCTCCATTAACGGTATTTGAACATGCAATATATCATCTGAAGTGAGTGTAACCCAAAAAGTCAAGCCTGTTTTGTTTTTTTTTAAGATTTATTTATTTATTTATACAAGCACTAGGTACAGTCAGAAGCACGGGAGGGTGAGAGAATTCACCAGAGCCAGAGTGGGGAACAGAACAGGCAGACTGACAAAGTACACTGCTGAGGGGAGCAGCGGGCGGCAGGAGAGGTCTGCGTGCCATGTGGGCCCCTCGCCAGCGGCCAGGGATTGAACCGGCAGCTTCGCAGCCCAACGCTCAACCGCTGCGCCACCAGGGGAGGCCTCAAGCCCGTTTTTGATATTCAACTGCTGACTGCTTTCAGTCTCCTTTTCCCTTCTCCCCTTTTGCCCCAGCCCTAGCATAGAGTTTACTTCATCCTACTTATATCGTGACTTGCAAATCAGCTCATCTTGAATGGTGCTCCCTCCAACAAAAGGCTCTAGAGTCTGTCCAAATTGCAGGACAACAAGCACCCCATTAATGCCCTCCAGAGACTCCTTTACTGAGAAGGCTTTAGCAACCTCCTCACATGCCTCCCGGGGTCTCTGGATCACCCATGATGGCTGTAAATTGTCTATGAGCGTCTGGTACAAAAATAATCTCTCCTCTCAGCTCTACACCATGCCGTTGACGTGACAACCACTGGCTACATAATGGCTCTTTTTGAAGACAGAGGCTTTCACAGGTGACTCTTTGCATGTAGTTGCCCAGTATGTTCCTGATGGTGCAGGCTGAAAATGAAAATGATACACGATGGGGCCAAACCTACCGCCTGCGGCATGTCTCGCCTACAGGACAGGGAGCCTCCGTGTCCTCAGTCTCTTGACAGAACCAAGAGCGCTAGAGAGAACTGCTCCTCTCCCAGACGACGGCTGCTGGAGAGCGTCCTTGGAATCAGCAGAGGGATGGGAAAAGAGCGTGTACACTTTACAGGCAGCAGTGTTGCTAGAGCGTGGCTGGTGTCTGTCCACTGGCCTGTATGTCCTTAATCAAGGACAGGACACCCAAGTGTCAACAAAATTGGCAAACTTCAGGCAATGGTTTTCACCCCAGCGGACCTCCTTGCCAACAATTGGTCCCGTAGACTCCAGTGTACAGACTCTTGGGCCATTGCCAAGCATCTGGCCACCTGGTTTCACCAACAGCAACAACAAGGGTTTATCCAAGATTGTCCCTCTGGGGTCAAGAAGTCTGGGAATGTATTGCCTTACAGATGCCCAGAATACAAATCAATGCCACACACGTGCTCTGTACATATTTAATGCCACAATACAAGGTCTCAGTGAGGCACTCCTTATCCTCTTCAGCGTTCCAGACACCATCGACAGTGACCGAGGCATTCACTTCACATCTCAGAACATGCAATGCTGGGCTCTCAAACAAGGCATTCAATGGAAAATCTACTTCCTTTACTGGTCTCAGGCGACAAGCCTCCTAGAGCACCATAACAGTTGATGTTAAAAGTTCAAATTCCATTAATTAAATGAAACATGGCACAAATTAGTCAGCAGTGAAACCCCAGAGGTGCGTTGTAATAAAGACTCTGACTCCATTTTTGTTTGATGGCTGACAGCTTCCAAGCCCACTGCCGCGCCCCTTTCTCCCATGTGTGAGCAGGTTCATAAGAAAGCCCTGAGGTGGGGGGTGTCTCGCCTTTGGTGCTTGCAGGGAAGTTCAAATTACCAAAACCTCAGTGCATGCATAGGGGAATTCAGCCTACCCCACACAACCACGAGAAAAACCAAAGCCACTGGCTTCTTCCTTCATTTTAGCTAAATGGGCCTGCTTGGGGGGCTGCCCTGTATGCCCGAGAAGCCCTCAGGATGGAGAGAACAGTTTTTCACACCATCCTAATGCGTGTACAGCATCAGCAACCTCAATTTGATGAGCCAATATGGGGCAAAGAGTTCATCCCACCTTCCTCAGGGCAACCAGGAAACAGATTCTATCAATTAAGAACTAATATAAAATGTGCCATTACATTTCTAAGGAAAGCTGATCCCACTCCCAGAAGACATTGACTTTCAGTCATAAAAGGGTATTTTTTCAATTGTATCCATGAAGGAAGAAGACATTTCTGAAGCTTACATAACATGTCGCATATCTCCCCCACGCTCCCTTAGCTACAGATTCATTTCCCCTAAAATATATTTGCAAAAGCACACTTTCCTAACCAGGCAGAAAAGAATGCAACATTCAAATTCGTCATCTGTACAGAATCCTGATAAAGCATCTGAAAGAAGTGCAATGTCACAGTTACCCTGGTATTGTTAATCCTTGAAAAGAAAAGTCGATGTTGCCCAAGAAAGCTTTGTTAATGTTAGAACCATCACATATTTGACCAACCGAAAAAGTAGCAGCAGCAGGATTGAAGTTCTGAGTAGGTTTTATAAAAAGGAAGGGTGTGTAAGAGGTTGTATAGTCATGATGATATTGGAAAATGCCATAGCAACCCAAACTGCTTGTTGCTTGTGAAAATTAAAATCTTCCTGAAGGTCAGGCATTTGGTGTGTCTGCAAATGAGCATATGAATGAGAAACTTCCCTGGGAATCAAATCCATTCCAGAGCTGCTCATACTGTTCAGGAAGGGGGGAATTTTGATTCTGGACATTGCTCTCTCTTTTTTTTTTTCACTCTGATCCTATAAAAAGATATCAATTCAGCTTCCAATGAAAACAGAACAGAACATGTGTCTTTCCTGAGAATGGGAAGTAGAGAGCTGCCCCCAAGGGCCTCCACCGCCCGCCTGCCCACCCCAGGGTTGTGCTCCGTGCAGGACTCCAGAGATGCTGGGTTTCCGCAGGATGATACTGCAGTTTCTCCCTGTGTGAAACACTGAGCACATCCCTCACTCGCGAGGGCTTTCTGGGTCCAGCTTCCATTCTCCTTGCCCGCTGTCCGCGCTGCTCCTTGCTTTGGAGGTGGTCTAGCGTACACCATATTCGTAGGTTTGTTGATGTTTCAGCAACCCGTCCGTTTGGGGCTAAGGCCCCAACTGTTCAGTCCAGCCTGGTCCATGGGTTTATGAACTCAGATGTGCCCCCCGCCACCCCATTCAGTCACAACGCTCACCCCTGGCATCAGCCCCCCTTGAACATGAGTGTGTCTCACTCTTTCCTGGGCATCCTACGTAGAAGGGATTCTAATGGTAGGCTTCTCTCTTCCTCTGCCCCGTGTGTGTGTGTGTGTGTGTGTGTGTGTGTACACACACACGCACACGCACACGAGACTTCCAGGCTCCACAATGTCAACAAAGCAGAAAGAAGAGTAATTGGCCCTACAGGTTGCCACACTCCTTTTCCACGTGAGGAAACTAAGGCTCAGACTCAGACAGAAGCACGCACAGGACCAGCCCCGGAAGCACTGAGACTCCAAGCTTTAATTCCTAGATGTTCAGAGCTCCGTAGTAGCTCACCCAGCTCCCCACCACGCAGGCTGGAGATCCAGGGCTGGGTGCCTGGAGGGTAAATGATTGTCAGGCGTTTCTGCCCTCCCCGTCAGGATGGATGATGGACCCCTGCGGTCCTGAACGCATGCCTGATGGCGGGCACCTGGCACAGGGCGTGGGCCTGCGTAGGTGGATTCACCTGGGCTGAGACAGGGCCTATGAGGCCAGGACGCCAGAGGAAACAGAACTGGAAGGAGAGCAAACGAGAGCCAGGAAAAGCACCAGCAGAGGAGCAGGGACCACAAGAGAACACCAGAGAGCCCAGAAAGAATGAAGACTGGCCGGGGGCTGGGGGGCTGCCAGCCTCCGCGCCCCCAGGCACCCCTGCCTGCCGTGTGCCTGATAAACTCAATAAAAGCCTGAGAAAGCCACCCAGGGCTCCAGGACCCTCCTTCCCCCTGTCTGCTCGGGTCATAGACATCCTGCTCCGTGCCTTCCTGCCGCTACGGTGCCCGCGCAGCCCTCTCACCTGGAAAAGCGCCGGTAACACCAACGGTGTTTTCTGAAGTCCAACATGAGATCCACCAACCTCACCCTCTTCCAAGAAGACCAAAACCACAAAACGGACCACGAAAGCTGAACGTCACGCTTGGATTCTCCGTCCCTGCCTCGGCGCTCCTGCCCACCGCCCCCAGGGCACAGACACAAGGGCCTCTGCTGAGTTCCCACGAGGGAGGACTTTCCTCCACGTGTCCCCTGGGCACCGGCCACTCTTCCCCTGCCAGGAGCTCGCGCCGCTGCGCAGGGAGGCGCGCAATGAACACCGGCGGGAGAGACCCAAGCTGAGCACTGAACTTTGAATATGCGTGACAATAAAATTGAAACTAGGACATGGAAGGAAAAAAGACAAAGAAGAAAAGCAAACATTTCCAAATACCTTGGAAGGCAAGGCCTCTGGACGCTGTGTTTTCTCAAAGGTGACATACAACAGTTTCTTGCAACTGTTTCCCTCGCTTTCTCTCCCCAGGCTTTTACGGACCTGCCCGTAGCCGTAGGCCTGCCTAGTGTACACAAGGGGGGGGGCTCTCGCAGGAGAAGACCACACCGTAACTCAGACAATAATTCTTACTTTTGCCCTTAAGAACATTTCAACAGTTGAAGCGAGGAATACGTATCCTCAAAGAGCCTGCTCTTTAATAATCTCCCTCGTTACGAGGGAACAGACAGAAATCTCGGTGGCGTGAAGAACACGGAGCAAGGGGGAAATGAAGGCCGGTGTGACAAGCCCCGTGGCCAAGTTCAGAAATGAGGGATCATTGCTTGGCAGCTCACAGCGCGCAGGCGCTCCAGACACACATTGTGTATCCCAGCCACATTTGCAGAAGGGGGAGGTGGACCGGGCCGGGAGTGTTGTCTTTCAGAAGTATTAATGATGCACTATAAATGTCGTCCACGTATGAATGATAATTCAGTCCTCATTAAGCGCCGGTGCTGAGAGCAACCCATATTTCGCCACAGCAGGCCCCGGCAAATTTATTTTCCCTTTGTTAAATCTAGTTTGCTTTAATAGTTTGCCGAGCAATAGACAGAAGCTGCGCGGGGGTGGAAATCAATTTCTATGTCTGATCAAATATCGAGTTTTCAGAACCGCAGCACCCACGCTCGCTCGCCCGACATGCGGGCCTCTCCCTGGCTTTGCAGAGACGCTGGGGCTGGGCCGGGGCCGCAGGGTCGCGTTTAGAGAGGAATGCGTGGCCGGAGAGCTAGTCCCCCGCCCCTTCTCCCTTGACTGCTTCCCCCAAAGGAAAACGGCGGCGGGGGTGGGGCAGCAGATGGCCGCCTGCGGGGGGGGTGGGGGCCGGCAGGGGCACGCTCCACAGGGGGCCCGCACCCGCCTTCCCGCCGGCGCGTTGGGGCGCTGCGCTAAGCTGGGCCGGGCGCTGTTGCCAGCCGAGGGCAGAGGGACCTACGCCCTGCCGCACGCGTGGCAAAGCCGAGTGCCCCGAAAGCGCCCCGTTTGAGGCATAGTTTTGCTAAAGAAATAAAAGACACGAAGTGCGCCCGGGTCTGCGTCCTGTGGGTCCAGGAGGCCTTGGGACCCCCGGGAACCGAGGTGAGGGCGCCGCGGGGCCGGGGTCCTGTCAATGACCCTTGGGGCCCCGGCGGCGGGGGCCGCGCGGCAGCAATCCGGGGCACCAGGGGGCGCCCTGCGCACAGCCTGCTTCCGCGCGCGTCCCGCCAGCGCGCCGAGGGGCGCCTCCGGAAGGTGGGGACCGCCGCGAGCCCGAACCCGCCCGCCCGCCCGCGCCGCCGCGGCTCGCCCGCCTCGCCCGCACCCCCCCCGCCGCCCCGCGCAGTCCCCGGGGGGCCGGGGGGGCTGCACTTCTCGGAACATCCGATCAGATGGTCGCTGAAGACAGCCCGGCAAAACGCAAATGAAGGAGGGGGAAGAATCCTGAACACCTACAGCTCAACCAAATGTCACTTGTACACTCCTGAGAACGAGCAATTGCCGTCAGACCCTCCGCTGCGCCACCTTGTAAGCCCCCGAAGCCGGCTACGTCAGGAGCTACACCCCCCAGCGATGCCAAGGTCCAGCTCACCAGGGGGGCCTTCCTGTGTGAGCCGCACGGAGCTGCACCTAACCACCTACTAAGTGCCCCCTTGTTCCGCCTGTTTTCACTCCAGTCATCTTATTTAATCCTCCCACCCGGGAGTCTTAGTTCCTCTTTCCACACCGGGAAACGGAGGCTCAAAAGGGTTGGCAGAGCCTCCCCAAGGCCACACAGAAACTGCGTTCTTGTCACCCGTGCTCGCTGCCTCGCTGATGCGGGACGGCTGGCAAAAATACCGGAGCCAAAGGAACACCTATGAGTTCATCGCAATAACTCGGACTCTAGGCCTTCTCACTTTGGAAACACCCCCAGGGCTCCTCTCCTCGGCATTCTGTGTCTCAGGCTGGCTGGAGAAACCTTCCCACTGGTGTCCAGAAGTGACACCAGGAGCCACCGTGGCCCCGAAGCCCGGAACTTTTCTTTCAGACTCTCAGGCGTGGCTTCCTGCCAGCATCTGCAAAGCGGGCGTTCTGTACACAGAGCACCTGCAACGCCGTGGTGGCCCAGAGGTATCACCACGCACGCTGGCCTGAGCTGCTGTCATCTTCCAGCAAGCCTGTGCCAGCCCCTTCCAGACTTGCTCACTTCTGCCTCCCACCTCCCCGCCAGCACTTAATGTATCCGCCACCCTGAAGCAACTGCTTGCATCCATCTCCTGTGGTCTGATGCTCCCCTGTGTGTGCATCTCCCCAGTAAGGGGGCAAGAGCCAGGGGAGCAGAGGCCACGGCTGCACTGGGCACGTAGCAGCTCTCAGGGAGTTGTGAAATTGAATTGTGGCTGCATCTCTGCTTACAACTTCTATCACTTTCCACCAATTAAACCAGGGGCCCTGTTTGCTTTCTCTTCTGGTTTTAGGTTGGTCTATTTGAAACAGTGAGGGCTGCTGACAGGTATAGTTTATAAAAAGACAATAGTAATTGTGAAAATGGGAATGATTTCCTTTGCATGATGCAATGCTCACTGCGTCCTCTCTTCTCATCAGACGCTGAGATTGTTGGTGCCTTGATCTTGAACTTCCAAGGCTCCAAAACCGTGAGAGGTAAATTTCTGGTGTTTAATTTCTGTGTGTTATGGAAGCCCAAACTGACTGAGATGCAGAGGAAGGCCTGAAGAGCTGGGGCCTCTGGCTAGACTGTGTATACTACCCAGTGGCTCCATTCAAAATGCAAACCCTCATAGAAGCTCCAGGATTTCCAGATCCACCCGCCATGCTGAACTGCTGCTGCAGCTTGAGCATGAGCTCCTCGGGCTACCTAGGTGCTTTGAGTGGAAAAGGACAGAGGGAGTCTCATTCAGGCCCCATTCAGAAAATGGCCCATCCATCTCATGAATAACAGAATCTAGATAATGATCCCAGCAGCTGCTGACATCAAAGAGGGAGGTGACCAGACATCATCAGCATCTCCTGGCTGAGGCAAATAGCACCATCTATCCAGTCTTGCAAAAGACAAAAGTGAATCTGATCAAGCATCAATCTAGCAACTAATTTACAGGAAATACAAAGGACAGAGGAACATGTTAAAAGACATCATGAGATGCAATCTGCAAGATCCAGACTCTGGGATATAGAACAAATGATGGCATTTCTTCAACAAATAAATTGGAGGGAAAGAGAATATGATGGACCTATAGTTTTACAAAACGGCTTAAATCCTTATAAAACAATTGCAATGTGATTTTATTTAGATCTTGATTCTCACAAACTGTGTAGCTTTAAAAAATGCTAGGAGATAATTGGAATTTTTAATACTCATTGGCTAGGGGGCGCCATCTTTCGATAGCACCAAAATGACCAAGACAAAGAGCAGAGGCGCCTGCTATATGTTCTCCAGGCCTTTTAGGAAACACAGAGATTTTTGTTTGTTTTTGCTTTTTTGACCATGTACATGTGAATCTACAAAAAAGGTGATATTGGAGACATCAAGGAGATGGGCACTGTTCAAAAGGGAATGCCCCAGGATTGTTACCATGGCGACACTGGAAGAGTCTGCAGTGTTACCAGCAAGAAGTTGGCATTGTTGTAAACAAACAAGCGAGGGGCAAGAATCTTGCCAAGAGAATTCACGATTGTATTGAGCATAGTAAGCACTTAATGGCCAGACAGCTTCTTGAAACACATGAAATAAAATGATCGGAAAAAAAAGGAAGCCAAGGGGAAAGGTAATCGGGTTCCACTGAAGTGCCAGCCTGTACCACCCAGAGAAGCACACGGTGTGAGAACCAGTGGGAAGGGCCCTGAGCAGCTAGGACCAATGGCATGATAGGTGTGGCGGAAAAAAAAAAAAAAAAAGACCATAAAAAGAAATTCTCATTGGCTAGCTTGTGATATTGACAAATTATGGTTAATTATGTTACATGTGATAAAGGCATTGCATTGATGTTTTCTTAAAGACTCCTGTGCTCATTTAGAGACATTTACTAAAGTATTTTTTAGGACTGAATATTTGTTACAACATTTTTCATAATAGCCAAAAACAAGCCAAATGTCCAGCAACTGGTGAGAGGATAAACAAGTTGTGGTATATCCATAAAATGGAATGCTATTCAGCAAGTAAAAATGTACAGACTACTAAAATATATACTACAACCTCAAAAACATGCTATGTGTAAGAAGCTAGCTTCAAAATCTCTGTATTTTATGATTCTATTTATATTAAATGTCCAGAAAGGGCAATTCTATACATGCAGAAAGCAGATTAGTGGTTGCAGGGGACTCAGGGTGGGCGAGTAAAGGAAAATGAGCACAAGGAATCTTTTTGGAGTGTTAACAATGTTCTAAAACTAGATGTGGTGATATTTCTATAACTCCGTAAATTTACAGAAAACCACCCAGTTTTACAGTTAAAATGGGTAAATTTTATGTTTGTAAATTATGTGTCAATAAAGCAATTTTGCTTTTAGTGGTCCGGGGGAGGGAGGAGGGGATGGGTAGAAATGAAATGACACAAGATTGACCATCATGGCTTAAGCTGGGAGATGAGTACAGGGGGGTTATGAAGTTATTGTCTGAAATTTTGCACACGTTGGAGAAATCTCACCATAAAATAATTAAAAAGTGAGAGGAGCTTGAAAGTCATCAGGAACTAAGGCTTCTCTGGGCCTCTGCTACCCACACCTCTTCTCTTTCTCTGGTGTCACATTGTCATGAAGTCTGCACCTCTGGCTCAGGCACCTCTCACAGCCAACTGACCACACCTCTCAAGTCCAAGTCCCCTTAGGGAACGTCTTCGTGACCTGCCTCAACACTAAGGCCATCCTTGGTGCCAGCCTCAATAGCAGACACACTTGGGCTAGGTGTCCGTTTCTGGTCTAAACAGCCCACACCAAAAACAGACAAATAAAACAAAGCTCCACACGCACTGATGTAAGCAAGTCCAGTGGACACAGCTTGCCCACTTAGCCCCCATGGCTAGCCCCACAGCACATAATCTACCTGCTGCACTTCTGGAACTGCTTCTCCTGGATATGTGGATATGGCTCCAGCAGTTGAGTCTGAGACTCAGAACATGGCCTAACAAAAATGAGCAAAAGTGAGGGACCGTGTCACGGTTTAGCACCAGACAGCAAAATTAAAGAGCAAGTCAAACTCTTCTAAAGGTCCCATGGACCTCAGTGTGGACTTCAGGTGTTACAGGGCAACCCCACTGTGAAATGCGGTGGCTTGACTCTGGCTGAGGCCAAGACAGGGACTCAAGGACCTCCTGGCAACTAAAGAGTTCACTGATTCAGCACCATTCCTCAGCAGCTTCACTCTCGAAGTTTTCTCCAAGCGTGTAAAGATGGTAAGAGAGGTCTGAGAAGGAGGAAAAACAACTTCTGGGTAACCAGAGCTGTCTCTGTCTCCTTGTGGCAGGCAAGTGAGTGAGGTGAGTGGCTCATTAGCAGAGTTCACACCCACTGCCTCTGAAGTGGTTGATTATAAGCATTTCCCTGGCTATCTATCATCCCATGAGTGCCTCTACAACCACCCATGGAAACAGCATGTTGCCTCAGGCAGGGAAAGTGCTACTTTTGAGCAAAGAAAGCTATTTAGCCTCCAAGGTCCATTGGCTTGTCCCACTTGAATACACCACAGGAAAAGTAGGCCTCTCCTCCTGCCACAGTTTCACTCCAACTGCCATGCCAGCTCTTGGCCTGGATCAGTGACAGGGGAAATTCATGATGTCAGCAGAGGCCCAAGCCTGACAAAATTAGTCCCCATCGGCTGACCCCTTTTTCCTCTGTCTGTTGGCTCCAAAAGATCTTTCCCCTGATGGTATCAGTCTAGCCGAAGGTCTTTCATAAGTCCATACCTTAGACATTTGTCTCCCTAATTGTTTACCATGGCAGGTGTGTACAGCCGGCACTTAACCCAGCTCAGCTTCCAGAAAGGAGATTCTGCCTAAAAGTAGACCAAGCTTAGGGACAGTAAGGATGGTTCTGCACACACCAAGCAACCTATCAGTGACCTTTGCCCAGCTCCTCTAATCTCCACTCTCTGGATCTCAACATCCTCTTCATATTTCCTGCAGTTCCACGGCATAGATGGATGCGAGCTCTCCCAAGGGAGATCATGGCATCTCCATCAAGACATAAGACATGACGTTGAGAGGAGTACAGTCCCCCTCCACTACCATTTACTTTTCCTTAGGCTCCCTTCTTTTCTAGGTCACTGGCTTTCTAAGCCTATTCACTTCAGGCATTAGTCTTACACCTTTGTTCAAACCGATACTTTGTGTCTGAACCTTTGCTTTGTTCTTAACTTTCCCGTTTCTTCATGGATTTTGGCTGGTATAATAGAAAGGATTCTATTCCTGGTTTGCCAACCACAGAAGCACATCTTAGACACTCCATACCTACCAGCGGCCCTCCTACCAGAGAAAGTTCCTTAACATAAGATACTTCCCACTTGGCTGATTCCCTCTCCTTTTTATTGGCAGGGCTTAGCACATCTTCTTAGCTGTAGAAGTACTGTCCAAGAAGAATGGCTTCTTGCAGATCCTATTAAGTCATTGGCTCAATTTGACCAAGGCGTTGATCATCCACACTGCTCCTAGTCCACGAAGTCAGATCACGACCAAGTTGCAAGAAGGACACTGAGTTCAGTGCAGGTCAGAGGCCATTTCCAGAACAGGGGCTACTAACCAGGGAACCGTAGACTCCAGACTTTCAGGGTTGCCTTCATAGGCCATGAACCTCCCAACGATTGGGTTTGAACTGGGGTGTGTGTGTGTGTGTGTGTGTGTGTGTATGCTGCTTTTATCAGTTTCTTGAAGGGATCCCTGGTCTAAAAAAGAAAAAAATCTCAAGAATCATTGTTCTCAAAAAACATTAAGCTCTCCAGCCCAGAGTGGAAGACATTACAGAGCCAGAGTACATGACTGGGCCTGGTGGTGCTGGGACTGGAACTTCAGGACCCTTTTCTCTAGAACCAAGTAGTCCAGTCCCTGCCACCAATCCAGATCTTAATCCTGGGTCTAGTCTATTTTTAGAGGGATCCAAAAATCTTTCCCAAGGCTGAGACAATCTGAATCTAACTCCTTACTCATGGAGAGTAGGTGAAGGTGGAAAGGTAAACTACAGACTGAATCATTGAGACCACACTGTTACCTTCCTGTGTGTCAGTCCTCTCATTAAAAGGAGGAAAACCAGGAAGCACAGGCCCAGGGAGGGAGAGGGCCTAGCTGCTGTCACATGAGGAATTTTTGAGTAAAACTGGATAGAAGCCAGATTCTCTGACACCATGGATTGACACCCAGCACACATTGGTTTCAGTGGTCCTCATCCTGCACCCTGGACCTCTATAAAGATTGGGCCTCATCATTAGTAACAGATACTGATCAGGTCACTGTGAGTGAAGCCCAGGGCCAGCATCCCAATAGGAGAAAGAAAGCCAAAGTCCATCACACACTGCATTCAACGATGGGGACCTGACCAACTGTGAGCATTGGTTAGGAAGGGATTTGACTGAGTTCAATAAGTCAATTATACCAACAGGCCTATATCGCTTAGAAAAGATGTTACTGAGGGCCTCCCCTGGTGGCGCAGTGGTTGAGCACTGGGTTGTGAAGCTGCCCGCAGCCTCTGCAGCAGCCAGTTCGATCCCCGGCCCCCAGGAGGGACCCACATGGTGCACAGACCTCTCCTGCCGTCCCACCCGCTGCTCCCCTCAGCAGTGTACTTTGGTCCTCTGCCTATTCTGCTCCCCGCTCTGGCTCTGGTGAATTCTCTCACCCTCCCGCGCTTCTGACTGTACCCAGTGCTTGTGTAAATAAATAAATCTTTTAAAAAAAAAAAGAAAATATGTTATTGAAAATCCATGATAATATGTGCCAAGAATCTAAGCTACCAGGAACTTGGAAAGAACTACCTTTAAAAAAAAATAGAACTATCTTTGAGCAACTAAGTAACTAAGTAGAGGAGAGAGCTGAGCGGTGTGAGAAAAAAAAAAAAAAAAAGCTCTTTCTCCAAAGAAAGGGGGGGGGTTAAGCAAACAGAACAAAGATGCTCCTCCAAAAGTGGCAGAGCAGAGGCAAATTGAAAGTTAGAGAGACCAAGAAAACTGGAGGGGAAGGAGGCAAGGTATCTGAAGCCAAAATCAAGAGCCTCTTGAGGTGCAGTCTAGGAAGAATGCCAGCAAGACAATCCATGGGGACAACTGACCATTGTGATAACAGGCATGCTTGGGAGATCACAGTGAACAGCTACGAAACAGGAGGTCATTGGGATAGCCATTCTGCACCTCCCACTAGACAGATAGTAGCAAACACTGTGGATGTCCAAGGCAATCTTCACTAGGACTCAGACGTAGTGTCCCCAGGAAGCAGGGCCCCCTCGGGCCTCAAAGACAAACGTTGGCACATTGCTGATATGAGTTCCATTCATAAAGTAGGACCCTAAAGAGATCCTGGGTCCCAGAATGGAAAACACATACTTTTTAAACAAAAGATAAACTCAATGGCCATTTGGACAACAGTTGACACAAGAAGTCATGGCTGATCAACCTATTAGAAAAGTTATGTGGTAAAAGAGTATTAGAAACAGAGTATTAGAACAGTGGGGAAAAAGAGTATTAGAACAGTGCCAAACCACTGTGGGATTGGGGGTATGGTTGTATAGTGGGTACACAGTGGGCAGAAGGACAAGTCATAGGGACAAACCTGAACTTCTCTGAGGAGAGAAGTGAAGACATTACAGCCTCCCGCAAAGACTGATGGAGAGATCTATCTTACTTGACATAGCAAAAATTATGTGGAATTCAGCCTAGTAAAAACTTCAGGTTTCCAGGCAACACCCAGCCCTTTGGGGTAGTAACATGTTAAACTCTTTAGATTGAACTGCAGGTTGATGATGGGAGGCTGTGTGAGTGGGCAGAAAAGAAGCAGTGAGTGTCAGTGTAGGCAAGTGCAACATAATGCACCAAGAAAAGGAATCCCATTAAATACTCAAAAAAAAAAAAAAAAACACAGAGCAATTAAGCCTCCTGTGTACAAATCCTTGGGACAAATGCATCCCAAATGAAAGGGTTAATTCTGCCATGAGACAGACGGCATGGCACAGAGGTCATCCACCTCAAACTCATCTTCAGAGAAATGAAGATATGGAGAAGCAGAGACAGAGCCAGGACTAGAACCCAGGCCAGGTACTTCATGGCCATGGGGTCACTACACGCACCTGTGGACAGATAAAGGGTCTTGGCGCCAACGCGTTATAATGGAGGGGACAAGGGTTTTCAAGCCAGATGTGTTCAAATTCCAGCTGTTTCTAGCTGTGTACAAAAAGCAAGTTGTTGGATCTTTTGAGTCTTAGTTACCTCCACTGTAAGATGGAAATCATGGCACATACTCTGCACCATTGTTAGGAAGATTAGAGATATTTTGAAAGTATTCTACCAAAGGCTCTGAATAGACAGTTCTCCCAGGAAGATGTACAAATGTCAATATGCATGTGAGAAGATGTTCATGGAAATCACCAAGCACTACAAATCAGCACTTTTTTTCTGCGAGTCAGATATTAAATATTTACCATAGCATCACTGTCTGCAGAACACCCTACTTTTATATGCCTTTATTGAGATATAATCCACATGCCATATACCTACTCAAAATGTACAATTCCACTGGTTTTAGTGTATTCACAGATATGTGCAACCATCACCACAGTCACTTTTAGAATATTTTTATAACATCAGGAAGAAATCCTGTAGCCCTTTAACGATTGGCCTCTTATTCCTCAACCCCTTGGTGATTTCAAGTGAGAGCTGTGATTCCAGTGGATGGGAACTGGGGGATGCGAACAGCATGAGAAAGTGCTTGCACTGCCCAGACGCAATGGATTAGATCACCTCAAGACCAGACATAACAGCAAAAAGTGATGAAATAATCAGAAAGTGCTGGCTTTGGGGATTTATTGTCTGTTTCGAATATAATTCATCTTAACTTTAGGTTTATAACATTTAATTTTTAGTGATGGCTTACAGAAGTCCTAAAAATTTAATAATCAGCTCTCACAAACTAGTACAGACTGTATCCCGGTACTACATTTAACAACATAAAATTCTCATGTATTTCACACGAGTAGCTTCTAGAAATGTGTCACAACTTGCATTCCTTTTGGTAAAAACTCAAGAAACTGATATGGCCATTGCACTTTGATTTAAAGAGGCTGGCACCTGCCCTGACCTGTACCCTTATGCTCATACCTGAGCAAAGCAGAAATATTTCCTAAATGTGGAAACATATCCTATTTTCTTTACACTCTATTTTGGCAACAACTTTACAGCCAACAAGCAACAGTTTCAAGCAAGGCACCAGAGCACAGTTGATGAGTCACCTCTTTCTGGTCAACCCCCCAGTGACAGAGCTCTCTTCTGATTCTCACTTTCAGTGTTTGTACTGCTATATGAAATCAAACTTCCAAACATCTTAACTCAATGACAAAAAAAATATAAATTAGCTTTCAAAAACTCCCCAGGCCCTGATATCTAATACAGAGTCATGGGAGGTTTGAAGTGTTTGGTACTTTGAATATTCAATACTAATAAGCAGTATGTTGGCTTCTAATTGCCCAAACTCTCCACTCAAGTGACACATGCTATAGAATGGGTTAGAACATTCCATTGCTCCTGGCGCCTGAGACTGCACCAAAGCCACACTGAGAAACTCTCGAACCTCTCGGCAAGTTGACTCAAGAAGTGTGTGGTTCGAAAGATGAGAGGATTAAATCTTTCCTGCCCTTGGAGTGACAGTAAGAGAAACAGCAACAGAGTGGACAAGGAAGCCACCCATGTGCTCCGGGCATGATTTGACCAAATTATTTAGCTTCCCTGAAGCCTTGGTTTTCTCATCTACAAAATAAGGAATTTTTTTTTAAAGATTTATTTATTTATGCATACAAGTGCTGGGCCAGAGGTGTGTGGGAGCGGGTTGAGAAGATTCACCAGAGACAGAGTGGGGAGCAGAACAGGTGGATCTACTGAAATACACTGCTGAGGGGAGCAGCGGGGCGAGACAGGAGAGGTCTGCTGTGCCATGTGGGTAGCTCCCTGGCCAGCAGGAGAATCTAACTCATGCTGTAGTGGCAGGAAATTGCTTGATAGTGCTGTCTTTAACCCCTGTGCCACGAGGGAGTCCCCCAAAATAAGGAATATTAACAATACATACCTCACAAGATTGTTGGAAAATTAGATAAGTTGGGTAAAGTTCCTTGCACATCAGAGATGCAGGTACCGTCCACTCTGTTTCCAATGCTAGTTGTGTCTTATTTTTAGGAAAAACCAACATTGGTGCCTGTTCACTAATTGAAGGAAATTTAAGAAGATTTCCACTTTTACTACAAAAGATAAAAAGAAAAACTAGTCTTTGTTTTGCAGCAGCTGAGAGGCAGCCTCCATCCTCATCTGTGAGAGTGACCCCAGCAAGATCCCCAGGAACTGCAGCATACAGCGGGGGGGGGGGGGGGGGGTGTAGTTATCAGACATTCCTGCTTTTACTCTATGTTGGTGTGGTTTTTGGGTTTCTGAGTTATTTGGTAAGATTGGTTGGTTATTTGGGAGATCTGCAAATGCTCAAAAACTTTCCCATATAAATTAATAATTGCCTCTTTGTTTTATGCCACCTAGCATTTTCATAGGAATGGTCTGCTTTCAGATAGCAGTGGGGAATATCGTATTCCCTTGCAATAAGGGGAGCAAAACAGTGTAGCAGCGAAGCATCCAGCCTGTGAAAGCAGAGTCAGTGATAAGTTCAAATTCTAGCCCTGCTGGTCCCTGTGTGATTCTGAGTGAGTCGTGGCTCCTTTCTAAGACTTTGCCCCTCCCCCCCCCATCTATAAGATGACTGAGAGCACCTATCTCACAGCATTCATTAAATATTGTGAGAGAGGTCAAGTGCAAGGGATGGTGTACATCCTCAATAAATGGGAGCTGTTAGCCCTCCGTGAAGGGGTGGACACATTTCTGCATTTGGGAAGCACTCACATTGTGTTCCCATTATAGAGGGAAGATGCAATAAGGATACTGATTACTAGACCCCAAGGGTGGGCTGATAAGAGCCAAGATAGGAATGTTGGGAGGCCTGATATGTCCCTCGGGTAAAGACTATTGTTCTAATGCTGGATACACAAACCATTGGCTATGGCTTATTTCCCCCCCGCCAAATTCACTTTTATTTAGAGTTTTATTTAATTATAATATAGATTAAATGGCACATATCTTAAGAGTACACTTTGATGAGTTTTGAAGTAGGTATACATTCACAAAACCATCACCACAGTCAAAATAATGAAACTTTGCATCACTTCCAAAAGATTCTTCATACCCCTTTTATAACTCACCCCCTTTCTCTCTTCCCTATTTCAAGGCAACCGTTGATCTGCTTTATGTCACTTCAGATTACTTTGTCTTTCTGGAATTTTATGTAAATGGAATCATATTGTGTACTCTGATTTTGTATGGTTTCTTTCAGCATTATTTTGAGATTAATCCATGTTGTTGCATATTTCAACCATCTGTTCTCTTTTGTACCTGAATGATATTCCAATGAGTGTGAAACACCATTCACTTGTTGATAGACTTGTTCCCAGTTTTTAATCTGTTGCAATTACAGGTGCTTTAAATATTTGCGTGCATCTTTACATGGACAAATGCTTTCTTCTCTCTTAGGCGTGGGACGGTTGGGCCATGGCAGGTGTATGTTTAACAATTTTTTAACCAACAAAACTGTTTTCCGATGTGACTGTCCTATTTTACATTTTAGAAGCAGCATATGAAAGTTATAGTTTCTCCAAATCTTGGTTACCAACTACGTGGTGAGGATTTATGGAGAAATGGTGAACACTATGTTGTACCTTCGTACGGTTTTCTTCATGTTTCTTGTGCTTGATTTTTGCTGAGGTTATTGAATTTGTGAGGTTTTTAGTTTCTATTACATTTGCAAGTTTCAGCCACTATTTCTTCAAATGATATTCTGTCTCCCTAAGTCTTTCAGGGACTCAAATTACACATATATTCAGCCACTTCAAATTGTCCCACAATTGCTATAATCATTTTTTTTTTCTCTTTTCTCTCTATTTCATGTTGGACAGTTCCTTTTGCTATGCCTTCAAGTTCACTAAACTTATCTTTTGCGGTGTCTGACATGCTAATGATATCATCCTATGTATTTTTTTCAGATACATTCTTTACCTTTAGAAGTAAAATTTGAGTTGGTTTTCTATTTTCTATGTCTCTCTTTCAGCTTTTACATTCTTCTTTTTACCTTCTTGAACATAAGTATATATTTTTTAAAGCCATTTTAATATCCTTGTCTGCCAATTCTATGATCTGTGTTTCTATGTAAGCCTTTATCTTGTCATTACAGGTTATATTTTCCTGGTCTACATGCCTTGTAATATTTTATTGGATTTCAGATTTTGCAAATTTTATCTTTTTGGGCATGGGATATATTTGTACTCCTTTAATTATTTTTGATACTTGCTCTGAGTTGCAGTAAAGACACTTGGAAACAGTTTGATCCTTTCAAAGCTTGATTTTAAGCTTTCTTGCATGGGACCAGAATGAACTTTAAACTAAGGCTAATTTGGCTCCACTACTGAGGCAATCCTCTTCTGAGTACTTAGTCTAATGCCAAGTTTATTATGAAGTTTCTTCTCTCTGGCTATTGGAAAACCCCGCTATTTCCAGCCCTGTGTGAGCTCTAGAAAGCACTCCACCTACTCTTTTTGAGTCATTCTTTCTCTAGCCTTGTGTAGTTTCCTCACATGCAAGTGCTGATCAGTATTCAGTGAAAGATTTGAGGGCTACCCTTTACAGATCCTCCAGAATTCTCTCTCTGGGTAGCTCCTCTCCGGTACATTATCTTGCAAATTCTAGGCACCCCTACCTCCCTGAAACCTGAATTCTCTCTCCTCAATTAAAGCAGACTTCCAGACTCAGCCTGTTGTAAACACACTGTAAAATTTTGTGAGGACCTAGCCCTTGTTCTAGCAGGCAGGCGAGCAAAGCCATCCTCACAGGCCTCACCTTGTATGCTGAGCAGAGGTAAAGTCAGTCTTTTTAGATTAAAAAAAAAAAAAAGATTTAACAATGGGGACACAGCATTTCCATCTCTGCACTGTATCCTTTAGCAAGGAAAAAAATTCAATCTTGTGGTGCCTCCTCCAGCATCAACATAGCTTTAGGTCAGTGTGACTTAGAACTAGAAGTCCCATCAAAAAAATTATATTCTTAAAGTCAGTGACTCACTATTCCTAGCTATATAAACTAAATTTAAACTTTTACTATTGGAACTGCTCTTACAGAGTAAAATACGTGGGACTGCTTCCAGGGTTCGCATCATCACTTTGATTATCTAATAAATTCTATGTCTAACTATCCTTGAGACTTTATTTTCAGTTAACACTGTTCTCAGCTTGGAAACTCTCTCTAGGTACCAAACTGGGATACTTTTAGGATTTACCTCATTTGTTTCCCTTTTCTCAAGGCTCACTGTTTTGTTTTTCTTTTTTTTTTTTTTAATATGTGACAATTGCTTCCTGTATTTTGTCTACATTTTAGTTTGTTAAGATAGAAGGGTAAGTCCAGTCCCTTGCTTTCATAACTAGACAGAAACCCAACTTTCAGATTTTAAATATTTGGGTTGGATTATTTGGGGGGGGGCGGTTAACAATATCCAGGTAGAAGGGAGATATAATCAATAGTCACAAACTGACTAAAGATCCTTAGAGATTACCTAACACTTCCCCTGCCTCGTTTGGTGGATTAACTAGAACTTAGATCAGAGAGAATGGGAACTTCCCAAAGCCACACAACAAGTTAGCCACAGAATTGGGGCTAGAAATCAGGTAGTACACTCTTCATTTTTAAACTATCCAGTTGCTTTCTGCAGATTTTCTCTTCCAAGTCATTTTATCTTGATAAGCTTAGCTCTGAAATCCAGATCTTCTGTCCTACCCAAGCTCACAGAGTGGACTATATTAGCTTACACCCAGATGGTACTTAATTTTGTTTCAGTTTTGCAAACACAACCTCCAGAGTTGGCCCAAAGTGAGTATCTGAGTAGTTCATAGCACTGAAAAATTTAAAACACTCCCATGGGCAAGCACTTCAGAACAAAACCATGTATTTTTTCCCCATTGAATTATTATGAACTTGTTAAGCAGGAAGGAGTGTGACTTAGAATTTAGATCGACTAATTTAGTCATTTCACCACCTATGGGAACACATATCCTACCAAAAAAAAAAAGCCATTATCACTGCAACTGTATTTGTCTTCCCACACCTCTAGCAATTTACCTGGATTCAAACATTTATTCTGGACTGGGTTTCTGGGAGTCTTTCTGTCTTTCTCTTGACCCTTCCCTGAAGCAGCCTAGGAAATGCCCCTGCTTTGGAGTCAGGTGGAACAGGTTTTACTTTGAGCTCTAACACTTACTTGCCACGTGCCCCTGGGCATGGCATTTAACCTCTCTGTGAGGACAGGGATGGCACGGTCACACACTGATTGTAAAGCACATGCGCTTTTTTTCTTTTCTCGTATTTTTGTATCATCGAAAACAAGTGCATATTGCTAGCAGTGCTGCGATGGTTACATTTGCAGCTCTTTCCCCCCTTAATGTTATAGAATGTCTTTGAGTCTAAAAATACTATATTAATCTCTAACTTGCAGAGTTTCCTCCAAGATTAAATAGGATAAAGCATGCATTGGGTTTGGTACACAGAAGGGCACAAGGACTCTTGCACCCCATTTTTACTGGAGCCAATGCCTGGCAGGGTCATTGCCTCTGACTACCCTCAGTTGGCAGGTACATGGGATAGTCTGATGAGGGGAACAAGTCTGGGAAGTCCAGGCTGGCATGCAGCTGGCTGGCTGGTCTTGCAGCATGTGATTGTCATCAGCCCTAGAGCCCTTTCTAGTACCTTCTAGTCCTCCAGCCCTAAACCATCGATACCATTGGCCCCATCATATCTCTGCTGCTTTAGAATTATGGAGACAGGAAAATGGACTAAATGACTTCTTAAGCCATCATCCCAGATTTTCCCTCTCATCCCAAAGAACCTCTCTAGAATCTCAGGAGGCTTGTCAGTTAAAAGACTCTCCTAAGGTCATCAGAATCCATGTCCTAGGGTCTGAAGTCAAAAACATATTCCCCAAAGCCCCCCACATACCTCCAATTAGGATGCAGTTATTTGCACACCTTTGAAATTCAAGGACACCAACTCTGCTTCTGCTAGAGAGAGAAAGAAGAAACAGACACCAGAGGATTAACAACTCTCAAACCCTCCCCTGTGTAGCCTTCCTTTCTTTCCCCCCAAAGCATCCTTGGCTTTTTACTGTCTCCTGCAGGCAAACAGGTCTCAGTGGCAGAGGCCTCGTCCTACCCAGGCTGTTCTGCTCCCATCATCCCCCTCAGCACCCAGAGGTGCAACTGCAGATCCCATGAGCCTGTCTTTCTAAGGCACCCACCTAGCACATGTACCTAGAGGTTTTCTCCCTGTCCCCCTGCTGGGTCCCAGCAGTCCAGGGAGTTCTCAGGACCTCTGTGGAAAGAAGGAAAGGGCAGCACAAACTGGCCTGGCCATTGTCTTTGGGCACTTACGGAAGATTGACTGCCCCGCAAGCAATTTGGAAGTCTTAAACCTGAGTGAACTCCTGCTTGACAGTATGAGCCACCCAGGATCCTGCACCATGGCCTGCATGAGGCTAGGAATGAATAACTGTGAGCGATTATCATGGGAACTGTCTCCAGGAAAAACGACCAGCTTTATACCATTCAACCTTGAGAAGATAAAAATCAGGCTTAACAGAAAAAAAAAAAAAAGAATGATTTATAGCAAATGTAGGCTTGAAATCCAAAAAGCATCCCAGAGCCCAATTGTAACCCTGCCTTATGGCCCTGTCCAGGAGGTGTGGGGTGTAGTGTGTGTGTGTGGGGGGGGTCAGCTCCATTCAGGCATGGCCACTTCAGAATCTTGTGCTCATCCTTGACCCTTCCCCATACCACGTTGCCCTTATCCCTCTCCACTGCCAAGTTCGCCTGTCTGTGAGGCTCTGCTCAGCTCCTTCTGGGTGACCTGCCAAGACCCTCTTTGTTTACTGACACAGGCTCTTTTCTGCTCTTTCTCCAATCAACACCTCTCCCACCTCTACCCCATTCCTGGGGTTCTAAGAGGCCACACTGCCTGGAGTGAAACCTCAGTGAACAATCACCTGCTTTATTCAGCAAGACTGATCTCTCCCAAACACATAGCTCTTATCACTGTTACGATTGGATGGTGGGAACATGGGGGTTTATTTTTTCATTTTCTTGACATTTGTGCATGTTTGAAAATGTTCATAATAAAACAAATCCTCTATGGCCCTCCAGGGATCTGAGGATAAAGTCTAAAGTCCCCAGACAGGCGCTCGACATCCGCCAGGATCTGTCCCTACCCCCTTTCTTCAGTTCACCTTCTGGCACTCACCGTGCTGCAGTCTCCTTTGGCACCCAGCTCTCTCCTGCAGCCCCATCTTTGCAGGGACATCGCCTTCCTGCAGAACATGCTTGCCCCTCTGTCCAGCCTTGGGGAAAAACAAACTGTTTCCTTATCCCTGGAAACCAAATGCAAATGACCCTTGGTTCGGAGCACCTTGGAGCCCCGAAGGTTTCCTCCGGAGGAAGGGGTGCCTTGTGCCCCGGTGTCTGTCCCGCTGTGATCCACCTGCTATGTGCTTGGGAGACGTCAGTCTCCGTGAATAAAGCAGGTGCAATATTCACTCGGACAAGTGGGTAATCTCTCGTGGTTTCTACTTCTGTCTCTATAGAATGAAGATAACAGCAGTACTCATCTGACAAGGTGGGGTATTCTCTGTGAAGCAGCTTAACACAGTACCTGGCGGAATGAGAGAGAGAGAGAGAGAGAGAGAGAGAGAGAGAGAGAGAGAGAGACTGACAGACTTCAATCAAATAATACAGTGGATCATTAAGCGGCTTGTCTTGGATGAAATGCTCCCCGAGCCTACAGGCAAGGAACCGCTGTTTAGCTCTTGCTAGGAGCGAGAGAAAATTGTGGAAGATCGGTGACATCAAAGTCACGATTCCGTTGTCGGACCCGGCGGCGGCTCAGACTTCAGCCGGGCGGGGGCGGGGCGGCGGGGTCTTCCCAGGTCAGGGCCCGAGAGCCCGGTTCCCGAGACTTCCGAAGGACCCGGCGGCCCTGTGGCCGCGACCCGGCCCGCCGGCTGGGGCTCCGCAGGCCAGGGGCGGGCGCGGAACCCGCCCGGCGGAGGCGAGGACTCGGCCATCTCGAGCCGCCCGGGCGGGGCGGCGGGGGAGAGCAGCGGAGGAGCGGGCGGCTCGCCGGCCCCCCGCCCGCCAGCCCCGCGGCTCCGGGCGCCCGCCGCCTCGTGCGTCACCGGCGCGGGCGGGGGCCGAGGGAGGGGGCGCCACCAGGTGAGGGCCCCGCGCCGCCTTAAGACGCCGCGCGCCCCCGCCGCCGCTCAGAGCTCGCTGCGCCGCGCGCCGGCCGGACGTGCGGGCACAGGCGCCCCGCTCCAGCCGCCGCCCCGCCGCCGCGCCCGCCGCGCCACAGCCCGGACGAGCGGCCCGTCCCCGGGGACCGGCTCCCGCAGCAACAGGTAAGCGGCCCCGCTCGGCGCTGCGTCGCCGTCCCCGCGCCCTGCCCGCCCCGCCGGCGCTCGGGCACCCGGGAGGCCCCGCGCGCGGCGCCCCGACGGCAGCGGCTCCACCCGCGCACAGCCGGCCCCGCGGCCCCGGCGCCCTCCCCCGCCGCCCGCGGCCGGCGCCCGGGCCCTCGCGCTTTCTCCCGGGCGATCGCGCCCCACCTCGCGCCCCACTCTCCGCTCCCTTCTTCCTTGCTCGCATCCCCTGCGTCCCGCTCTGCGTTCCCAGCCTCCCTCCCGTGCGTCTGCCTCCAGCGCTCCCCAACTCTCACGCCCGTCCGCGCTCCTCCTGGCTCACGCTGCCTGGGCCGGCCGGGCTCCTTCGTCGTGGCCTCGGCTCTCCCTCCCCGTCGTTTCTCTCTGGCTCCGCGTCTCTCATTCCGCCTGTCTCTTGGCGGCTCCTCTGCCTCGCAGTGTTTTTCTCTCCTGCTCTCGCTGTCTCGCAGACTCCCCGCCCCGGCACCCTGGCGTCCTCGGTTCTCCTCGAGCTCACCCGCTCCCTGCACCCCCGCCGACAGCAGGTGGGCTGGAGCCCGCAGGGTGAGGCTGCCCTAGGGGGAAGGGGTCCCGCTAGGCGTCCTGCCCGCAGTCCAGCGGGGTCAGTGCTGCTGAGAAACTAGGAAATTTCTGCGCCAGAGCCCGCGGCGGCCGCGGCGGCAGCTGGTTTCCATGGCAAAAATAAAGTCGACAGAGAGACAGAGATGCAGCCAGAGGAGCACCGAGGTGAGAGACCCTCGGAGAGAAGCGGCGCGAGGAAGGTGCACGCAGGCACACACGGAGGAAGTGTTCCGCGGGGTCCCGGAGAGCGGGAGACGACAGACCAGCCCTCTAGGCGCAGACGCGCGAGCGCCCGGGCGCCGGGGACAAGCAGGGTCTTCCGAGACCACTGGCGAGAAGCAGAACGCGCCGAGAGCCCGAAAGCGCGCTCAGGGGGAGGGCGGGGGGACGCGGAGACCCGCGGACTGGGACGGACGGCGAGCGCCGCGGGGGCAGGACCCGAGGGAGGGACACGCGCACGCTAGAGCTGGAGAGCCACGGGCCTGCCAGACACACGCACGCCGCGCGCCCCTGAACGGGTGCGCCAGGGACCCCGCGTTGGCAGGGCCGAGGGGAGACGAGGCAGAGGGGGAAGCCGGAGACGCGCGCCGCCGGCGACACGGACCGTGACGGGCAGAGACCAGAGACGGCGCCTCAGAGGCCGCGGCGGGAGCCCGGCGCGGGGCTGCGAGGAAGGGCAGGACAGGCGGAGACAGGTGCTCACGGTGCCAAAGTGTGCTCGCTAGAGACGGCGCGGGAGCCCGAGCGGCCGGGACTGACGCGGGAGGGCGAGCCGGGAGCGCCAGAGGCGCAGCGGGAGGAGAGGAGACCCCGGCCCGAGCGGACGCCCAGCGCCCTGCGCTAGCGAGACCCTGGAAAACAGGGGCAGACGCGGGGTGGGGGTGGGGGACAAAGATTCAGCGAAAACGAGGAGACGCAGACACACACCCCGACAGAGACAGAAAAAGTGCGCTCGGGAGAGACACTTGGGGGACGGACAGGCGAGTGTAAACAAGCGGGGTGCACGGCGCGCGCATGCGCCAGCCGGAGAGCCCGCTGGAGAGGTCCCTCCGGAGACCCAAAGTCCGAAGCCCGGAGACCGGGCGGGAGCCGCGGCGACAGCGCCCGCACGTGTGCCAGCGGGAGAGACAGAGGGAGGGACTCAGAGACCCCAAGGGAGAGAGACCTAGAGACTCAGGGTTCTGGAAGCTGCCTGGGTGCTGCCTGGGGCCCCTGCGGCGGGGGAGGAGGCGGGGAGGGGTGGGCCGGAGGGGGTGTCTCGGGGAGGGACCCTGTCCTGTGGCGCTGCTGCCGGACGCGCAGGCGCCCCCCTCGGCAGGATGATTAACCCGGGCCGCGTGTCTCTGTCATCCCCAGCACAGGAGGTGAGAGCGGCTGGTGCGCCCCTTCGCCGCCCACCGGTCCCAGCTCCGAGCCTGCACCCTGTTGCCATGACGTCCACCTGCACCAACAACACGCGTGAAAGCAACAGCAGCCACACGTGCATGCCCCTCTCCAAAATGCCGATCAGCCTGGCTCACGGCATCATACGCTCGAGCGTGCTGCTCGTCTTCCTCACGGTCTCTTTCTTCGGCAACATCGTTCTGGCGCTAGTGTTGCAGCGCAAGCCGCAGCTGCTGCAGGTCACCAACCGCTTCATCTTTAACCTCCTCATCACTGACCTGCTGCAGGTTTCCCTCGTGGCCCCTTGGGTGGTGGCCACCTCCGTGCCTCTCTTCTGGCCCCTCAACAGCCACTTCTGCACCGCCCTGGTTAGCCTCACCCACCTGTTCGCCTTTGCCAGCGTCAACACCATCATCGTGGTGTCCGTTGATCGCTACCTGTCCATCATCCACCCTCTCTCCTACCCCGCCAAGATGACCCATCGCCGAGGTTACATGCTCCTCTATGGCACCTGGATCGTGGCCATCCTGCAGAGCACACCCCCACTGTACGGCTGGGGCCAGGCTGCCTTTGACGAGCGCAACGCCCTCTGCTCCATGATCTGGGGGTCCAGCCCCAGCTACACCATCCTCAGCGTGGTGTCCTTCATCGTTGTTCCACTAGTGGTCATGATTGCCTGCTACTCCGTGGTGTTCGGGGCTGCCCGGCGCCAGCACGCGCTGCTGCACTTCAAGAGCCACAGCCTGGAGGTGCGAGCCAAGGACCGCGCGGAGAACGGGGATGAAGGGAGACAGAAGGATGAGTTCCACGGTGAGAGCGAGATCCACGGCCAGGATGGAGGTGAGGTCAAGACCACGGACGACGGCCTGAAGAGTGAGGAAGGGAGCATCGAGGCCAAGGGCAGCGTGGAGGCCGGGGAAGGCAGCGTGGTGGCTAATGAAGGCTGCACAGAGGGGATGGAAAGTGGTGCTGGAATGGAAAGCCACGTGAAGGCAGACAAGGGCCGAGACGTCAACCAGTGCAACATTGACTTGGGCGAAGATGACTTGGAGTTTGGTGAGGATGAAGTCAATTTCAGTGAGTGTGACATCGAGGCAGTGAACATCCCAGAGAGCCTCCCAGCCAGTCGTCGAAACAGCAACAGCGACCTTCCTCTGCCCAGGTGCTACCAGTGCAAGGCTGCTAAAGTGATCTTCCTGATCATTTTCTCCTACGTGTTATCCCTGGGGCCCTACTGCTTGCTAGCGGTCCTGGCCGTGTGGGTAGATGTCCAAACCGAGGTACCCCAGTGGGTGATCACGATAATCATCTGGCTTTTCTTCCTGCAGTGCTGCATCCACCCCTACATCTATGGCTACATGCACAAGACCATCAAGAAGGAAATCCAGGATATGCTGAAGAAGTTCTTCTGCAAGAAAAAGCCCCCCAAAGAAGATAGCCACCCTGACCTGCCTGGAACAGAGGCCGGCACCGAAGGTGGTACTGAAGGCAAGATCGTCCCTTCTCATGATTCTGCCACTTTGCCTTGAGGCTATTTCCAAGGCAAACCCTGAACTGCCCACAGTCCAGAAAACAAGAGCAGCTTTCTTTTAATTGGATCACCCACACTCCCATCAGTGCTAATCCATACCATTCCAGGCAAACGTGTTGCTCACACATCTTTCTCACCACAAGGTAAATAACATATGGAAGAGGTAGGAACTGGGGGAGTCCCTTAAAAGGGTGCCCCTCAAAGTACAGACTTGAGGATTTTGACTGAGATTTCCCAAAAAGAAAAAATGATTTGGCTCTAAAGTTCTTAAAGCAACAAGGGCTTTCCATTTGGGACTGGCATTTGGCATTCTGTTTGTCTCCCCAGAGCTGCAGTGGGTCAGCTTTTGCTCTGGTGGAGAAGGAAGGTGATGCCTGTGAACTTAAGGACTTTTAGGCCTTTAAGTCAGGAACGCAAGGACAAAGGTTACAGCCTATGTTCAACTGAAAGAAAATCAATGGAGCAGATCATTCATGGAGCCCAAGAGACAGAGCCCGATGGACTGATCAACTTACGAGTCAGAGGCTAAATGGAGGAGACCCATGATCTGGTGCAAGGACTGTGCAGTTGACATTCCAAGAAGTTGTCTAGATTCCACTAAAGTGATCCAGAAAAGTGTAAGAGGGTATCAGGGCATGTTTGAAATGGACAGCTAGTCTAAGGAAGAAGATAAAGAATTAACACACATCCATGGGACTGAACAGTTGATTTATCTCTATAAAACCCTGGGTTTATATGTGGGCTGGAGCCAAGGTCATTCCATGCAAAAGGAAAATTGTCAATTGATGCTAAACTATTTTCTTTGTCCTATTTGAATAGTAGTGGGGCAGAAATCATGCCACTATTTTACAATTTTCCCTTTGTGATTGAATTAGGGTGGTCTTAAGAATCCCCCAAATCTCCTCTGCCAGGTGTGTGCATGTGTGTGTGTGTGCGCGCGCGTGCGTGTGTGTGTTTCCAAATAGGTCTTTTCGGTCAAACTATTTCCAGAAAAAAAGAAATTAAGCTAGGAGTGGCCAAAGGTCTACAAAGTCACACTGCCAGTCAAGAGCCATGAATCCATCTAAATCTCTTTGGTGTCAGTGAGATCATAGACATGAAATGTAAATATATGTGGGGAGCAAGGAAAGCAGGACCCACATTTTCCTTCTTCTGTGCTCACCCACGTGTCCCTTTTCTCCTTTGGCTCTTTCTGAAGCCTCCTAAAGCTCTCTGCTGTCATGAGCGAGAACTAGAAGAGGTATCAATGACAGGATGGTTTCTCAACACAGGTTTCTCAACACATTCAGAGTTTAGCCTCATTCTTGGTGGGGTCACCATGTCTCTATTAAAGCTCAAGTTTCAGTCATCTAAATACCCAACTCATTTATATTTTCTTGATTTCTTCCTCCTCACAGATTTCAGCGTGAACTTCTCAAGGGGGAAGGTAAACAGAACCACATTCCGAATTTAGGAAAGCAGTGTGGATAGACCCCTCAAAAAATTTAGCTGACCTGTCAACTTGGTATGGCCAGAAAATCTTATCAATTACAAGCCCATTAATTTGGTGGTGATTCAGACAAGACATCGGGGCTGAAGTTTATTGCGCTGCCATTTAGTTTTCTACCAAAATGCAGAAAAGTGGATAGTCATAAAATTATGATGACAATTTGTGGCAACTCTTGTATAAATCTCAAAGGATTTCTGGGTGCTGAAATGGCCTATGTGACCACCCCTCCTACTCGGGGAGGGACACTGTTTTGAAGAGATGTCACCCAGGAGTTCAAGGAAGCTGTAGCTTGTTCTTTGAGTCGAAATGTTTACGTGGGTAGGAGCAGGATTGCAAGCATAAGTGTCTCCAAATATTTTGTTGAAACTGAACTTCTTGTTTTATTTTTAAAGCTCAACCCCTTCACAGTGTATCAAAGAAAATTGTTTGCCAAAATCCCAAATCAAAATGGAACCAAGAAACCGTACGAGTGTGGTAAGTGCATTAAACAGCACACACGACATTCTCCAGGGCGCGGAAACTCACTGATTTCCTTTTTTAAAGTTCCTCTTTTCCTTATTTTAGTCATTGTCTATTCTTACGGCAAATTGGATTTTCAAAAGTGAAAACCTCAAAATAGGAGCTTGGAAAAGAGGACCTTTGAATTAAGAGCACTCTGCTTGCTGATATTTTCTTCTAGTTAGCTTGGAGATAGCAACTGCTTCAAATTATGTGCTACTTTGAATAAACCACTATCAACTTAATGAGGCTTTACTGCACATACTGTTTTGTCATTTGAAACTCTGAAAACACACACACAAAATGTCATCATTAGCCTCACAGATCCTCATGTGGAACAGCTTCCCCTAAATGTTTCTAAAGGATGAATTCTTTTGCCAAGGCTACTTCCTATGTGCAGTAAAAATCCCATTAAAGTGTAGGGGCTAGACAAACCAGACTTTGGAATGATGTGATTTCAAATTTAATGATTTCTTTATTTAAGAATAATAGAGCATCTAGTTTGCCAAGGAGTCGCAGGTGCTTTGACTAACACACCAATTTCAACAAGCTTGGGGAGGCAGTAACAAGGAACAAGCCCTAAATTTCAGTGATTTCTATGATTCGAGGGTCCATCTTCTCTAAGGCACCACGAATACCAGCTGCTGGGAACTCCTCCGCTCTCCCGGCTCCCTGCCTACCTCTTGCGGCCATGCCCACTGCCTTTGCCTGCCTCACTGCCCCACCCCTGCTGTGCTGGCCCTTGAGGATACCCTGTGCTCCGTGTTCACTCACTCCCATTCATGCCCTCCCACCCCAGAGCTGACAGATCTGCGGGGTCCATGGAAGCAGGGAAGCAGAGAAGTGAGCAGTAGGAATGGCCAAGCAGTGAAAGGTATTTCTCTGTCTCCTCCCCAACTCCAAACCAATTTAGAGATGACGGGATTCCTACTTCACGTTCAACAGGTAAGGAAAAGCGCCACATTATGATTTAGGAGGAGGCAGGCACCTCGTTTCTTACCAAGAGAGCACCCACTACAACACATCTTCGGGGGCACATTCAATCCTGTAGATACTGCCCAATTATTTCAGCAAAAAAAAAAAAAAAACTGAAAAAATCTTTTACTTATAAAATTATAAGGTGCCTAACATTGCCTTATTTTATACATAATTAGCCAATTAAGCTAGGTAAAGTTACTTCAAAAGATTTTTTTCATACTACCTGAAAAATAATTTACATGATGAAACTAGACTTTTTCTTAGACGTTGCCAAAATGCTCTTAAAAATGTCTGAAATACACAATTTTGAAGAGAAAAATTATGCAGAATCTGGTCATTTGAATTCCACGATCAACCTCTCAGAGGTTGCTGAGATGAAACAGAGAGTAAGACTCTAAACTACTAGACTGTATTTTTTGCTCATAGCTACCCTCCCCATATTTTGAGGGAAAAAAAATCCAAAAAAGTGTATTTCCCTCATAATGCCTTGCTTTGCTGTATTCCTCTCTAAGACAAACCCCACGCTGTCAGGAGAGGCCTAAGCAAAATGTCTTTTTCTTCTAGAACAGACAAAAGGTTAAAGCAACAGTTGGATGTGAGCCAGTTACCAAGATAAGGAGAGAAATTCTGGTCAGTCATGGCTTTTAACCCTCTCCCACCTTATGTCTGTCACATTTTCCATCGGCTGGACGGGTGCTCTTGGCCCCCTCCAAGCCCCTCCCAATTTAGGCATGAAGAGACAGAATCACTGAGCTGCAAATAGCAGACCATAGCCTAAAACTCAAAATGAAAAGAAACCCTTGTCATAAATTCCTTTCAGTAACTTCCACACGGCAAATGCCCAGCTCACTTACAGCAATCTTCTGCTATAAGCAAAAGTCTAGCTGAAGGACAAAATGATAGGAAAACTAAAATCCACAGGACTTGGCTTCCGATGGCCAGGTCACTGGCAAGTTCACTGCTCTTTGGTAAGTAGACTGAGAATCGTCAAGGCCAATGAAGGTTGCCAACAGGGGTTAGATATTCACATCATGGCTGCCCAAAGCTCTCCTATCTCAAAAGTACACACACCCAGGGGGAAATATAGTAACTTGGATGCTCACAAGAGGTTTGTATGTCTGAATTCCTTACGGGATCTCTCTTGTAAAATATAGGCAAAAACAGGACTGGTTTTAGTTTGGTGCTTCAGTGGTTGAGTGAATCCACCCCCTTCATCTGTGTTACAACTTAAATGTTAAAAACTTGGTATTTTTCCTGTTTCTGTGGTGTGTTCCTTTCTGTAGTAATTCTCAATGTAAGCTAAAACTGTATATAAAATGTAAGTGTTTTTGGAGACAAGGTGCTAGGTGTTAGGTTGTGTGTGTTCTGTAGGTGGTGTCATCCTCAAAAACAAGTAGTCTGTTCATGTGAAGTTAGTTAATTAAATGCATGCAGAATCCTATGTGATCCACACCTCAGTCAGTTCTGAAGTAGAACGTAGTACATTTGTTCTGTAAATTTTACTTTGTAACGTGTGAACTTCAAGATGTGCAAAGAGGCCTCCAAGGTGGGATGGCGGGAAGTGGTGCCTTTCGTTCCTTAAATCCCTGGTACAAGATATGATGAGGTGAAAAGTTCTTCTGGTACAACTGGCTGTTAATGTGAAGTCCTTGCTGGCAGTTCTCCACAACCTATGTGTGGCACTGGTTTGCCTGTTTTCCATTAATTGAATGTATAGAATGTAAAACAAGAGACAATCCTTTCCCCCCTTAAAGAGCAGAAACCCCAGGATAAGCTGTTGGAGGCCCGTGAGCAGGATGAATAGACACTCATACTCCCAAGGCCCACCCAGGACCTGACCGTGGACTGACAGGATTTGCTTTTCACAGATCTGTATCGTGACCATCGCTGCCCTCCTAGAGCAGTACCAAACCCGGACAAGGCTGCTCAGGTGTTTTTTTGTTTGATTGGTTGCCTGAGAGAGAGGATACAGCATGA
The DNA here is from genome assembly GCF_014898055.3 of Talpa occidentalis. Taxonomy (NCBI): domain Eukaryota; kingdom Metazoa; phylum Chordata; class Mammalia; order Eulipotyphla; family Talpidae; genus Talpa; species Talpa occidentalis. The sequence goes on from NW_023601543.1 coordinate 10,140,704, forward strand.
ATGTGTACATAGAGTTAGGGCGCCCCTTCTCTCGAGGTGGCGGTTAAGGTGTTTGAGAATTTGATGGATTTGTATCAGATGAGAAAAGAGAACTATAAGATGAGTTTATTATATTTTAAGAACAAAAATATTAAAACTAGAAATATATATCTATATACCCTCTTTGAATAATTACTAAAAATGCCTTTAATAGCAATTTTTATGTACTGCTTTGAGACTGAAAACATGATGGAGAATGTATTCAGTCAAGAAACAGTTCTCTTGAATATTTAAAATTTTGAATTAAAGATTTTCCTTTAAAAAACCATTTGTAATTTAAAAGTGCCTTTTGAAAGGATTGTCAAACTACAATCCTAGGGCCCAGTTCCCATCGGCACAACTTTCCTTTGGGTACACAAAGGGAGTGGACTTGATCCCCCCGCCCCCAGCAAGAAGAGAAACCCCTTCAGACCCCAAATTCATAAATCAATATTGTTACACTGGGCAGTAGTCCCCAAGACTCTGCCCAAGCACAAAACTTTATGATTTGGTTGGCTCTCATTGGATCCTTTCTAAGATGGTTACAACATATATTTTGCTGGAGAGGATTAAGGGACTCTTGCTTGGGGAATGAAGAAAGATTGATGTTTGTGGTTTAACTAAATATTACTAAGTCATGTCTGTGTTTCTTAAATAGGTGCTGTTAATCTGTCCTTGGTATATTCTTCTTAAATATGCTAAATAAAATCTAATTTTAATGTGTGCATCTGGTTATTACACCAAGCTCCGCGGGAAAACAGCAGACGACACTTAGAACTAGATCTCAGCTCTTCTGCTTGAACAGAGAAGACAAGGGTTAAAGTAACCGCATCACATGCTTGAATGAAATAGCAGGACTTCGGTGTTTCGGTTTATGCTGTTCTAACACAAGCAATATCCAGTGGAATGGGGGAGTCATCAGGAAAAACTTGCCCTAAGTGGGTCTTTGCTTAGTGCCTTATGAATGCAAAGGATTTCAAAGTGAAGGTGGGGTGGGAAGCATGGAAAAATGGGGCTAGAGGGTTTGTGGGGCTCCCAAATGCCACTCTCTATTCTCCAGGCAGGGCAAGGGATGAATCATCATTTTTTTAGGAAATAGTACAGCCCAGCACCTGGGTCATCCACAGTGGACCCCTGCCCCTTCTACTACTCAGACCCGGGACACCTCCCATGACACAGTTCAGCCCAGGGTGGGCTGGTTCCCCACACCCACCTCAGTTCAGCCCCAACTCACTGACATGTACAGAACAGGAGGGCAGGACCATGTCCCTCAAACCCCACTTTTAGAAAATGGTTTCACCTCTAACACCAAGGATGGCACGCAAAAACACAGGACACAGATGAGATAAGCAAATATACCTAAAAATTTAAGCTCCCTCAGTTCCTCTTGAGTCAATGTGCTTGACCTATATAGTAGCTTTGGCGAATGCCATAAGAGTAAGTTCCCCCAAATGGAGCAGGTAATTTGAATCTGAAGAATGAAACATGCGTGTCCATTAATCACACTTAAATTTAGTAAGGGCAACTTACATCCAGGGGTCCTCAGCACCAAACCTGGTGGATAGGACTTCAGGTTGAAGCAGGACTCACCCTAGCAGGGGTCTTCCTATACCCTGCATTAATACATGTGGGCATGTAAGACTAATGATGTCAGATGTCCAGGGAACATGCCACACATCTTTTGTTCTACTCAGAGCAATCGAGTAGAATATGGATCATATGTACAGTGAGTTCCCATGAAAGAAACAATGGGGAATTTGTCTGTTGTCCAGGGTGGGCCAATTACCAGCCATGCCTCTAAGATGGCGTCCATATAAGATGGAGTCACTTTGGTTTTCCCATAGAGCTCTGCTGGTAATCTAATTGACAGTAATGCAAGCAACTGCACACTTCCTGCCTCCAAAGCGGCATTCATGGGCACACGCTCAGAAGTTCAGGAACCTATTTCTATGAAAGTAAGGTGCTCTCCATTTTTCACTCCAAAACCAAGTTAAAATTGACACAGTAGGGCCTCCCCGGTGGCGCAGCAGTTGAGCGCTGGGTTACGAAGCTGCCCGCGGCCTCTGTGGCGCCGGTTCGATCCCCGGCTGCTCCCCAGCCACCAGAGGAGGGTCCCACATGGCGCACAGACCTCTCCTGCGGCCCGTTGCTCCCCTAAGCAGTGTACTTCGGTCCCTCTGACTGCTCTGCTCCCCTCTCTGGCTCTGGTGAATTCTCTCACCCTCCCGCGCTTCTGACTGTACACAGCGCATGTATAAACAAACAAACAAACAAACAAATAAATAAATAAATAAAACATGCCTCTATTAAAATAAAATTGACACAGTGTATTTCAAGATATTCAAAGGTGGCTGCCATGAGAACTACAGGCAGCTGCCTTCATCTTGGTCTATGAACACCATCCAGGCTATGACTTTCTCCTGCAGCAGAAATAAATTTTCCTTTTTAGCAAAGTACTACCATCAATGCAAGTAAGTGGACTTGCAATCTCAGATCAACTATGAGATAACAAGCCTGTTGGGAAAAGAATCCTCTGAAGCTCACTATAATAACTGCTTAGTTCACAGTGTTTGGAGAATGGAATTGGTTACAATGAATTTCAAAGTAGCAGTTACTCCTCTTCCATAGGGCTTAGGGTCCAGCCCAAATTTACCAGACTGAACAGGAGAGGGTTGAGAGGATCTGAAAATTTCACTGTGAAGAGATACCTTTGACCTTTTGTAGCCACACCCTCTCCCACCAGTCTGCTCTAGGCCCCAGGCCTGCTTGCCACCAGTCTTAGCCCAGATCCACCCCCAATATAGAAGAAAGCTAATGAATAATTTTCTTTCACATGGCAATTCCTACTCCCTCTGCTATTCTGTCAGAATGCAGTTCTCAAACCTGTCCCTCCTCGCTTCAATCTCCCCCTTCAAGGCCACCATAGCCACCTTGATATCTGCACACACAAACAAGTGCTCTTTAGCTTAAGCAGAGCTTTGAGACCGTTTGGGAATTGAGGGTATGTACAATTTTCAAACATTTTCCTAAATAGGACTAGTATTACCAATAAAATTTACCACAGAAAACGTATTTGTCTCGTGACTGCTCCCCAAAAGCTGCAAGCTTAAAGAATATTTGCAGTGCAAATCCCCAGCATTTGGGGAGTTGTGACACTAGCCTACCATTTGCCAGAAGCAAATCCAAGAGCATTGACTCCAACTATCTGCTATGTACACACAGCTAAGTGGAACTTGAATATCCTCAGCCTCCAAAGACAGCAAACAGAAAAGACAACCACTAATCAGAAATGTGCAGATTTGAGGATTAAGACCGCAGTATCTGGTATTTCATGAAGTCTATACACTAAGTCAATGTACATTTCTTAAATGATCACCAAGATGCTAAGGTACAAGATAGTTTGTATAATCAACTTATGTTAGAAAAATACAGATTTTACCTAAGATTTATTTGACAATAATTCTGATGGAATAATCACATGCTCTAAACAAAATGAAAAAGAAAAAGGAAACATTTTTTCATTAAAAAAACCCATGTATTCAACTTTATTTATTACAAGAAATGTTTCTCCCTTGCTCTAATTACTCTAGATTAAGCCCTTTTATGGCACTTTTACAGGAAAATATGATTTTGAATAAACCTGTTTCCCAGCCTGTCTTTCCCACACAATCAGTATTTTGTGTCATACAGAGGCAGACAATGAGACTTGAAATTGATATATAATTTAAAACATGTCATTGGAAGCACACACACATCATATATATATTTCTTAGATGCTCATAGAAATACAGAGATATTCAAAAACAACACTGATGTGCCTGGAAGCCTTGGGGACCTTCTTTAATTCACTTTCACCACACTGTAGATTTTAGTCATAAATCAGAAGCAGGAAAAAACATCCAAAGGTCCCGAAACAAAATGAAAATGATCTTTTTAGCTAGACACATAGCAAATCAAAGTAGCTTTCTCCAAATACAAAGAGTGTCATTTTTTTTTTCTGTTTTTGCTAGGAATTGGGCTTTCTCTGGGTGTGACTAAAGAGGGGGCAGCTGGGGGCTCTCATCAGTGCAGGTCCCGCCCTTTGTCCCAGGACCACGGTTCCAGATGTATGTCACCCCACAGCCACTTGAGACGAGCCACCTCCCAGAGGCCCCTGCACACCTGTCTGCAGCCTGTCAGCCCCCACGCGGGACACACGTGCAGGGGGTGGCGGCAAGCGGACGTGACGGCCAGCTTCTCACAGCTTTGCGAGCACACACCAGCCCAACACAGGCAGCCTCCAGGCTTTGGAGGAGAGCCGCTCATTGTCACCCAACACCACATGGCCAGAGTGGGAATCCATCCACTCTCACCTCTTCTACCCCAGTTCGAAGGTGCGAATCCTGACATGGGGGGGGCACCTGGGCAGAAGCAAGACTTTGGGTAAGGCTTGTTCTTACCATTCCAGTAGCACAGTGGAGGCAGGGAGGGGTCGGGGTGTCCCAGGGGTAAAGGGGTAGGGGAGCGGTGGCCCACAGTGATGCCAGGATCTTCAGGGGTACACTGAAGGGAAAGATAAAGTCCTCTGTTTTGAGGTGTGCTACTGAGTCTCTACACCTGAAGACTGGAAAATTGTCAAATAAAATTTGGCAGACTCTTGCCGGGCAGAGAGGATGAGCAGCAGCGCTGGAGACAGTTGCCCGCAAAAGGGTGTGAGAATCCATTTGATTGAATGCTGCAGGCTGGACCCTAAACACCCCCCCCCCCCGGCATCACATCACCATGAACACAGCCCCAAAATAAAATTGAGTAGCTTAAGTTCTCCACTTCAAAAAAAGATACAGAGATGCAAAACTAGTTTGTAATACAATCAATTTCATAAAACTTGCTTCAATTTAGAAAATGTAAATATTCATCATAATTTTATGTAGCAAAATTGGGAATAATATATTCCCTTGCATACCCAGAACATATATTAGCTTTCTAAATCAAAGTGTTGTATTATTAAACTTCAGAAACATACCTAGGAATATAGCCAAAAGAAATGATGCCATGAAAGAGAAAAAAATACATGTGAAAAGGTGTTATAACACTGTGGTTTATAATAGTATTATTATATATTACATACTATCGTAAAATATTATATATTATTAAATATTGAAAAATTGCAAACAAACCAAAGACTCCCAAATAAGTAACTGGCTAAACAATGGCCTAAATGCTCAGTGAAATGAGACAGCCATCAAAAGTCCTGTACTTCCCAAAACAATGTAAACCAATTAAATTGGTATACTTTAATTAAAAAAAAGACAAGTATTAAGAATGTATAGGCAGGGCCTCCCCGGTGGCGCAGTGGTTGAGCGCTGGGTTGCGAAGCTGCCCGCAGCCTCTGCGGCGCCGGTTCGATCCCCGGCTGCTCCCCGGCCACCAGAGGAGGGTCCCACATGGCACACAGACCTCCCCTGCTGCTCGCTGCTCCCCTCAGCAGTGGACTTTGGTCCTTGTGCCTGCTCTGCTCCCCGCTCTGGTGAATTCTCTCGCCCTCCCGCACTTCTGGCTGTACCCAGTGCATGTGTAGATAGAACAGACAGGCAAATAAATGAATGAATAAAACATGCCTCTATAAAAAAATAAAAAAATTAAAATTAAAAAAAAAAAAGAATGTATAGGCAGCTGTAAACCTATGTTGATTGCAGCACTATTTACAATAGGTAGAACCTGGAAACAAGCCAAATGCCCAAAAATAGATGACTGGATCAAGAAGATGTGGTACATACACACCATGGAATATTACTCAGCAATCAAACAAGATAAACTCATGCCATTCACAGCAACGTGGATGGAACTAGAAGGAATGATGCTCAGTGAAATAAGCCAGAGGGAAAAAGAAAAATATCGGATGGCTTCACTTAGAGTAGGAATATAGGGGAACCCAATAAGACATCAGTGTTAAAAAATAATAACAGTACAAAACCCAACCAAGCGAAAACAGACAATTATAAACCAGAGACATGCTGCAGGGGAGGAGGAGGGAGAGGGATCAGAGGGAGGGAGGGAGGAGCACAGGGGGCTGAGGTGATGGTGCACGGGTGCCTTGGGGAAGGAAACTCTATGGGGACTACACCTGAGGGTGGGGGGAAGCAAATATTGTTTAAAAATGAACGATGTAAAAAATTTTAAAAATGTAAAAAAGGGCCTCCCCGGTGGCGCAGCAGTTGGGCGCTGGGTTGCGAAGCTGCCCGCAGCCTCTGCAGCGCCAGTTCGATCCCCGGCTGCTCCCCGGCCACCAGAGGAGGGTCCCACATGGCACACAGACCTCCCCTGCTGCCCGCTGCTCCCCTCAGCAGTGGACTTCGGTCCTTGTGCCTGCTCTGCTCCCTGCTCTGGCTCTGGTGAATCCTCTCACCCCCCCATGCTTCTGACTGTACCCAGTGCTTGTATAAATAAATAAATAAATAAATCTTAAAAAAAAAAAAAAAGGAAAAAAAAAAAGTCAAGCCAGAAAGGGGGGGAAAAAAAAAAAAAGAGTGTATAGGCAGCAAGGAGCAACCTTAAACCACAGACCTTAAACAACCCCCAGACATGACAGCAACGTGAACACAGTGCAGAAGTAAATCCAGGCCCCAGACAGCAGAGCTTGGACAAGGGAAGATAACCTCTAATTTATAGGGCGATATAATTATGGGCGAGTTTGACTTCAACATAGGAGTCCATTGATATTCCTATTATAACAATTTTCAGATGAGATTACGGTTTAATGACAATTTTCTTCATCCAAGAAAAAAAAAAATACTAGGATTTCCAGATCCCGTAGTGTAACAGGGCACCGGAAGTCCGTCATGGAGGAAAACATCTGACTCAAGATCACAGAAAGCTTTCCGCTGGGTTTGGGTTAGGCAGGTTTTTGTCAGTTTCCAAACTTAAACTAACTTGCCATCCAATATTCCATCATTCCCCATCCCTCCCAGCGCTGTCAGCTCCTCCTCTCTGGAGGAGCACTGGAGCACGCTGGCGGCCAAGGCCCTGGAGCACGCCGATCTGCTTCGGTGGTTACTTGCTGTCTGATCTTAAGCCAGTGATGCTCTTGTCACACCTCCGTTTTCCCAACTAAATAACAGCAATGATGTGATTAATGACATACATATGATAAAACACATTTAGAAAAAAATAATAAAAAGTGAAAAAATACGAAGATAAATGCTTTTAAAAATCAAAAAATAAAATCCTGCATATTCTGAACAATTTTAGGAACTGCTAATTTGGAGACCTAAGACATAAATAGGACAAAGATTGTAAACATAGAAAAACTGGATATGGGTATGATAATATCCACTCAGTTTTCATTTTTAGAATTCAACAACTTCAAAGACTCAGGAGGGGGCAGGTGCTTCTGGCCACATGACAGTGAATGAAGACACACCTGACTGCAATTTGCTGCATAGTCACCCCATCAACTATCATATCTATGAAGTCTCAACTTCTTCATGCTCTACCTCTAACACTCAAATTGTCTCGTACCCAAAACACAAAACCCATCAGCCCTCACGTTGTTCTAATAGTCCGCGTAGCTATGCGTAGCGCAACCAACCCATCCCGGCTAGGTTCATTACCGGGTCCAGCAGGCCTGCTGGTGTCTTCATGCTCTCCCCTGTTCGTTGTCGCCGTACCCCGTCGCGCTCCGCCGCTCTCCGCTGCACTCCTCTGTCCACTCCCCTGTGCTCCTCCGTCCTCGGCACTGCGCCACGCCAAGCCACGCCACGCCACGCACGCACGCACGCCGTTTGGCCGAGTGCGCATGCTCAGTGGGAGGGCGGAAAAGCCTGAAGCTTTTCCCCACCACTTACCTCACACTATGGAATCTGGACTTAGGCCTCGGGCAGACGCCTGTTACGATGTAGAGTAAGTTACCCATCTCCTCTGTTCCTCAAAGGTGAAAGGACTTATACCCCTTGCCAAGTGACAGGGTTGACCCGAGAGAAAGGGATGTTATTGGAGTGCCTGAGAGAGCAGGCAATAGATGCTAGCTGCCAATGATATTCCGATGGGGGCTTGAAAAATATGGTCACATGTAGGTTTTTTGTTTTTTTTTTTTTTGACTAGTGTAGTGACACTGCCTACACATTGCAATCACCTGGGGAGATTTAACAAATACTATTGCCTGCTTCACACCCCCAGACATTCTAATTTAAGTGATTCAGGAGGCAGCCTGAACATCAAGAGTTTTAAAAGCTCCCCAGGTGATTCTAACATGCTAACCAGGGTTTAGAGCCTGGACCAGTCCACCTCCTCCCTCCCTTCCTCCTTCCCTTCTTTCTTCTGTGTAGACAAATAATATTTAAGTATGAAAAGTGGTGGGGAAATTTCTTCCCTAAGGACCAGTGAATCACACAAGTCAAAAGCAACTTAAAGGATCTCAAAAAAATAAAATATATGTTTTTATAGGGCAATTGCTGCTGTCACAAATTGAGGGTAGAAAAAGTAAAATGGTTGGGGCCTCCCTGGTAATGCAAGGGGTTAAGTCTCATCACAATGAACCTATCAGCAGCCCCTGTACCATGAGTTTGATCCCCGGCCACGGAGGTGACCCACATGGCACAGCAGACCTCTCCTGGCTCCCCGCTGCTCCCCTCAGCAGTATATTTCAGCAGATCTGCCTGTTCTGCTCCCCACTCTGTCTCTGGTGATTCCTCTCACCCCACACCTCTGGCTCTTGTAAGCATAAATAAATAAAATAAATCTTAAAAAAAAAAAAGAAAAAGCGAAATGGGACCAAAAGGGAGAGAATGATCACCTTGCTATCTTTACCTACTGTTGCCTGAGGTCTGAGAAAGTACCAGGTTAATGCTGGATATATCCTGGTTTCTCTCTGTGCTTTCTAGACTTTGATCATTAGGTCAGGTGATACATAACAAAAAGACAACCCAGCCACAGGATCTTGAATGAGACAGTGCATTGTGGCAGCAGCAATTGCCCTAATTGCCAGTCTGCAATGAAAAGAATTTGCAGGCTAATCCCAGGACACCCGGCACATGCTTCTTCTAAGGCTTTCCCAAAGCAGTCATTCCATATTAATACTTGAAAAAAGAAGAAGCTAGCTAAATCAAACATTTTGAAATTCTACTTGGTTCTATTCAATATAAACAAACCTTTAAAGGGCTTCTGCAGAGCCACTGTAGGGGCGAGATCCCAAGACACATTCATTTCAGAATTTGCAGCAGTAAGACAGGCAGAAAAAAAGCTTTGCCTAAAGTTGAAATTAAAGCCATGGCCCAAAGAAATAAGAGAAAGCTTGTCTAGAGAAAAAGGTCTTGGGGGCTTGGCTTGACTCTCCTCGGTCACACACAAGTCAGTATCCACTGAGTCCTGGCCTGGCACTTGTTAGGTAATGTGGACAGAAAAAGGGCTCTTGTAGGAACACTCTTTGCTGGTGGCCAGTCTACAAATCACTGTTTGTATAGAGGTCGGAGGCGGAGACTTGCAAGACACCCTAAACTAAGAATACTGCATATAAGGTCGGGATTAGGCCTTCTTTATAGTTTCCGTAGAATTCACTGGTAAAGCCATCTGGTCCTGGGCTTCTGTTTAAGACAGGTTTTTTATTACTCTTTCAATTTTAACACTTGTGATTGGACTTTTTAAGCTGTCTATTTCATCCCAGTTCAATCTTAGGAGGTTACATGAGTCTAAGAATTTGCCCATTTCTTCGAGGTTGTTCAGATTGTCTGCACAAAGACTTTCATAATAGGTTCTTATGATCCTGTGTATTCTGCAGTATCTGTTGTAATTTCACCTTTTTCATTCCTAAATCTATTAATTTAGGTTTTCTTTCTTCTTTGCAAGCATAGCTAATAGCTTATCAATTTTTTTTTTCTCAAAGCACCAACTGGTTTCACTGATCTTTTACACTCTCTTTTTGTTTTCTATTTCATTTATTTCTGCTCTGATTTTTTTTTTTTTTTTTTTTTTGCCTTCTACTGGTTTGGGGTGATTTCGTTGTTCTTTTTTTGAATTCCTTCAACTGCGGAGTTAGACTGTTAAATTGGAATCTCTCATTTTTTTTTTTTTTAATGTGGCCTGCATCGCTATGAACTTCCCACATAGTACTTCTTTTAAAGCATCACCATAGGGTCTGGAAGCTTGTCTCTCCATTTTAATTTGTCTCTAGGTTGTTTTTTTCTTTTTTGTCTCTTCTTTGATTTCTTCATTGACCCAAGGGTAGTTCAAAAACATTCTGTTTAGTCTCCACATATTTTGGGTTGTCCCAGGATTCCTTTTATGGTTTATTTCTAACTTTATTATGTATTATGGTCTGTGAAAATGCTTGATATAATTTCTTTTTTCGTCTATTTTCTGAGACTTGTTTTATGTCCTAGTATATGATCTATTCTTGAAAATGTTCCATGTGCACTGGAGAAGAAAGTGTATGCATTGCTTTTAGGATGGAAAACTCTGCAAATGTCCAGTAAATCCATCTGATCTAACACTTAATTTAAGGCCTTTATTTCTTTGTTAACTTTCTGTCTTGATGACCTATCCTTTTGTGTCAGTGGTGTGTTGAAATGTAAACCTATTGTATTTTTGTTGATGTATTATTTTAGGTATGTTAACAGTTGCTTTATATATAACTAGGTGCTCCTATATTTGAGGCATAAATAATAATAAGAGGTATATCTTCTTGGTGATTTGTTTCCTTGATCATTATATAGTGTCCATCCTTGTGCCTGGTTACCTTTATTACTTGAAAGTCTAGATTATTGGATATGAGAATAACAGTTCCTGATTTACTCTCTGAGTTATGAGCATGTATGACCTTATTCCAGCCTGTTATTTTTAGTTTGTTTTTGTCTTTTGGTTTCAAATGGGTCTCTTATAAACAAAGCACTGATGGCTGGAGTTTTTTCACCCACATTGTTAGCCTGTGTCTTTTTTTTGGTGAATTCTGACCATTCACATTTAGAGTGATTATTGATATGAACTGTTTATTTTCGGTCATTTTGGTTTTGATTGCTTTATTTTTCTGTTGTTTCTTTTTCCTTTTGTTTCTCTCTGCTCTTTCTGGATGGCTTTCCTTAGTATTTCTACAAATTTCTTTGCTTCTTCCTCTGTAGGTGTCTATTCTGGATTCTTGGTTGGTGGTTACCCTGAGCTCTTACTTGAATTCCTATGTTTTGGGTCCTTTGTGAGCTGGTGTCTCCTCTCCGACTTTTAACTATACTAGTTCTTTTTTAAAAAAGATTTATTTAGGGCCTCCCCTGGTGGCGCAGTGGCTGAGCACTGGGCTGCGAAGCTGGCCACAGCCTCTACAGTGCCGGTTCGATACCTGGCCACCAGCGAGGGTCCCACATGGCGCGACAGACCTCTCCTGCCACGCCCACTGCTCCCCTCAGCAGTGTATTCCGTCAGTCTGCCTGTTCTGTTCCCCGCTCTGGCTCTGGTGAATTCTTTCACCCTCCTGTGCTTCTGACTGTACCCAGTGCTTGTATAAATAAATAAATAAATCTTTAAAAAAAAAAAAAAAGAAAAAGATTATTTATGCATACAAGAACCGGGGTACAGGCCAGAGGTGTGGGGGGTGAGAGGATTCACCAGAGACAGTCTTGCTTCCACACAAGGTCACATTTTATTGATCAAAGTAGATCATATCTCTTGATTGCAAGAGGTAAGAAAGCCACTTTTGCAAAAAAGGAGGGTTATAAGGAGGGAAAGAGAATTCTAGACATTTTTATAATTTGCCACATAATGCAAATGTTGTATAGTACTTCAGAATACAACCAATATCCCCAACTAATCAACTGGAAAACTATACTAGTTCTACCCACTTCTTCCTCACCCTTAGCATTTGCTGTTGTTGACTCATAGTCTTCTTGCTCTTGGTACTGATGTTATATTGCTCTTATCATTTTGTTAAAGAGTTTATACTTCAATTTTACTTTTCTTATGGAAAACTCCTTTTAGTATTACTTGAAGAGCAGGTCTGGTGGTGGCAAACTCCATTAGCTTCTGTTTGTCTGAGAAAACCTTTATTACCCCTTCATACTTAATTGATAATTTTGCAGAGTAGAGAATTCTTGGCTGATGGTTCTTGTCATTTAGGATTGCAAATATTTTCTTCCACTCTCTTCTTTCTTAAAGAGTGTCTGCACTGAAATCTAGGGAAACCCTAGTTTGGGAGCCCTGATGAGTTTTTTCCCCCTTGCTTCCTGCAAATTTTTTTCTTTATCACTGGTTTTTGATAGCTTAAAAATTATTTCTCTGGGTGTAGCTCATTTTGCATTTAAGAATTTAGATATTCTTCAATGCCTGCTGGAAATCCATATTTAATTTATTGTGTAAATTTGGGAAATTCTCACTTATTATTTTTTTGACTAGGCTTTCCAGTCCTATTCCTTTTTCTTCCCCTTTTGGGTGTCTGATCACTCATAGGTTTCCTCTTCCAGTTGAATCTGATATTTCTTGTAGAGCTTCCTCATTTTTCCTTGTTGTAAAGGCAGGACCGGGCACAGTGCAGGTTTTCTGATCCCATGCAGACCGGGTAAAGGAGGAGTCAGAGTCCTCAGTAGTTTTGCAGGTTTTTTATTTGGGGGTCACCAGGCATATGGCAGGCAGGGGTGCTGCCTGGGAGGCTGGCAGGCCTCCCAGCCCCCAGCAAGTCTTCACTCTATCTGAGCTCTCTGGAGTTCGTTCTGCTGCTTCTCGGCTTCTCTTTCGGCTTCGGCTTCGGCTTCTACTGCTCCTACTGCTACTGCTGCTGCTGGCGTCCCCGTGACGCCGCCCTTAAAAAAAGCACAGTCTTAATGGATCATATGGAAGCTCTATGTTTAGTAGGTCCAGAAATCTCCACACAGCTTTCCACAGTGGTTGGACCAGTTTGCACTCCCACCAACAGTGCAGAAGAGTTCCTTTTTCTCCACACCCTCGCCAACATTTGTTGTTGCTAGTTTTTTTAATATGTGCCATTCTCACTGGTGTAAGATGGTATCTCATGGTAGTTTTGATTTGCATTTCCCTGATGACAAGTGATGTTGAACATTTTTTCATATGCCTGTTGGCCATTTGCATTTCCTCTTCAGAGAAGTTTCTTTTTAGCTCTTCTGCCCATTTTTTGACTGGATTATTTTCTTTGTTGTTGAGTCTCATCAGCTCTTTACAGATTTTTGTGATCAGTCCTTTATCATTAGTGTTGGGTGCAAAAATGTTCTCCCAGTTGGTGGGGTTTCTCTTTGTTTTTGTTATTGTCTCTTTTGCTGTGCAGAAGCTCTTTAATTTGATGTAGTCCCAGCTGTTTATCTTTGCCTTCACTAATCTTTGCCTTCACTATAGAGCTGCCATATGATCCAGCAATTCCACTCCTAGGTATTTACCCAAAGGACACAGAAACATCCATTCCAAAGAACACCTGCACCCCTATGTTTATAGCAGCACTGTTTACAATAGCTAAGCTTTGGAAACAACCCAAATGCCCAAAAATAGATGACTGGATCAAGAAGATGTGGTACATATATACCATGGAATATTACTCAGCATTCAAAAAAGATAAACACATGCAATTTGCAGCAACATGGATGGCGCTGGAAGGGATCATGCTCAGCGAAATAAGCCAAAAAGAAAAAGAAAAATACCGGATGGTCTCACTCATAGCAGGAATCTAGAAAACTTAAATAAGGGACCAGGAAAATGAATAACTATAAGAAAGTGAAAATCAAAATCAACAAAAAACTATGAACCAGAGACACTTTTAGGGGGGCGGGAGGGGAGGGAATGGGGTCAGAATGGGGGGGCTGCAATTGTATGGGGAATATAACAATAAAATTTATTATTTAAAAAAAAAAAGCACAGTCTTAGCTCAGCTGAATCCCATCTACCTATGCCCACACCCTATTCTAGGTGCCCACCATCAGGCATGCATTCAGGACAAGGATCCATCATCTATCCTGATGGCGGAAGGGCAGAAAAGCCTGATATTTTCTTTACCCTACACTTGTCTTGACGCCCTTCTAAATGTGTAATTTGTTTGGGACTTTGTAGGGTAAGGAAAAATTGTCAGGCTTTTCTGCCCTCCGCCATCAGGATAGATGATGGATCCTTGCGGTCCTGAATGCATGCCTGATGGCGGGCACCTGGAGTAGGGTGTGGGCAGAGGTAAATGGGATTCACCTGGGCTAAGACTGTGCTTTTTTTTTTTTTTTTTTTTTTTTTAAGGGCGGCAACACTGGGACGCCAGCAGAAGCCGAGAGAGAAGCAGAGCCATGAGAAGAGCAGAGAGAATGTGAGAAAAGGTCGGAGAGCCCAGAGTGAAGACTTGCTGGGGGCTGGGAGGCCTGACAGCCTCCCGGCTACCCTCCCCCCAGCGCCCCTGCCTGCTGTGTGCCTGGTAAACCCCAATAAAAGACCTGCAAAAAGCCACTGAGGACTCTGACTCCTCTTTTACCCGGTCTGCTGGATCCTAGAAAACCTGCCCAGTGTCCTTCCTGACCCGACAGACTTCTACATCTGAAATTCTTCTGCCATTTTGATTCTGTTTAAAGCACTAAGGTTGTTTGCATTTCACCCAGAATCTCTTTTTGGGATCTTTTTATATATTCAATCTCTTTAGAGAACTCTTTGTTCCTGGATCTCCTTTCTGAGATCTTGTTTCTGCCTGTCTGCCTGTCTTGTGTTTGACTGTCCTTCCAGTGTCTCATTCAGCATTTTTAATATTGTTTTTTTGAAGTCATTGTCAGATAGTTTCTCTGTTTCTGTCTCCTTCATGCTTGTCCCGGGCCTTCTGTCTTTCTCATTCTGGTTTTCCATCTTGTGTTGAGATGTTCCTAGGCATGTATAGCACCATATTTATTGCTATTTATGTGGGTGTACATGGTTGGGGCACTGGGGATATATCTTTATTTGTTTGCTTGTTATTTTACCTCAGTGTGAGGTGGAGGATGGAAGGGTTCTGTCTCGGTTTGAGGAGTGATGTTAGTTGCCTCTACCTCTTGTTTTGTTTCTCAGTAAGCTGCATTCAGTGTTCGGGTTGTCTGCCCTTTACTCCCAGGATCTTGATCTATAAAGCTTGGGCATCGCCATGGGAAGGACAATATCCAGGTCTCCAGGCTCACACTCTGGGAATTATTTGCACTTGGCTCAAAGGCAGCACTGTGTGTGTATTGGGTGCACGTGTGCCCACTTAACAATATGACCTGCCTGCAGTGGCCATCAATGCCCCACCCTTACCTCAGCTCTCATTTCTGCAGGGCTGGGAAGGACACACATGCTTGGTTTGCTTCAGTAGAGGATCTGTGAGTTCATGCTAATGTCCATCTTTCTGGTATAGAGCTTTGATGGAATCCGTCCCAGCTCCACCTGGCTTTTCTCTGTTCTCTTGGGGTGGGGAGAGCTTTCAGTGGGTATACCACCCCAATTGTGGGATTCCCAACTTTCTGGGTTGGAATCTGCTGAGCTCTCACTACCCCCAGGTTGGGCCCAGGCTCACTCTTGTGTCAGGAAAATTCCTTCAAGGAATTTCACAATGTCCTGGGTTTCCCTCATTGTAGTTTGGGAAGTCAACCTCCCCGGCCCAGACATGCTCCCGCTTGCCTCCTCCTATTCTCTCCCTTAGCAGCCACTAACCTTTGTTCTAAAACTCCCTGGGGATATCCTGGGGCTGTATAGCTGATTCAAAGTGTCTGGATTTTCTAGAAGCAGATACCTGTGTTTTATCCTAGTTGTTTTCAAGGGAGAGGGTAATTCCAGCCTCTTCATTCTGCCATGTTGTGGGTGGAGTCACTTTGTGCCTTTTGGCACAAAATGGATGGACCTTGAAATGATTATGTTGAGTGAAATCAGCCAAAAAATGAAAGGCAGATATCAAATGGTTTCACTGATCTGCAGAATATAAATACCAAAAAAAACTACATGCAAACAATGGAAGAAATTAACTATAGTTATTTAATTGATTCTGCAGTTGTTTATATTAATTTTTTAAAGATTTATTTATGCATACAAGAACTGGGGTGTAAGCCAGAGATGTAGGGTGGGGGGGAAGTGAGAGGATTCACTAGAGACAGAGTGGGAGCAGAAAGGCAGACTGTCTGAAATTCTCTACTGAGGGGAGCAGCGGGTGAGACAGGAGAGGTCTGCTGCGCCATGTGGGTAGCTCCCTGGCCAGCTGGGGAACTCATGCTGCAGTGGCTGGTGATAGCTTGATTGTGCTGTGTCTTTAACCCCTGCACCACCAGGGAGACCCTATATTGAATTTTGATAGAACAATATTTCTTAAGATAGAGTTTTTGAAAATACATGATTTAAATATAATTCTTATAAATATATTTTCTTTTCATTGTATCTGCTAGAATTGGAGAGTATACATGATGCATTTAAATGAAGAAATCAGCCACTATTTTGTAAACCATAATTAAAATTTGACCTAGTCACATGGAAGTATTTGAAATAATAAGACCATTTATGTAAGCTTGAGTTATTAAAAGAAATCTGAAAGGTTACTGAATATGCAACTTAATTAATTTTGATTGAGTTTTTAAATAATGCAAAAAAAATACAAAAAAACCCAAAAGCATCATCCCCACTATTCATAAATCTATTAGTATTTTTATTAGCTTGGCATTTCATTAATAGATTAATTTTTTTTGAGAGTTGGAATTATAGCAATTTGTTTTTTCTTTTGTAATATCTAATCTTTGTAATTTTGTTTCTGAAATACTTTTCTGTTTAGATTTTCTAAACTCTATGTAGTAAAAATATTTTCTTTTTAAAGAAAACTGGGACCAAGCTTGCCTCTCTCCAGTCTCCCTCTCAACTCATGCTGCACTCAGGTAGTAATTGTGACATTTCCAAAAACACTAATTTGTTTGTCATGCCCCTACTTACAAACCTTGAACAGCTCCCCATAATATAGGTACTCAAGCTCTGGAGTGTATAAAAAGCCTTTTAAGCTGTTAAAAATATAGATCAAAAAGGATTCTGACTCAGAGGCTTTGAGATTGGCTCTGGGCATCATATTTCTTGGTTTTAGTTGATTTTAAATAATTTCTGCAAGTATGGGCCTCCCTGGTGGCACAAGGGGTTAAGCACCACACTATGAAGCTATCCACAGCCTCTGCAGCCTGAGTTCGATCTCCGGACGGCCAGGGAGAAACCCACATGGCAAGGCACACCTCTCCTGTCTCACCCACTGCTCCCCTCAGTCAGTCTGCCTGTTCTGTTCCCTGCTCTTTGTCTGGTGGATCCTCTCACGCCCCCCAGCTCTTGTATCATAAATAAATAAATCTTTTTAAAAAATAATAATAATTTCTGCAAATGAATGTGATATACACCGAGTCGACAGGGTCTTCTCTCTCCAGACTATTGCCTTGAGGCTACAGGTTAAGTCTTACTCAGATTTGGATGTGTACCCTGAGTGCCGAGCATAGTGTTAGCCACATTGTAGGTGAACAAATGTTTATAATCTGAGCTGTTCAAATTAAGTGGTTGGCAAGGTAAACTCCAGGAGGATAGAGATTTTTAGCCCTTTATATTTTTGTTCACTGTATAAAGTTCCAGCCCCTGGGGCAATATCTGACACACAGTAGGTGTTCAATATCTACTTCCCGGATGGATGGACAAATGAATAGCAGCAGGACTTTGGAGAGGGCACCTTAAATAGAGTAGGTATTATAAAGCTGGATTCAGACTCATTGGGGGATGGGAGATAGCTATTCCAAACAGAAAGTTCTGGAAAATTAAAACACTAGCAGTTTTAGGGAACAGCAAGGGTATGGCAGAGGGGTTGGAGCATTAAGAGTATGTGATCAGAGAATTAAGTGTACATTAATGAGTGCATATAGGAGAAAAGTGCAAAAGTTGGAGTGAGGGGCAGATAATGAATGCCAAATTAAGACCTAATATCATGTTCTCAGCAGGGGCCAGTGAAGATATGTGGGTCTGCTAGACTTAAGCAGCTGTTAGACTTAAATGGCCTGCTCAGCTACCATTATGGTCACCTGCAGTTCTGCATTCCTATACAAAGGTCAGAACTGTCCAGTCACAGTCATAAGAGCCAAACCTTACAAGGTGCCTTTCATATCAATCAAGAGCAGAAAGCTTGATCACTCTGGGAAGGGTATGCATCAAGAGGTATGACCAGAAATGCCTGGGGGGTTGAGGATGGATACATAACCTTA
Organism: Talpa occidentalis; assembly: GCF_014898055.3. Classification (NCBI taxonomy): domain Eukaryota; kingdom Metazoa; phylum Chordata; class Mammalia; order Eulipotyphla; family Talpidae; genus Talpa; species Talpa occidentalis. Next base: position 10,158,856 of record NW_023601543.1, read on the forward strand.
CTCCTGACTCACATCATGAGGTATGACCGGGAACGCCCAGGGGGCCGAGAACGGATGTAGGACAAGGGACCCCAGAAGCTGATCAGTGGAATGCCTTGTTGATAAGATTAGGACCATGGCCAGGGGTCTGGGGTCTAGTTTCGATGACAACACTTGGTCATCAAGCTGGTAACATGGTGAGCAGACTCGTGTCCCCCAAGCCCTAGATGACATTCCTGAGTGTCACCATCCTTTTCTCCTTGTCCTCCTAACGCATGTAGCTGATGCTCTATGATTATTCCATCAATAACAACTGCCAGGATCTTGCTCTCAGCAGCATCCTGCCTTGTGCAGCCTGCTCCACGACTCCCGTGTCTTTGTCAGTGTGGTGTTGCCCGATGCAACAAAGTTATATGTGCCAGAGAGTAAAATGACCAAATTTGCATTTCATGATGATGACGATGACAGTGATGATGATGATGATGATGATAGCTATTATTCACTAAGTATGTGTTATATTCCTGGCTCTGGGTTAAGTGTCTCACATGTGTGATCACATTGAGTTGAATGATCATCTTCCCCATTGTACCAGGAAGTGGAGGCTTGGTGAGGTAAAGTGGCTTGTCTCACAGCACCTACAACAAGCAATACAGCTGGAACTTAAAGCCAGTTCTGCCCCTGATTATTCTAGGATGGAGGTATCTGTGCAGGTTGAGGTCACCAAGAACGTCTTTGTACAGAAAGCCCTCTAAGAATAAGCAGCAGTTGGGCAGGAAAACCGTGGTGAGATGTGAGGGATAAGATATCATCCAGGTGTGAGATGCCAGAGAATATAAGATGCACAATACAAAAGCACTAGAGATATGTAAGAAAATACAATTTCTGCTTATCCCTGAGGGACAGGAATGCTTCTCTTCCTTTGTTTTATTTTTTTTTTGTTGTTGTTGTTGTTTTTTTTTTGGTGGGACCCTCACCGGCGCCCGGGGAACGAACCACCACTGCGCCACCAGGGGAGGCCCTTCCTTTGACTTTTTTTTTAGTATGATACTGCTCTTTCCACGGTGGCTTGGCGGTTCTGGGAGGCGATGTGGTGAGCGGGCCCAGCGCGGGAAGATGTGCTCCGGTCAGCAGCTCTTGGAGCTCCTTGGCTTGTGCGCCAGGAGCGTGCCGGAGCCACTGCACTGCGTATGCTTTGTTTTCTTGTTGCTCCCATCGCCACTGTTGGGGCATCAGCTCTGGCCCTTGAACCTCCTATTGTCGGTGCCTCTGGGTTTCTTTCCTCCAGATCCGCTTATTTTTGACATATCACCTGACTGGTGCTGGATGAACTACCTGTGCCTCTTTTTGATGATCTTGGGCTTCCTGAGGGGTCTGAGGGCAGCTGTGAAGCCAGTGGGCGACAGATGCCACCTGCGTAGACAGCGCCCAGGAAGAGTGCAAAGTAGTTCTCTTTGGAGAATGGCACGGAGAGTTGTATTTAAGAGACTGAGCTTTGGAGTTGAAGCAACCTGGGATGTAATGAATCATAGCTCTAACACTAGCTGAGTGAACTCGAACAAGTTACTGCATCTCTTTGGGGCTCAGTTTTCTCATCCATGCAATGGGAATACTATGACCTATACCTAGTGATTATGAAAACGAAGTAAAATAAGTGTCTGCAAGTAGCTGGTACATAGAAAAGTCAATGAAAAGCATAAAGTATTATATCTTAGGTTTCTGTATTCTCTTTGGCACATGACCAGGCCCATAGAAGAAGCTTAGTAACTACTTATTGGTTGTTAACAATTAGCATTAATACATCTTAATCTCTTTTTGATCATTTCGCCTTTACAATTGGAATTTTTAATAAGGCAGAGACAATTTGGTATGATAAAACACAGAAGGCCTGCTATATCTAACATTTGAGTGTTAAGATAATTGGATGCTTCCTTTAGTATACTATATTTCATCTTCCACTGTGTGAGAACATGAATTCTTCACTTTAATTTAGCGATAAAATATTACACAGTAGACACTCAAAATATATTGAACTTCATTAGCTTCTGCTAATGAGTATAAGTCTATGCAAAGCACAGACACTTAGTGAGAAAGCCCACAGAAAAGCACTCTGCACTTGGCTGATACTTCTGGGTCTTAAAAGCTCTTTGTATCACACTGACTTCAATCGTTGCACAGTGATTGGTGGTTCAGAGTCTCAGATTCTAAACACGATCCCTTGAGATGATCAAAACTGCATTTTGAAAATAACATCAACTCCCAAGTAAAAGTGAGCTTCAAAAATAGTTCAGGGTTTCTTAACAACACCATTGGTGTGTTGGGTCAGATAATCCTTTGTCGGGGCGGGTGCTGTCCTATGCATTGTAGGATGCTTAAGTAGTGTCCCTGGTCTCTGCCTTCTAGATGTCGTTGGCATCCTCCCAATCATGACAATCAAATATGTCTCCAGAGAAAGTCTACCATTGTAACACTTTTCTTTGTGAAAGAAAAAAAAAAGGTTAAAAATAGAATGCACTCATTTCGAAAAAAAATATGTATACATATATAGTTACTGTACAATAGATAGTTACAATACATATATATAGTTACTATAAAAATATGTATACATATGTATAGTTAACTATACACCAGGGGGGGAAAAAGTCTCCAGATATTGCTAAAAAATTTCCCTAGAGGGCAAATTCATCCCTGCTTGAGAATAATAGACTGGAGCAAAATGCACACACTTTTCGTTGCTTGCCTAAAATATATATCATGTAAAATATTTAACTTACTATCATGTAAAATATTTAACTTACTGCCAACCAAGGTTAATATTAGGCTATAAACTCCATTACTATAATTCAAGACAGTATTTTAGACCTTAAGCAAGGAGTTCGAAGTGTTAGATCTTAATTATTGCAATCTTGTGCCCAGTATATCAGATTATTTCATTAATTTTATGAAGACTTTGGTGTATTTGTTGATATCCAAAACAAAACTTGTTGCCATAATAAAATCACTAGCTATTCTCCAGTCAATGTCAACTACCCATAATGCGCTGGTCACGAGCACTCATTAGAGGTCTGAGTACAGCCATCAGATTAGAAAAGATCATAGCCTACTTCATCATGTGCAGACTTGGATTCTTTTTTAGCAGAACAGGCAGACTGACTGAAGTACACTGCTGAGGGGAGCAGCGGGCAAGACAGGAGAGGTCCGCTCACATTGTGGGCATCTCCGGGGCAGGCAGGGATCGAACTGGCACTGCAGAGGCTCTGGACAGCTTCACAGCGCTGCACTCAACCACCTGTACCACCAGGGAGGCCCTTTTTTAGCTGGTTTAACCAGCTTTTGAACTAGTTATATTAAAACTAGTTAGGATTTTAGGCAAGTCACTCAACCTGAACTGAAATTCATTTACCTTTGTCTATAAAATAGAAGGTTTCCCTCCTGGTACCCTTTGATGACATTTTGGTAAATTGTGACTTACCCGCCCACTCCCTGTCCCTTGAGGCCTATTCTGACATGTCATTTACACATCTCTAAGGGTGCTACCAACTGAAAATTGGGTAGAGGAACAACAGCCACCACACACTTCACTTCCTTTGGCTCAAAAAATGAGAGAGGAACAAAACAATGGGGTGCCATTTTAGACATACTGTACTGTGTAACAGCAAAGAAAACAAATTTTGGTTTTTTTTTTTTTTTTTTTTTTTTTTTGGTTTTGGTTTTAAAATAACACGCAATGCCAGCCAAGCAAGGCTATAGGGAAACCAATGTATTCTGCTGGTAGCAAAAAAGCATAAAGAGCCCTATGCTTTCTGGCCCTGTCATTCCATTTCATAGGCTATCTTAAGGAAATAAATAAAAAATGGGGAGGGGAGAACAAATTCTATCAGGAAAATTAAGAAATCCCTCAATGAATTAAGCAGCTGTAACAATGATAAATATGAAGGGTATGTAGCGACATGGAAATATACTTAGAATGTAAGTCAAGTGTCTTCCTGCACTCACAACACTCAATTTCAAAAGCTGACAACTATAAAATCCTCCATCCCTGGCCGTGATGCCAGAGATGGAGGCAAGTATCAAAGAGGAATGTGGTGACCACAAGGAAGAGCTTGGATGACTGCATAAATATTCTAAGTGTGAAACTCCTCAGCGCTTTTCACATGCATTGAGATTGATAATTTGGGAAAATACTCTCAGCAACTTGTGCCAACAAGAACAAGTAATCAGTAGCTAATAACTTCCCTTTGTGTACATCTATAGTTTCAAGGCTGATTGTTTAATTCAAGACTTCTTCCTCACAAGTGAAACAACAGAAACCGAGCCAATAAGCCTTGCTTCTTTCTGAGAACCTCAAAATCTAATGGTGAAATGTGAAGAGATGACAGACAGGACTTCTTAAAGTACAGGTCTGGAAAATAGATATCAAAAACACATTTCGTCATTTTACCGATTTTTTTCCTGATGTGAACCTCTCCTGTCTTGCTTGCTGCTCCCCTCAGCAGTATATTTCACTAGATCCACCTGTTCTGCTCCCCACTCTGTCTCTGGTGAATCCTCTCACCCTCTACACCTCTGGCCTGCACCCCAGCTCTTATATGTATAAATAAAAATATTTTTTAAAAAGATGAAACTGTCCCGAAGTGTGACAACATGGATGGAACTGGAGGTATTATGCTAAGTGAAATATGTCAGGAAAAGAAGGATTTCACTCATGTAGATTTTTCTTATTTGTAAAGATTTATTTATTTATGCATACAAGAGCTGAGATACAGGCCAGAGATGCGGGGGGTGAGAGGATTCACTAAAGACAGAGTGGGGAACAGAATGGGCAGATTGAAGTACACTGCTGAGGGGAACAGCGGGCAAGTCAGGAGAGGTCTGCTGCGCCATGTGGGTAGCTCTCTGGCTGGCTGGGGATCGAACTCGTGCTGCAGAGGCTGCAGATTGCTTCATAGTGTGGTACTTAACCCCTTGCGCCACCAGGGAGGCCTTCATGAACAATACTCCTGAAAATATTATATGGTATTTGTAACTCACTGGTACCTCAACCAATAGACAGATAGTAGATACAGCTTCTACTCACTGAGTGAACAGAGGAGGCCTGCGTGGTCTTCTCTGTGTTGAGAACTTGAGACCAGCAGTGCACAGCTAGTACCATATCCCAAAGCAGCTGCCCACCCCCCCCCTTCATGATGCCCAGTTTTTCACACCATGTTCATGTTTGTCTGAAGGCTTTGATTCCTGGCAAATTTGCATTGTTAATTTTTACATGGCTATTCAAACTGAGAGTAAAAAGCAGGGAAAATACTTGACATTTTCCAATCTGACCTTCCAAGTGCTCTAACTTGACCTAAAACCAGAAATTAAAAGTGAGGCAGGTGGGATGGAACACTGCCTTGCTTGTGCTGAGAGGCTTAAGGCCGGCCAACTTCACTATTTCTCCAACTGAGAAAAATTCCATTTTTTCACCTGCTTCAAGCATTAATCTAAACAAAAGTTTCCATTGCATCTGAACCCAAATAACACCTCCAAATGAATAATCCTGAAAAGTAGACATCTTGTCCCTCAAATGTAATTGCTCATATGACCACACATTTATTTAATTTGACTAATTTAAAAGTTATTCAAATCAGTTAATTTTTAGCCTTGGAGGCTAGTCAAAGGTGATTACACAGAAACCCTCTATGTGCTTTGGAACACATCCCTACTGCTTGCTGCTTAAAAGCATTGTAAAGGACAGTCTTACGGTTAAATATATAAGGTCCTTCCTGTTCTCTGGGCTTTGCAATCTTTTATCCCAAAAGCATAAAAATGAACAGGTTGACTTTGTTCCCTAGCCCTTCCATTAATTATTGATTGATGATTGTTTCATTGCAGCTATGTCGAAGTCTCTCCGGAGAGTCTGAAATACACAAAGTAATTCCACAGTTACCTGTGAAAAGAAAAGAAAACAAGACCATGGTCATCCTGTACCCAAGTATAAAATGTTGCTTGCAACGCTGGTGATTTGGAGTTTGGTAAGGAGGAAATAAACTGCACACTGAAGGAGATACACAGCTGGAAAACTGCTGGTTAAAAAGGCTCTCCACCACCAAAGATCATCCTGCAAAATGTAGTAGAGAAAAACAACTTTATCAGGTAAAATTCTAGCAATAAATGGCTTTTGTGATGATGCTGGTAACAAACTACATAAAATAAACTCCATAGGATTATGGATTAAAAGAAATAATAGGGGAAGGTTGATCAGAAACCTAATATGACATATACTGTGTGACTGAATCCATGTCTTGCCTGGGGTACTCTAGCGGTTACAAACTCATTCCAGGGGGCCATGTGTGTCCTCAGAGTTGTAGTTCTGAGATGTGCGGCTGCCACGGCCCTGGGAGGCTTTCAGGGCAGCCTCAGCTTCCTGGCCAGGGTGTGCGGACTTGATGCCTCAGTATAGAAACTTCAGCTGGGCCTTTGTGGTTTCTGGAATTATTTTCAACCAGCTACATTCAGGACCCTTGGAGGCATGACTAAGGTCAGCATGCAGGTTACTGTCGCCTGCCCCAGGGCTCCCACTGCTGGTGACGGCTGTGAAGGCACGGTGGCCAGAGGCAAGTGGACAGGCAGACAGAAAGAGTTAACAAGCAGGTGTGAGCTTGCTGAGCATGCTCTCTTTAGAAGGCCTGCTTGCAAGGTTGGCCCTTGGCTTCCACCTGGGAATTTGGCATTTAATCATCCCCTGACTGATAAGACTGGTTTGCTCTACCTAGGCTGTATAAACAATGTGATTTATAGTCAACACTTGCTTTCATTTTGGGAGTCTGGAATTTTTGTAGTTGCTAGGCGAAGGGCGCTTATGTGACTAGCTCCCAATAAAAATCTCAAACGCTGAGTCTCTAATAGGCTTCCCTGGGCAGACACACTGCCAATATATTACTGGATTTTTATAGCTGGGGAAAGGAGCGCACTCTGTGTTCTCTCATGGGAGAGAGAAAGCATAGGAAGTCTGTGTGTGGATTTCTCTGGCTCCACCTGTGTCCTATTTTGCCCTTGCTGATCTGGTTGTGCCTCTTTTTCCTGTAATAACCCCAAGCCATGAAAACATCCATGTGCAGAAGCCCATGAGTCCTTCTAGAAAGTCACCAAATATGTGGATACTCTTGGGGACACCCAGAACATTTCCTAAGAAATAAAAGTATACACCTTATAAGCCTATTGCTCTATGTTTCGTGAATGGTCATTGCCGATTTCCTATGACAAAATGCACCATAGAATTAATGAATAACTAAGTATAATATGTATATATATTATTTACCTTTATGACTATAGCTCCAGAAGAAAATTCTTTAAGACATCATGTACATAGTAACCATTCCTTCAACTCACTATTGTCACTTTTAGACACTCACATTTAACTACCAAAATAAAAGAGATTTAAGAAAACAATATTCATTACTACCTTAGTTGTCCAGAATGACATCAAGGAAAAATGAGGGTGGAGTAGAGTGAAACGAACTATTTAAGTCCATGGTAACCAAAAGGCAATGAAATGAAAGTAAGAGAGTCATTAGCAGCAATCTCAAACCCATAAAATATAATCCTGGCCTAATCTACAAAGAAAATTTTAATTGTTGAAAAGAAAACACCATTGAACCGGATCTTTTATATGTCTAAATATCAAATCAGTTTCCTATATTTTTCTATGTTAACTGAATATTATGCAGCAATTATAGTAACTAGCCAGAGAGAAATTGCTTTCTGTTTAAATGTTCCATCAAAGTAGCATTAACTTGATAGCTGCATCAAAATCAAAATGTGTCATTAGGAAAACACAATATAAAACCAATCCCAAGTTGTGGAAATCATGCAGTTAACATCTATTTTAATTCTTTTCTCAACACAGATTTCTAATTCCAGTAATGCAAGTTTAGAAAGCTTAAGATGCATTCGTTTCTCGTGTTTTTACCTCAGCACATAAATGAAAATAACAGCAAAACTCTGGCTTCTGAACAGGTAATCAAGAAAATTATAAAGACTAAGAAAAGGAAGCCAAACATGGACTACATCTGACGAGACCTGGAAACAGAAATGATAGCTTCAAAGTAAACTTTAACTGAACACTCCACACAGAAATCAGCCCAAATCTATACAATACACACAGCACTCTTTCAATTCTTTGTTCCAGACCTTCATCTTTTCAAAAATATACTCCCTTACCTACGCAGCTTCAGAGTTTGGCCCTATCTTCTCCACTCAGAATCAAGGTTGTTACTTACCCATGTTTGTCTGCTCACATAATTTAGTTTTCACTTGAGACCCATCAATATTGCTGTAATTTTCTCTATACACGGTTGCAAACATGCTTTCTCTCTAGAAATGGAAAAGTTGCAATGGCCACAAACACCACTGACTATATTATGCAACAGAAAATTGCAGAATCAAATGCCACTTTTGTTTTTGTTTTTGTTTTGCTTTTGCTTTTGTTTTTGTTTTTTGCTGCTTTGCTTTTGAAGCTCTACTGACAGCCTCTCCAAATAGGTCTTTATAGCACAATACACATAATTCTATGATTTAACCTTTCGAATGCATCCTTTCTACAAATCTTTGTGTGCATCCCATGTAGTTCAAATTTGGAAGGAATGAAGTAATTTATTTTGTTATTATTCACCTGAGCTGACTAAATTGAGATGAGCAATATACATTTTTTAATTGAGGTAACCCTGGTTTACAATTGTATATAATTTAGGTTATATCAGCCCAAATCTCAGAGGTATGTCACCTCACCACCCACCACCAAGGCACCCAGAGTCCTCCACCACAGTCCATGGGGCCTTCTCCCCACTTCACTCTCCTCTCCCCCTCTGGTGGCCTCAATTCTACAGTCAGAATTTTAGGGTTTGTTATTGCTTTGATTTTATCTGACCCTTTGTTTTGTTTTACTGTATTCCACATTTAATAGATACCAACCAATATTTTTCTTTCTCCTTCTGACTTATTTTGCTTAGCGTCACCCCCCCCCCAGAGCAATACACATTTCTAAAAGCTTTCTGAAGAAGAAACATGATTTGATCAATACCCCCATTTTAAAATCCCATGTAAAATAAATACCTGGGATGGGGCAAGGGGAGAATCATCTCTATAGATAATAAGTGTTATACAATTGTACCAAAAAGGGGCCTCCCAGGTGGCGCAGCGGTTGAGCGCTGGGTTGCGAAGCTGCCCGCAGCTTCTGCGGCGCCGGTTCGATCCCCGGCTGCTCACCGGCCACCGGAGGAGGGTCCCACATGGTGCGCAGACCTCTCCTGCCGCCCGCTGCTCCCCTCAGCAGTGTACTTCGGTCCTTCTGCCTGCTCTGCTCCCCGCTCTGGCTCTGGTGAATTCTCTCACCCTCCCGCGCTTCTGACTGTACCCAGTGCTTGTACAAACAAACAAATAAATAAATAAAATAAAACATGCCTCTACAATTGTACCAAAAAGCACAGGGTTTTTCACTAAAACAAAAATTAATTCATCTGAAGACTCTTTTAGTTTTCACTTTTAAACTACCTTTCCATAAAAGACATCTGGAAAATAGGGTTACTATAATCTATTTTGCAGCATGTTAAATATTTAGTTGCTGACAAGGTAACAGATTTTATTGCTTATCTTTCGGACAAATTTGGCACAGTGTTATTTAAAAAGTAAGTAGTTAATGTGCAAGATTTAGCCTAATTTTTAAGGACTTAAGCTTTGTCTGAAGGATTCCTTGGGGACAAAAAAAAATCCTGTAATAACAGTTATTATATTTTACTCTATTCCTTTGCCCCGTCTCCAAAAATCCCTCCACAACACCCCCCGTTGGCCAGCTCCTGAGGCCAGAGTGCAGTTGGGAACCAGTGACTGAAACAGCGGTCACAAAGCCAGGGCACCAGAGCTGTGACACCTTCTCAGAGAGCACTTCAGTGCATTTCTAACTATCTTGACTATCAAGATTCTTAAACCCCAACATTAAAAGTTGCAAATAAAAAGAGGAAAGTGATAAGAAGCAGGTGTCCTGACATCACAACTAACAGTTGACATCAATGAAGGCAGAAAGCTGGAGACCCAAAGTCAGTGGTCTTCAAGCCCTTGTTAGTAAAGGACCTAACTGGGGCCTGGCCTAGAAGGTGGGTGCGGGACAAGATACAAACTAGTTCTGCCCCTTCCGTCTTTTTTTTTTTTAAGATTTATTTTATTTATGCATGCATGCAAGAGCTGGGGTGCAGGCCAGAGGTGCAGGGGGTGAAAGGATTCACCAGAGACACTGCGGGAAACAGAACAGGTGGATCTATTGACATACACTGCTGAGGGGAGCAGCAGGCGAGACAGGAGAGGTCTGCTGCACCATGTGGGTCACCTCCCTGGTCGGCCAGGGATTGAACTCATGCTACAGTGGCTGCTGATAGCTTCATAGTGCTGAGACCATAACCCCTTGCACCACATGGACGCCCCCACCCTTCCATCTTGAGGCGCCTCACTGGGAGGGCCGACGCCTGCACCCCCTGAGGCGCAGGCACAGAGAAGTCCAGCTTAACACCAACTTTTCTAAGTAACATGGAAAGCCTTAAAAAAAGAGGAAATTAATTTTAAAAAGGAAATAGTTCTAGAACTTTCCATAAAAAAAGTGGCTTTAAAATTTTGTGAATTAAATCTTAGTTCCCTAGGAAATTCTCCTGAGTCAGATTGGTATTTCCTGGATAAAGAGGGGATAATAAAAGACAACCATACCAGAATTCAACCTCCTTGAAATAAATGAAAAATAACTTTAAAAAATTAAGACTTTTGAGATTATGAAAAGACAATACTCACCAGATGCTATTTAGGATGAAAAAAAGAGTTGAAGTAAAAAAAAATGCTACTGATAATGATGCCAAGAAATGGTTTTGTGGGCCTCCCTGGTGGCACAAGGAGTTAAGCACCGCACTATGAAGCAATCTGCAGCCTGTTAAGGAATCTGGTTTGTGTGAACTGGACACCAAAACTGTTGAAAAATAAATCAACTGAAAATTGAAATAAAATTAATTTATATAGCTATAGTCACAATACAGAATCTTGACTCTGGACAGGATATGGGATATTTCCAAGAGGAGGGTTGTGGGCAGAGACTAGGCCGATACTATATTCTACAAATACATTGAATGCCAGCTATATAGGCAGTTTTAATATTTTTACTAGCCACATTTTAAAAAGTAAAAAGATACAATTAACTTATTAATATATTTTATTTGCTGTCCCATGCCCAAATTCCGTCATTTGAAGTTGTGATCAGTACAAAAATTATTCATCAGAATTTTTATCTTCTTTTTGTTGCTATTATTCTAAGTGAGCTCCAGTGTGTATTTTACACCCACTGAATACCTAAATTCAGACTAGCCGTGTTTCAGGCACTCAAAAGCCAATGTGGCTAATGGCCACCATACCAGAAAGCAAAGAGCTACACAATAAGGCTGTTGATCCTTTCTTATAATTATAAGGGAGAGATTGGACAAGATTTACTATTGATTATTCCAAAATTTTAAGAAACAAACTCTTTTAGAAATTTTGGGAGAACTTTTAACAGCATATATATATTGTTTAAAAATGAACAATGATGTAAAAAAAATTTAAATTAATATTAAAAAATAAAATAAAATAAACACTTTTTTAGGGGTCCTAATTTTTTTTTTGTCAATAGTGGGGCCTCCCTGTGGGCAGAAGGGGTTAAGACACAACCTATGAAGTTCTCCACAGCCACTGCAGCACAAGTTTGATCCCTGGCCAGGAAGCAACCCACAAGGCGCAGCAGACCTCTCCTGACTTGCCTGCTGCTCCCCTCAGCAGTGTATTTCAGTCAGTCTGCCTGTTCTGTTCCCCACTCTGTCTCTGGTGAATTCTCTCATAGCCCCCCACAACTCTGGCCTGTACCCCAGTTCTTGTATGCATAAATAAGTAAATCTTTAAAAAAAATTGTCAATAGCTTTCAGAAATTTGTTGTCTTTCTGCTCTTTTTTCCAACTCCTCTTTTGTCTTGTCCAAGCTCTCCTTTTTTCAGTTTGTCTCAGTCTTCTTGGTCTGCCTCTGTCCCCAACATGGGGAAGAAGCTAACTTCCAATCTGTGAACTAAATAGCCCCATATCTAAAGACTACACCTTGGCTTGCTTCTTCCACACTATAGTCCTGTTACTTTTCTGACTTTGTTAAAGTCAGCATTCCTACATTGTATCCTTTTCAGTTTTCCCATAAGATATAGAACTAAATATGAACAACCTACAACATGGGAAATACATCAAAGAATGTGTTTTAAAGTGTACTGTCTTATTTAAATTTTTTAAAAAAATTTTATTCCAAAATAATTGCTCCTTGTAGTCTTATCTAATTATAAAATGTTTTTCCCTGTGTAGCACATTCACGGTGAGGTATTATTTCAAGCATTACTCAGTGGTCAAGAGCAGTATTCTAAAAGTTTGTCTTTTCTTGCTTCTGATGTATGCACCCAAAAATGTAAGTGATACTGAATTCCAAAGCACCTTGCAAGGATTTCTATCAGAGTACTGAAGGTGATGGCAGCTGGTAACCCTTTCCCCCAAAGAATTAGATCAGCAAAGACAATGCTGGGGTGAAAGTCACCAGAAAACAATATGTTATCAGGAAAGTGTTATCACCATACTTGATGTGAATATCAGAATATTCTTTGGTGGGAAGGATTGAATACATTACAAGGCTAAAGCCCTCAGAGACTATTCAGTTACACTGTATAAACCCAGCCACTAAGCTGGAGTTTAAATCCAATACTATATGATAAGATAGCAGTTTATTAGGACACAATTTCCACATCCTACTCATCTTTGTACCTCTAGCACCTAACAGAAAATAAATAAGGTGTGAAATAATATATCTTAGAAAAATTCAATATGCATTACAGCAAACACAATTAAGAAAATGCATATATTAAAAACATATTTTAGAATCCTACACTGAAAGGGGCTATAAGAAGCCTCAAGAAATTCAAATGTTCACAGTTATATGAAAAAATGGTCAACATCACTTATAGTCAGGGAAATGCAAATCAAAACCACAATGGGATACCACCTTACACCAGTGAGAATGGCCCATATATAAAAAAAAAAAAAAAGAAACTGGCAACAAGTACTGGTGAGGATGTGGAGAAAAAGAAACCCTTTTATACTGCTGGTGGGAATGCCAATTGGTCCAACCACTATGGAAAACTGTAGAGGTTCCTCAAAACACTAAAAATGGAACTACCATATGATCCAGCAATTCCACTCCTAGGAATCTACCCAAAGGACACAAAAACATTAATTTGGAAGGAAACCTACACTCCTATGTTTGTTGCAACTTAAATGCCCCAAAACAGATGAACAGATTAAGATGTGGTATATACATATATGTACAGTGGAATACTGCTTAATGATCAGAAAATATAAACTCATGCTATTTGCAGCAACATGGATGGAGCTAGAAAGGGATTATACTCAGTGAAATAAGTCAGAAGGAAAAAGAAAAATATCAGCTGTTCTCACTTATAGGATGAGTATAGGGAAACTGAACAAAAGGGTCAGAAAAAAGACAAAACTTGCAGGCAAACTACAGATCTGAGACACAGCAGGGGAGGGTGAGGGAGAGGGTCAAAATGGGGAGGGAAGAGCACAAAGGACTATGGTGACAGTTCACGGATGATGTGGTGATGGGAGATTATGGGGACTACATCAGAGGGGAGGAATCAAATATTACACAAAAATGAGCAATAATGTAAGAAAATTAAAAGGTAAAAATATCCTCAAATCAGACAAATATCCACTTAAAACAGAGTTTTAAATTAGTAACCCAAAATCAACAGGTCAACTACTAAGTTAGATGGCCAGGCCAGGCTCTTGTACCCCACTACTTGTTCTAGACAAGTCTGATCACAGCTACCGGTGGGCATGGTTATGGATGTGAAAGCCAAAGAGATAAGGTTGGTTTGCATTTCCCTGATGACAAGTGATGTTGAACATTTTTTCATATGTCTGTTGGCCATTTGCATTTCCTCTTCAGAGAAGTTTCTTTTTAGCTCTTCTGCCCATTTTTTGACTGGATTATTTTCTTTGTTGTTGCTGAGTCTCATCAGCTCTTTGCAGATTTTTGTGATCAGTCCTTTATCATTAGTGTTGGGTGCAAAAATGTTCTCCCAGTTGGTAGGGTTTCTCTTTGTTTTTGTTATTGTCTCTTTTGCTGTGCAGAAGCTCTTTAATTTGATGTAGTCCCAGCTGTTTATCTTTGCCTTCACTATCACTGCTTTGGGTGATGTGTCTGTAAAGATGTCTTTGATGTGCAAGTCCCGTAGTGTTTCGCCTATATTTCCTTCAAACTGGTCCAACCACTATGGAGAGCTGTGTGGAGATTTCTGGACCTACTAAACATAGAGCTTCCATATGATCCAGCAATTCCACTCCTAGGTATTTACCCAAAGGACACAGAAACATCAATTCCAAAGAGCACCTGCACCCCTATGTTTATAGCAGCACTGTTTACAATAGCTAAGCTTTGGAAACAACCCAAATGCCCAAAAATAGATGACTGGATCAAGAAGACGTGGTACATATATACCATGGAATATTACTCAGCATTCAAAAAAGATAAACACATGCAATTTGCAGCAACATGGATGGCATTGGAAGGGATCATGCTCAGCGAAATAAGCCAAAAAGAAAAAGAAAAATACCGGATGGTCTCACTCATAGCAGGAATCTAGAAAACTTAAATAAGGGACCAGGAAAATGAATATTAGAAAGTGAAAATCAAAATCAACAAAAAACTATGAACCAGAGACACTTTTTGGGGGGTGAGGGGAGGGAGGGGAGGGATTGGGGTCAGAATGGGGGGTTTGCAATTGTATGGGGGAACATAAAAATAAAATTTATTATTTAAATAAAAAAAAAGAGATAAGGTTGGAAGAGCAGGCAGAGGTTAGATAATAGAAGACTTTGACAGTCAGGTGAAAGAATACACTTTATGTCCTGTCAGCATCCAGAAGCAACAACAGGGTTTTTAGACTTAAAACTCTGACCTGTGTGGTACCTTTTTCAGGGTCAGAATCACATGGTGAGGCTTTGTATAACGTGGCGGCAGCTAAAATGGAAAGGGATAGATTAACGACAAGAAGTAAGAGGCTTTTGATTAAAGATGACAGATTGAACCCACATGTTTTACTCTGCTCCCTCCTCAAAACCCTAATATAAAAGTAGATATAGTTCAAGTCTCTAAGATCTAGAGCAACGCAATGGGCTGGCAAAAAACCACAACACAAGACACCTTGAGACCACGGGGGAACATGACACCACAAGGAGAGAGAAAAAAATCTCCAGAACCCAACCACAAAGTCATGGAAGATAGTTCAAAATTGCCTTGATAAAGAAATCCAAAGACATGGAAGAAAATAGAAAAAAACAATTCAAAGTGACATAGAGAACTCTGAAAAGCAACCAAAGAGCTACAACAAAATTCAGAAAAATGGATGTCATGAAAAAATGTATGAATATAAGGAAAACAAAAATGTGAAGCTTTAAATAGCAAAATAATGGAGCTGCAAGATGTAAAAAGATCAATAGGGGAGATTTTTTTTTTTAATTCTGGAGAAACCTGTGGAAACAGACTAGCCCAAATGGAGGATCAAGTCAGTGACCTTGAAGATAATAATGCCCAAAAGGCCCAGGTGCAAGAAGAAAGAAATACGAAGAAAAAAAGAGAATATACTTTGTGAAGTATCTGACTCCATTAGGAAAGGCAACATAAGAATAATAGGTATTCTGGAAGGGGAACAGGAGGGGGACAGAGAACTAATTCAAGGAAATAATAGGGGAAATAGTAATGAAATTTTAAAAGGGTATAAATATACAAGGATGGGGATACAGGAAAGAATATATTAGTAATAAATTTTGGAAACCAGATAGATAGCAGACACAAATGTAACTGAGTTAGTACAACTGGGAATGCTGTACCCCAAATCATTAGCAGGGAAAGTGAAAAGGCAACTCAGTTTATGCCACTGAACTTCAAAAGGGCTCAGGAATTTGTAGTGCCACATACCCATGTAAGTAGAGGTAATGAAGTAGCTAAAAGCATGTTTTCCCATGACTCATAGGGGGACTGGTTGAAGGTCAGCCTAAAACATTGAAAGACCTTGGATTACCTCCCCTACTGGGCAGAGCCAAATAACTTCCCTTCCCCCTACCCCCACCTCTCCCAGCCCCCTACATACACACCCAACCCCTCACCACCACCACCACCACCACCCCGCGCTGACAGAAGACTGGAGGTCTAGTCTCAGCGTGACTCCCAAAAGCTCAGAGTACACTTTAGAAAAGAAAATCTATTACTGACACCCTCAGAGAGATTAGAGAAGACACTGAAACCGTAAGACAAGAAGAGGAAATTCTCAGAACTATTGAGGAACTAAAAGAGTTCCTTGGATTAAAAATATGACAAGAGGACAACAGTGAAAGACTGGAAAAGTCTCAAACTTCATGTGCAAGAAAAAAATATGATGAAGAATTAAACCCTCAATAAAAGGCTTGGGAGATAAAGCTGGGGTAATGTCGTAGAAAACAGGACTTCTTTAAAAAATGAAAGAAAAGAAATTAACAGGCCAAAAAATAAAAGGAAAATTAAATAGTAAATCAGGCATACAAAAAATAAGTTCTATGAATAGACAAAAGTTCTTTCTTAAATGTCTTTTGGGGTATTAAGGAGCTTGCTCAAGTTTGAACAGATGATAAGAAGGCAGAACTGGATTCTAACTTGGGTGTGCCTGACTTTTTAAGAGCAAGCTTTTCCCATTCCAAGAACACCCATATTCTCTTCTCCCAAACATTTTGTCAGCGACCAGAGAGAGGGAATGTGGTAACAGCCACTTCATGATGCACCAGGTTAGGCTTTGAAGTCTACTGTTCAGAGAAGCTCTGCTTTAGTTCTTCTAAGTTTTCTCTAGGTCCATTCTAGTTGTAGGATTCTGGCGCTGCCTTCATATTTTCCATCCCTTTCCATCGCTGTGTTTGGTCATTGTGTTAGATGTTCCCCATCTCTCGTCATCGCTGATTATACTCTCTGGTTTTCTTTAGAGCATATAGATCTTTTGCATTTTCATGATAAGTGATTTGGTTCTGGCTAAACCAACTTCAGTCATTTTTTCTTCCATTCCAGTCATTCTCCGTCACCTTTCCTTCCCCCGTGTGTTTCCAGTCTCTTCTGTCTGCGAGCACCACTGGCAGTAAGGGGATCTATGCTGCTCTTCAATGACTCATATTTGCTACTGCTGAAGATGTAGTATTGAGTCCTTTCAAAAACAGCAAATACAATCACAAAACCTTATGTCTCATCGGTTTCTGGCATCTTAATAAGGAAATCTGGTTTCCCATGACTTAACCATACTTTAAAAAATGTTTTTAATACATTTTTGCTCTAATGGATTTATTTAGCCACAATATCCCTTTGCCAAATTTCCTAGCTTTTGATTCATTTCACTGTTATCATTCCATAGCCAGAAAACTTACTTCTCACTTGACAAATCATAGCTCCCTTCTTACATATAAACTCAATTAACCCATCTGAACAATTTCCCTTTTGAAAGTACATGCTAGAATGTTAATATGTGTTTAACAATTCTGTAACTGTCCCTCAATTTCATGTTTTTAAATTCTGACTATTTCTTCCTTTGTTGAGTTCTAATTATTTCTAGACCTTCTCATGGAATCTTAAACAGCAAAACAGAAAGGAAACTTAAGGGGTCACTTGGGTCCATCTCTTACTGGAAACATTTATTCACACATTCATCATTTATTGAGTACCTGTGTGTCAGACACTGGTATTCAAAGATAAATAAAACAAAAAAAATTACTCTGAAAAAGCTCAGTCTAGTGGGGAACAGATATAAACAAATAAATTACAATACAGCGTGGGGCAATGTTAGAGCAAATGATAAACACAGAGCAGTAGGAACAGATGAAAAGAATGACCAGAGATGCTTTATAGCTCACAAAACAATTTCACAATCCATTAGTTCATTTACTTCTCCGAACAACTCTGTGACACAGGCATTACAGACAAGGAAATGGACAATCAGAAAGGTTATAGGACTGAGCCAAAGTCACTTACCTAATCCTGACTGCTAGAACCCAAACTTTCTCCTTCCAATTTTAAAGTCTGGGTACATGTCCATCAAACTAAGTTGACTCTTCCCCATAATAATTCCATTTGGAGGGTTACATGAAGGAAAATGCATCAATTAGTAATTTTACTTCAATTCTTTCAGGGAACATCTATTTTCATTAGCCTAATTGCTTCTCCATGGAAATTCTGATCCATTTTTATACTACCCATTTATCTCTTGTGAGGCAAGGAAATTCTCTTTCAACCTACTACATACTGTAGGAATCCTAGTACCTTATGATTCTGTCTCCCAGCTACCTAATAAAGCCCCTAAACCACTTAAGGAGAATATGTCATTTGTATGACACCTGTTATATCATTTGCATCCAATTCTACTAACAGCACTAGGATACTGAATCTATTTTGTATTTTTAAATTATTCACATTATTCAATCGCACAGTAGACATACACTGAATATTTATTCCATGTCTAAGGCACTGGGTTACACACTGTGAAAGACACAGGAATGAATAAGATATGGTACTCACCCTCATGAGTTTTAGAATGTAGAGTGAAAGAAAAAACATATCACAAATCACTGCAATCTATGGAAAACAGTGATAAGTGTTGTAATAGTGGTAATAGACACTGTGCAATTTCAGAACATGGACGTGGTAGCAGTTGAGCTGTGACTAAAAACATGAATAGAAATTTGGCATTGGGGAATGGGAAAGAAGGGATTATGACAGATGGAACAGCATGAGCAAAGGCCAGAGAATAAAGGAAATAGTAACTAATAGCCTCTACGCCCACTGATGGAGCAGATCTGTGCTAGGCACTGTGCCAAGTGCTTTACATGTTATCTCACTTAATCCTCCTAATAGGTAGATAATATCAATATTTCCATAATGCATCTGAGAAAACCTGAGGAGTTAGAGAAGTACACTACCTCGTCCAAGGTGCCATGAATAGTAAATATTATTTGAAAATCCTTTTGCCTGTGTAAATTTATCAACAACTGCATAATTCAATAATTATAAATCTGTACTGATGAGTATACAAAGTACTAAGATGCAATTTGTCTTTTTAAAAAAAAAAAGATTTATTTATTTATTTATTTATTTATACAAGCACTGGGTACAGTCAGAAGCGCGGGAGGGTGAGAGAATTCACCAGAGCCAGAGCGGGGAGCAGAGCAGGCAGAAGGACCAAAATATACTGCTGAGGGGAGCAGCGGGTGGCAGGAGAGGTCTGCATGTCATGTGGGACCCTCGCCCAGTGGCCGGGGATCGAACCAGTGCCGCAGAGGCTGCGGGCAGCTTCGCAACCCAGCGCTCAACTGCTGCGCCACCAGGGAGCACTAAGATGCAATCTGTATGCCAGTTATCACACAAAGAAGAAGGAGGGAAAGGGGCTTATAGGAGCAAAGCTTTTGTATAATATTGAAATTAAATTAATACCAATCTGAATTCCATTGCTATAATTTGAGATATTGATAGCAATTCACAAGGTAACCACTAAGAAAGGAACTCAAATGTGAATAGTAAAAGAGATGATGGAAGAATAAAAATGGCACACTAGAAAATATCTATTAACACAATAGGAGGCAGTAATGGGGGAAAGGAAAATCAAAAAACCCTAAGATTTATAGTAAGAAGATAGTAAAATATCAATGTAAGTCCTACCTTACCAATAATTACATTAAATATAACTGGATGAAATATTCCAATTAAAAAGCAGAGAACACTATGCGCCAACACTATGAAGCAATCCTCAGCTACTGTAGCACGAGTTCAATCCCCGGCCAGGGAGGTGACCCACATGGCACAGCAGACCTCTCCTGTCTCCCCGCTGCTCCCCTCAGCAGTGTATTTCACTCAGTCTTCCTGTTCAGTTCCCTACTCTGTCTCTGGCGAATCCTCTTACCCCCACCCCCCTCACACACATACCTCTGGCCTACACCCCAGCTCTTGTATGCATAAATAAATAAATATATAATAAAATAAATTAAATAAATAAATAAAAAGCAGGGTATTGCAAAATGGACCAAAAAAATCCCCCATAATCCAAATATTTGATATCTATGACAGACATAGTTTTGATACAGAGATACAGAGTCAAAGTAAAAGGAATATGTAGACATACATACATAATCTCATGAAGTAATATATATTACATATTGTATATATATATGTGTGTGTGTGTCATGCAAACAGTAAACAAAAGGGGGGACAGAGGGTGAGAGGCTGGCTACCTTCAGACCCCGTGAACCATCCCAGATGCTTGCAATTTGAGCAACTCAGCAGGAAAGTATATTTTCTTTCTTTTTAAAGAAAAGAAATATGCCCTCATGTCTGTAGAGATGATTTCAGGCCCACGGACACTGACCAACTGAAGCCATGGACTATGCCTCTGCCAAGCAGGTTGCCACTGTTCAAAATGAAGAGGAAGCCCAGAAAGGGAAAACCAGCCAGAATGGAGATGTGTTTGGCAATGAGTATGGTATCTAATGGGTAGAAGAGGCCAAATACATGAAAAAATGGGCCAGAAAAAGCAGAAAATAGCAGTCAGGAACCAAGAAAACTTGAGGAAAAAATGCCAGTTCAAACATAAGACTTAAAACTAATAAAGAGATTCTGGGATTAATCCATCTACCCAGAGCAACATGCACATCTCTGAAAACCAGCAAGAATTCTTTAGGAATGATGAAAAACTTGAAAACAGTCAAGATTACTGTTTGGAAGAAGAGAATGTCACATTGGACCAAGTCTGCCACTCAACCCCAAAGCTACTACTGTGTAAATAGTTTCACCCCATTTGAAATCTTTGCGAAGGTTGGTTCCCTTCAACGGACAGCACTATAGCAAAAGAAATTCTTTCCTAGCTTATGCCCCATTAAATTACAGTGTTTCTTAATGAACTTGCAAAGGAATATTGCTGAAAACAAATTAACAAAACTGTTACTGCATTTTCTTTGTTGCTGCTACTGAAAACTTGTTGCAACTTTTCCCTTCTCTTGTATCCAGTTACGCAGCAAAATTCTGCAATCTCACCTTAAAGATACTGTTGGTTTTACAGCTACTCTCCAAACAATTTTATATAAGATGAGGTAGTCATGAGCTCAAATATCAAACTTCTATTCTAGACCAGTTCCACTTCTAAGACAAACATCTCCTTCCCTCTCTACTTCCTCCTGGCCCCTTCTACCCCCCACAAGGGCTAGAGCCTTGCTTCTCATCTCCAAAGTTATGTTGGGCTTTGGAGATGGGTTGGCTGCTGTGGCAAGCCTTGGTCCTCTGCTACGAAGTAAAGAAGCAGTTATCAATTAAAATCCTGCGTGGTGTAACTCCTGGGGGTAACCTAGGAATGAGTAGCAGGTCGTTTCACTTAGTAAGTATTTTAATAAAGGTCTAAGCTTGCAACTTTGACTTTTCTCAGATGCAGAGGGATGTGATCACAATCATTTTGAATCCCTCTTTCCCACCTTTTTCCTAAGAAAATAAACATTTTACTGTTTGATGCAAAAAAAGAGTGACTACACGTCTATCAGACAAAATAGACTGTATACAACAAAAAGCTAAGAGGCTTTTTCAGTGAGAGGCTAAGGAGGACATTTTATAACAATAAAAGGTGGAATCTGTCAAGAATATATAGCAATTGTAAACTTATGTGGATGATATTTCTTAGATATGACACCTGAAGCACAGGGAACCAAAGAAAGGAGCCAAATTGAGGTCAAAATTTTAAAGTTTTGCATTTCAAAAAAGACAATAAGGGAATGGAGATGGCAGTTCACAAAACGGAAGAAAATATTTGCAAATGATATATCCAATGAGAGTCTAGAAATCAGACTATATAAAGAACAGTTTTTAAAAATCCAATTTAAATTGAGCAAAAGAATTGAATAGACATATTTCCAAAGGAGATATATAAATGGTCAATAAGTGAATGAAAAGATGTACAACATAATTAGTTATTGAAACTACAGTGAGCTGTCACTCCATATGCACTAGGACGGCTATAATCAGAAACAGAGAAGCAAACAATGCTGGTGAGAGGGTGCGAAGAATCTGGAACCCTCATACATGGCTGTGGAAATATAAAATAATGAGGTCACTTTCAAAAATAGGCCTGCTCTTTCTCAAAATGGTAAACAGAGTTACCATATGGCTCAGCAATTCTACTCCTAGGTACAAACTCAGCAGACATGAAAGTATATGTTCATGGAAGACATCGTACACAAATGTTCACAGCAGCAGTGTCCATGATATCCAAAAGGTGAAAACAAGCAAGTGTCCACCAGCTGATGAGTGGATAAACAAAAGGTGGTATATGTATTGCTCCAATGGAATATTCAATCATAAAAATGAATGAAGTAAGTTAAAGGCTATAACATAGATGAACGATATTGAGAACATAGTGTGAAGTACAAGAAGTCAGGCACAAGAGGTCACATCTTTTATGATGCTGTTTATATGAAATGTGCAGTGTAGGCAAGAACAGACAGACAGAAAACAGATGACTAGATTTGCAGCTGGGAGGAAGGGAGACTGGGGAGTAACTCCTCGGGCCACAGAGTTTCTTTTTGGTGTGATGTCCTGGAGTTAGAAATGGTGATGGTCATACAACACAGTGATTACACAACACCCACCGTACTGCACTGCAAAAGGTGATTCTTGGGGCCTATGAATGATATGTCAAAATAAAAACAAGAAAAGATAAGGGCAAAATGAAGGACAAATAAGGTTTTCAGTCTATATGAATAAGACAGTGGTAATAATAGTAATAAAACAAGAGCCTCGTTTGTTTGTGAAATAGAAAAAATTAATTTAGTTCTGAAGTCAGAGTACTTGAGCCCAAAGACATAAATATGAGGGCCTCCCTGGTGGCGCAAGGGCTTAAGACACAACCTATGAGGCTGCAAAATGAGTTTAATCCCCGGCCAGGGAGCTACCCACATGGCGAAGCAGACCTCTCCTGTCTCTCCCGCTGCTCCCCCAGCAGTGTATTTCGTCAGTCTGCCTGTTCTGTTCCCCACTCTGTCTCTGGTGAATCCTCTCACTCCCCGCGCCTCTGGCCTGCACCCCAGCGGTTGTATGCATAAATAAATAAATATTTTTTTTTAACAAACATGAAAATGAAAGCAAATCACTCAAGGAGAAAATGTGCAAGAAGAAGAAAAAGAGGAGGAAGGGAAGAAAAGAAGGAAGTGGAGGGGGACGGAGGAGGAGGAAGAGAGAGAGAAGAACCATGAGGTAAGACTACAACATTTCACAGTTGGTGGGCGGGAGGGTGAAAGAAGGGAGTTAAGAGGGAGAAACAAAGGCAGAAGAACTAGAAGAGGGCAGCTACAAGGATCGTGAGAGGAAAGAGCGTTTCCGGAAGACGAGAGTCGTTATTAGTCTGTCAAACATCACAGGCTATTAACTACAGCCGATTAATGTTACAGGTGAATAAGAATTTGGCAAGAAGGAAGGTCATTTGTCAACCTTCAAGAACGTTTTTCAGCAGAGACACCAGAACTGTTCTAAGTAAGAATGGGTCATAAAAACAAAGAGAGGTTGTGCAGAAAAGAGAAATGGCACAGGAAGCATAAAGGGATAGGCAAGGCCAAGACCATGTGCTAGCTCTCAGGTTCTGCTCTCAGGAAATAAACGGAAGCACACAAAATTTAGCACACAAAAGCTATTTGTCAAAGCAAAACTTATAATTAACTTCAAAACATAGACATCCTAAAATTATCTAACAATGCATGAAAAATTAAATGACCTCAAAACTATAGAAGCATTGTGTGTTGGAGTGATGAAGAGCACAAGCACTCAAGCCAGGCTGCTTGGGCTTGAATGCTGATTCTCCCACTCAGTGGTCACTGCCTGAGCAACTTTGGGCAAGTTACCATCTTTCTCTCTGCACCATTTCCTCTCCAGTAAAATGGGATAATAATAATATCTACCTCACAGTACATGAGAACCAGATGGGAACAATAAGTGAATTAA
The DNA here is from genome assembly GCF_014898055.3 of Talpa occidentalis. Lineage (NCBI taxonomy): Eukaryota > Metazoa > Chordata > Mammalia > Eulipotyphla > Talpidae > Talpa > Talpa occidentalis. Next base: position 10,182,952 of record NW_023601543.1, read on the forward strand.
TATGTGTGAAGCAAGCCCTATATAAGAGTGAATTGTTATTTTTACCTAATGGATATTTGTGGTTGTTAAAGATGATATAAGAGAAGTTCCAATGATTTCATGAACTGTTGAGACTTACCATTTAACTATGTATCATTAAATGAATAAAGCAAGAACAAAATAGTATAGATTATGTGATCACAGTTTACATCTGAGAAAAAAAGACTGGAAAAATAACAGAAAGTCAGCAGGAATCCTTTCGAAGAGACAGGATTATAGATGATTATTATTTTCATCTCTGTGCTTTTTTTTGCACACTCTAAATGTTCTACCACGAAAATTTATTATTATAATTAGGAAGAAACAAACATTCAAATAGAGAATTCCAGGGTAAAGTGGCAAAATGAATACACACACCTCTAAATTTACTTTCTTCTGAACCCCCAGTAAAACCACAAAAGCGTTTTGATTTTAAATTTACACCAACACAGAGAACAGGAAAGCAGATAACAGAGGGAAAAAAGAAAACTGAAAACTACACGAGCAGTGGGGGAAGCTGAGAAACAACCCAATTTACACTCCAAAACCCACAAAAGGCTCCGAAACTGGCCGTGTCAGTATTCCGTACATAAAGAGAAGAGACAGGTAGTGGCTGAAGTCAGAGAATTTTGCAAAAGCTCTTAGGAAAGTAGAAGTTCTGTCACCTCCCCCACAATAAATCATAGCAGATGTGTGCAAGTTTGTCCTCTGGGTTGCAGGATGCCAGGCATGGTTAAAGGCGTGACTATGAAACGAAAACCAGGGCCATCTAAGTGGCCACATGCATACTGAATGCTGCATGTCAAGACACTCAGCTCCCTGCTCCCATAAACCCCCAAAATGCTGGCAGCCAGACCTTAACCCAGGAAATAGGAAAACACTTTTCTCTAGGAAAAGTGACCAAGTCATGGCTTACACACTAGAAATATTGCTATGAGAGGTCTCCAAAAATCAATCACTATAATCATCCAGCAACCAAACCCAAAGCCATGGAGATCTTACAGTTTTCCTGATAAGAAATTCAAAATAGCTTTTTTACGGAAATTTAATGAGCCACAAGAAAACAGAGATGACAGTTGAGTGAACTCAGGAAAACAATACAAGAACAAAATGAGAAATCTTAAATGATAGAAATCATTAAGAGAAACAGAAATTCTGGAGATGGAGTAGAAAACGGATTGAGGGCTGCTAGTGTTTGGGGTGGAGGAGGAGTTGATTGTAAAGGGTGGCATGAGGGAAGCTTTAGGGTGCATCTTGATTTTGGTCGCTCTGTGCATCTGTCAAAGCTTAAAGAACTGTACACCAAGAATAACGTTCCCATGGATTGTTTTAAACATAAATGTCTTTCTCAAATATCTTGTCCATGTGGGCTTTTGAATTATGTGCTAACTGCAATGTTATCACAATAAGATGTGTAATTTATTAAATTTACAAAACTTAACAAAAGCATAAATGATGACCTACTAGAAACAGAAGATCTAAGTATGGTTAAAAGCAGAAAGGGAAGTTTTGATGGAGCGACAAGTAAATACGCAAGGGAGGAGGGATGCCTCATTGGGCAAGGCTGGAAAGGAGATAAAACCAAGCTCTGCATCTTGATCTAAGCATCTTTCAAACCACAGACTGCAGTTCATGACCTCCCCAACCCCCCCCCCCAGGTGCCTCAACTTAGAAATTACCTTTTCCTCCTCCGAACCCCCACATCACTTTAGACATACCCTTTTATAACTCCTCATACCGACTAACACAGAGAATTGTTATTGTGATACATATCTTCTCACCCCCTCCTCCTGCCCCAACACCCCACTAGATTATAAATTATTTGAATTTCATCCAGAACTGGTATCTTCCAGTGAGGCGCCAAATGGCCCACACAAAGGGAAGGAGAATGGGCCCCGCTATGTTCTCTAGGCCTTTTAGAAAATGTGGAGCTGTTCCTTTGGCTACATACCTACAAATCTACAAGAAAGGTGATATTGTAGACATAAAGGATGGGTGCTGTTCAAAAAGAAATGCCCCACAAATGTTACCATGGCAAAGCTGAAGAGTCTGCAGTGTTACCCAGCATGCAGTTGGCATTGTTGTAAACAAGTGAAGGGCAAGATTCTTGCCAAAAGAATTCACGGTTGTATTGAACATAGCAAGTACTTAAGGGCCAGACAGCTTCCTGAAACACATGAAAGAAAATGATCAGAAAAAAGGAAGCCAAGGGGAAAGGTACTTGGGTTCCACTGAAGTGCCAGCCTGCACCACCCAGAGAAGCACACGGTGTGAGAACCAGTGGGAAGGGCCCTGAGCTGCTGGGACCTATTCCCTAGGAATTCATGATGTGATAGGTGTGGGGAGGGGGCGGGGGAAGACCTCCAGACTAGAAAAATGTTTCCCTGAATCGTGTAGAAGTGTGGTGTCCCTGCTCCAAAAAATATTTTAAGCAAAAAAAAAATTTTTTTGAAGGCAAAGTTTCAGGAGCGATTGATGTTTATTTACAGTAACTAGCATAAAACCTTAAGTATACATTAAAAATAAAAACAAACCCAAACTCAAAAAAGCCACAGGAAATATGTTACATGAGTAACAAAATAATGCAAAGGCTCGACTTGCTCTTGTGTGCAATGTCACCTGTGTCACAACCCAGCACAGCGATGGTGGCACATTGTTGCCAAGTTGATTCCGTTTGGGATTCATCTGAGTCTTGTACCTGAAGGAACAAATATCTGAAAAATTGTCAAGTACACCACTTTCTTACATAAGTGCATTAAAGCAGTCACCTCAGGAAAGGCCACCCATTCTAGTCCCTTAGGAAAAAAAAATTTAGAAAAAGCAAATTGCTCTATTGAAGGTGGTGAGAGGAAAAAGCATTGTCCTCGTTTTAAATAAGTCAGAAATTCTGAGGTACTTGTTCTTGTGCAAACTTGAAATGCTCAATTAGTTCAAGACTACTTTCCCTAGACTTTAAACCAAACAAGCCACATGTAGCTAAAGGATTAGTGGCTAAGAATTCTGTCCTGGGGCTATATTTCCACTCTTCTCAGAGCATAACTAATGCAGCCTCTCATGTTGTCACCAGTCAGCATATAATGTAACTGTATTTACTCTAAAACTATGGGGCCTCCTCCCCTATTGTGACACAATGTGGAAATTGTGTTGCAAATAGAAATTCAAGTCTTACATAACAATTAAAATACAATCCAGGGCCTCCCCGGTGGCGCAGCAGTTGAGCGCTGGGTTGCGAAGCTGCCCGCAGCCTCTGCAGCGCCAGTTCGATCCCGGCTGCTCCCCGGCCACCAGAGGAGGGTCCCACATGGCACGCAGACCTCTCCTGCCGCCCGCTGCTCCCCTCAGCAGTGTACTTCGGTCCTTCTGCCTGCTCTGTTCCCTGCTCTGGCTCTGGTCAATTCTCTCACCCTCCCGTGCTTCTGACTGTGCCCAGTGCTTGTATAAATAAATAAACAAACAAATAAATAAATAAATCTTAAAAAAAAAATACAATCCAGGGCCTCCCTGGTGGCGCAGGCGGTTGAACGCCGCACTGTGAAGCTGTCCGCAGCCTCTGCAGCATGAGTTCAATCCCGGCCAGCTGGCTGGCAAGAATCCCACATGGCACAGCAGACCTCTCCTGTCTCGCCCACTGCTCCCCTCGGCAGTGTATGTCGTCAGTCTGCCTGTTCTGTTCCCCACTCTGTCTCTGGTGAATCGTCTCACCCTCCCGCACATCTGGCCTGTACCCCAGTTATTGTATAAATAAATAAATCTTTAAAAAATAAAATGAAATAAAATCCATTACTTTGTTCCTTCAAAAACAAGGCCTGTCATTCAGAACATATTAAGAAAAGAATTTTTTTTAATAAAACATTCTATGGAATTAACTGTGACCCTCCCAAGTTCATATGCTAAAGTCCTAATTCCAATGTGATGGCATTTGGGAAGTGATTAGGTAAAGAAGGTCATGAGGGTGGGGCCCTTGTGATGGGCTTAGTGCCCTTATGAGCAGACACACCAGAGATCTCTGCCTGCCCCCCATCCAGTGAGGACCCAGCAAGAAGGCAGCCATCAGCAAGGCAGGAATAGAGCCCTCACCCCCAACCCCGCTGCCACCCTGACCTCATCCTTGTAGCCTTCAGAACAGTGAGAAAATAAATTTCTGTTCTTCAAATCCACCCAGTCTGTGGCCCTTTGTTATGGTAGCTCAAGTCAACTCAAACGGAACATATCAAAGGATTTGGAGATAAATCCCAAGTGAGTCCAGCACTTTTATCACTGATGGACTAAGAAGAGCAAGGGATGTGACGCAGGAGGCGCACGGTCGTTCATAGTCTGGACTCCACCTCTGACTTCACAGCTGGCCTTGAACAGGGTGCACCCCAGCTTGGCCACCGATTCTGCATCTCTAAATCAGGGAGCCAGGGGAGCTGCTCTCACAGCCCCTGAAGAGCACCAGCCCCCTTCCACCTTGACTGTGACTACCTTGGAGTTTCCATCACTAACGACACTGCACTAACTAGGGGAGGCAGGGAGACGTGATTACTGAAGGCCAGGACGAGGACAAGAGCACAATATTGTGCATGAACTGGCCCTCCAGCCTGATCTGTAATGCAAGACATGGGGCTGAGCTGAGCATTTAGCAAATCTGCTTCAAAACAAAGAGCAAAGCACCATCACCAGCTCTTTGTACTAGAGGTTAAGAGGTACAAAAAGATGAAAAGAATGCAGACACGACAGAAAGAGAATGCTGCGGCTACAGAAGATGCAGTGGTCATTCTGTCTCCTTTCTACTCTTCATTACAGCAGACAATGATTTTTCCAAGATGAAGTATGAGGAAGAGAATAAATACATAGAGAGGAGAGAACGATGATATTTACCCAGGACACAGAAGTGTCATCAGCAAAAACAAAAACAAAAACCTCTCTTCCACTTTTAACACCTTTAAATGCTGAGGAAGTAAAAGACAGAAGAGTTACTGTGGCAGCTTGATTTAGTTACTTTACAAATACTTTATATTTTTTTAAAGATTTATTTATTTATTTATACAAGCACTGGATACAGTCAGAAGCGCGGGAGGGTGAGAGAATTCACCAGAGCCAGAGAGGGGAACAGAACAGGCAGACTGACAGAGTACACTGCTGAGGGGAGCAGCGGGCAGCAGGAGAGGTCTGTGCACCATGTGGGACCCTCGCCGGTGGCCGGGGATCGAACCAGCGCTGCAGAGGCTGCGGGCAGCTTCGCAACCCAGGGCTCAACCTCTGCGCCACGGGGGAGGCCCACTTTACAAATACTTTATAATGATCACAGTGCAATTATCTTTCGATAAGTCAGTTAAAATTCCCCATGCAAGGTTTTTATTATTTATCATACAGCCTTTTAATTGCTACATTTAATACACCAACTTACTGGGATAATCACAGTTGTAATGCTTACTCTTAAACATTTTAGCAGGCACATATCCATCAGGGGTTCCCTGAAGGACCCATAAGACAATGGCACAGACCATGAAAGCACCTCGACTGGCAGGGCAGAGAAAACCAAGGCAGGTCAGAACCGAAGGCCCAAAACAGAAATATCAAGCGAGCCAGTTGTGTGCTTTATAGACTCAACACACTCCCCTTGAAAAAAAATTTTTTTTTCTAGAAAAAGCAGATGGCTCTTCTCAAGGTGGTGAGAGAGAAGAAAAGAGCATAGTCCTCATTTTAAATAAATGTAAATCCAATAGGATATAAACTAAGAACAACCTTCTAAGACATGGTACATAAACAGCACACCACAGAGTTCTCTGATGGGAGCACTTAAGTGACACTGCAAACAAAAGTCATTCACTTGGTTGGCGAAGGGTGGGGGAACAATCATTCACTGTTGGTGCAGACTCTATGGAGAACGGTATGAAGATATATCTAGAGAGCACTTCTAGGCATCGGACCAAGGAATAAGAAAACACTAATAGGACACAATTGGTGCACCCCTATGTTCATAGCAGCAGCATCCAAGACATGGAATCCATGAAATTAACATAAGTGCCCATCAAAAGATCAGTGGACAGAGAAATTGTGGGATATGTACTCAATGAATACTACTGAGCTGTTAAAAAAAGTTACATTTGTGCCTTTTGGACAATCTAGATGGAACTTAAGGGGATGATGCTAAGTCACAAGGCAAAAGACAGTTGCCAAGTGGCTTCACTCATCTGTGGAGTACAAACAACAAAGGGCAACATACTGACAAGACACAGCAAAAGTAGCTCTTAGACTGGAAATTGTGGTGGATTCAGAGAGGAGCGAGATGGGGCAAAGGAAACAGATAGAAGGGGCCGGAGATGGGAATTAGCACTGGCACTGCAGAGGTGGGTGACAAAAGCATGTGCACACTGCTAGGGAGGTGTGAATATATACTCCGAGACTGTATCGTTAGGTAAATGAACAGTAAAGGAATAAAATTTGATTTAAAATAAATATACTTGCTAATATAAAAAAAAGTATTCACTTAGTTAAATCTTTGGTAAATTTCTTAATGAAAAGTTCTGATTTTCAATACAAGGCAAATGAAGTAACTTTTCAAGTTGCATTTCATCATTCATCTAATTTAAATCAAAATGAAAGAAAATATCTCCCCATCCCTATTCCAGTTGTTTACTTCATTAACAGCAAGTCCTTCTTCACACACACACACACACACACACACACACACACACACACACACCCTCCATTCCTTTTTATTCAAGATAAGGAATAAAAATATCAAAATGAGACTTGTCTCAGGGAAATACAACCTTAAGAGCTGAATTTTAGAATTATCACTGACATCTGAAACACCTAATAAGGCATTTTTTACAGCAGCTTTGTTTATGAAAAGCATGTCTCTGGCTATCAAAACTGACAAGCTCCATTTTGAGCTTATAAATGAAGGCAGCCGGGGCTCATCTGCCGTTGGAAGCCCACTAAAGATGCCATTCCGTTTATACGTTTAAAGACCAGCACTTAGGCTTACATTTCAAAATGCTAGTCTTTGAATTATGAACTTCCTTAGTCCACTTAAAATATGATTCTACCCACATGCTGATTTTCAAGAAAGCATCTATTTTGCAAAACAAGGAATATGTGTATTGGATGGTACAATAAATTATTCAGGCCTGAAGAAGCTGTGAAAGGTCCTTGATATAGGAACATATTCAGACTCACAGCATGAATTGAAGACAGAAATTGAAGTGCCATAAAATACAAATTTCATTGAACTTTTTACAGTGATTTTTGAAGTTGAGCATTTGTCAGAGTTCACTAGGAAAGTTTCAGATGACACATATTGACCTAGCCACGTAAAGTAATAAGTGTTGTAAATAAAAGTTGTGTTCCTTGACCCAGGAAAGTGACAGCATCCTGCTCCTTGCAACTTGAATACACCCCCATGAACCAGCTTCCAACAAAGTCCTCCTGGGCAACATCTTCCTACACATGGGAAAGTTTTTTAATAAATATACAAGACAAAAACATCTGACCAGTAAAAACACATGACAAAAAGTCACAAGAGTTCTGAAAGTTAGAAGATGAATTTCTCTCTAAAGACAGACTAACTAGAAACCAATGGCTCATCATGAATCTAGCAGGTTTCTGGAAAGTATATGATCCTGCCACATAAATGAGTCACTCCTTTAAGCTTAGCATTGGAGGGAGTGTGTTGATTCTGTAAAGCACACACTGGATTGCTTTTCATGAATAAAGTGAAATGATTTAACCTACAAAAGGAATTCAGCCAATTTCACATAAATTAAAAGACCACGAATCCACAAGTGATTATGAGTCAAACATTATAACTTAGCTAAAACTAAATTTAATACAATATATACTATTTTGCAGCATTCACTATATTTATCTCATGTTCCAAATTAATGACAATCTTAAATAATGATAGTTTGAGAGTTTAGAATCATATAAAAGAGGAGTATAACCAAAGAGTTGATAACAAATGGCTTCAATAAACTTACCTATACTTTTTAAGAATCTATGTATGCAACTTATTTGCAATTTATATGTATATAAATTATAATATATAAAATTGCTAGACTTTGAAAATGTGTAGTATTCAAGATGCTATACCCTAAGTATAAACATTGAGAATTGGACGGAGTAGGTACTCAAGTATTTGCTGAATCAAATATGTACATTTTTACTCACAATAAAATTCCTCTGATTACAACTGATAATATCCCCATGGAGAGTTCTTCCTATGATCAAAGCCACCATTCCAGAAAGAAGAGAACTCTAACAAGGGAATTCTTCCTAGAAAATTTAAAGAAGAAAAAAGAGAGAAATGTTAGAGCTCAGGTTCATTACTTGAATAGAAAACGTGTGTGCATATAAAAGACATGCAAATTATCATTCTGTCTATCAGTTATCTAAGGGTAAACTTCAATCAAAGGGTAAATACACCAATAAACCAAATGAGCTTAAAGCTGTGTCACAAACAACAAGGCGATAGAAGCAACATTTTTCTTTCTTTTAAATTTATAAATTTTTTCGGGCCTCCCCGGTGGCGCAGCGGTTGAGCGCTGGGCTGCGAAGCTGCCCGCAGCCTCTGCAGCGCCGGTTCGATCCCCAGCTGCTCCTGCTGCTCCCCAGCCACCGGAGGTGGTGTCCCACATGGCGCGCAGACCTCTCCTGCCGCCCGCTGCTCCCCTCAGCAGTGTACTTCGTCAGTCTGCCTGCTCTGCTCCCCGCTCTGGCTCTGGTGAATTCTCTCGCCCTCCCGCACTTCTGACTGTACCCAGTGCTTGTATAAATAAATAAAAATAAATAAATCTAAATAAATAAATAAATTTATAAATTTTTATTTTGGGGGTTACATTTTTGCTCTTCCATGCAGGCAAGTGTTCCACTCACCCTCCACCAAACCCCCCCACCCCATGGCAATACTTTATCCGCCTCCCTCACCCGTTCCTTCCTCCTTTCCCCCCCAGTTCCCTCTGGTAACTATTAAATTCTTTCACTGAGTTCAAGATTTATTTCTGCTATATTTTGCCTGTGTATGTTTTTTGTTGTTATTTATATCCCACAGAGGAGTGAGACCATTCAATATCTAACTTTTTACTTATTTCACTTAACATAATCACCTCAAGCTCCATGCATTTTGTCCCAAAAGCCACTGTTTCCCCTCCCCCCAGCACACATACACACACAAAAGTGAATAAAGGTCAATAGCAAACTTCGGGGAGCTGAGAATGAAAGTTCAGGAATGAAGGTTTAGCTAATAACTGACTTCTTAGCTGAAAGGCCAACTTCATCCCTCAGGAGCTTCAGGGTCAAGACCCCATGGACCATGTACCTATCAACGCTTACTTTTTAAAACTGAAACTTAAAAATTATCCTCAGATCAAAACCAATGCCTTCTGTCATCTGCCACCCAGTCAAACCCAAATACATCAAAAAAGTTTCACCAGAATCTGTGAAAAGGCCGGCATTGTTTCACAATAATGCTAACCAGATAGATGATTGATGTCTTAAGTGTCTGTTAAATGTTGTAAGTAAATGAGCTCATGACAGAAACTAAAGAGCAGTCACGGTTACATTATAAATATTAATAGCACAATCTATTCAAGGCCCTTCCCTTTCATGACTCCTTTGGAGAAGCCATTTAAATAATTTTTATCTGCAGAGATTTCTTGTGGGGGAGGGGCGGCAAAATGAGACCTGAACTGTTGCCCAAACAGAAGACTCTGGAAAAGTCACCATAAGATAACAAAAATGACGAGGAGGGAGAAAAGCGGAGGATTGGGATAAAATAGAGATGGAGGAGGCGAGAGGCTATTCTCATTTTGAAGGTGATGGTAACATAAGGAAAATCACTGCCTCGGAAGACCGCACCCATAGAATCACACCTTTCCTGACTTTCATTTCTATAGTTTTCTTCCACCCTAAATTGCTTTATTACAGGGTAGAAGGACACCAGGGAACCAAACACTGTATGTACATCCACCTTCATCTCTTTTTCTTCAGCTTCTCTAATCCGTCTCCTAAGTAACCAACTCAACTTCCCTCCCCCACTCTTGGCATTTGTCGAATTGTCAGTTGGTCTGTCCATCAAGCCCCCATTGAAACTACTTCAGAGGCTCAAAGGACTGACTTCTGACTCTGTGACTTGATTCTGTGGAAGAATCCTGAGCACTCAGGCCCTGCCACTCTGAACCCACTGGCATGTGGGCAGAAGTCTGTGTGCCTTCTTCCTGCTGTGGCCCAGAGCCCCTAGTTCTCAGCGTCGTAAAAGGGTCTACAAAGAATACACGGGGCATAAAGTGTCCTTCACTCACAGGCATCATCTCTGCACGGTCCTCACCTTTTTTTATATAAACTTTTTTCACTTTTATTTATTTTTAAAGATTTATTTATTTTGCATACAGGAAATGGGGTACAGACCAGAGATGCAGGGGGGTGAGAGGATTCACCAGAGGCAGAGCGGGGAGCAGAACAGGAGGATTGACTGAAACACACTGCTGAGGGGAGCAGCAGGCGAGACAGGGGAGGTCTGCTGCACCATGTGGGTAGCTCCCTGGCCAGCCAGGGATCGAACTCTTGCTGCAGAGGCTGCAGATAGCTTCACAGTGCTGTGCTTAACCCCTTGCACCACCAGGGAGGCCCTGTCCTCACCTGCAAAGGATCTACCTTGATTAAATGGCCACCTTTAATGTTTTGGTTTCTTACACAATCCTTTCCAGCTTCCTCCTTGCCATCTTTCCAGATTTTTGTGACACCCAAACCTTCTTCCACCTCAGCTGGTTACTGCTTTTCTTCCTCCCCAGTTTGCTTGGACTCTGAACTCAAATGAAAGCTTCTAGTCTACTTTCATCTCTTACGTAATGTCCACTTTCACAGCTCTATCCTGCCTACTTCTCACTCCAATGTTACAACATGCAGAGTATTTTTATAACATCTCAAGCGTCTTTTGCCTTTCAACACAAACATTAATTAGTATTTTTAAAATACATTTCCTTTTCTTTGTGTATTGTGGGAGAAGAAGAAAGAGGAAACTAGCCACAGAGAAGCCACAGAAAATGTCAATCTGAAGAGCATCTCTGTTGGCAAAATCACACACCCACACACACACACACACACATACATTTCCACCAGAAGTTTTTAATTCATAAATTGCTTACATAAACCACTGACTTGATATGAGATATAGATTCTAAGATATAATCCTATCTAGAAGACCACCTGATATTTTTATTCTCCTTAAAACAAAACAAAAATGTCAAAAAATCATATGACCAAACTCTAACTAATGACCTTTTGCTGGTTTTAACACTAAAACAGAAAAGTTAGTCTGCATGTATTTCTCCATTTCTTTATTTCTAACTTCATGGACTCATGAGCTCTACCCTGGCATTTTTATCTTATTTTTATTTACTGATATTCTACATCTTTTCAGAAAGGGAGTGGGAATAAATTAATTTTAATTACTGCTACTCACCAAAACTAGCACCCTTTTTATCTTTTCCTGTTATCTTAAACCACAACATTTCCTTTTGCCCAGACCACATTTTCATCATAATTTCTAACTTCAGACCACACTCGCAAAGGTACATAAAGATATATATATGAGAATCACTATAGTTTTGTTTGTAAATTGAAAAACCTAGAAACAACCAAAAATACCCATCAGAATGGAAATAAATAAACTGTGGTGATCTGTGCTAAACAGGACTATGTAACCTTTAAAAAGGTGAAGTGCATCTATAGTTGGTGATATGTCTATGAAATAGCAGTAAGTGAAAAAAGGAAGATGAAAAGCATACATATCAAGATTATATTTCACCCCCAAAATGATACACATGTCTTGTGTTTGCTAACATTATTCTAGAAAAATAAAAAAAAAATAATGGTTATACTTTTGGAAGGTGAGACTAGGAATTGGGGAAGTGGTGAGGGAGAATTTTACCTATAATTTTTCTGTAAAGTTTGAAGTCTTTGCCATATATAATATTATCAATATTACTTAAATTGAACTGAAGATCTTGTAATACTGCAACCCACCAACTCTACCTATTACAAGTAAGCTTATTAGGGTATTTTGTTTAAATACAAAACACAGTACAACTTAAGTCAGTGTTTCTTTTCGAATACACTAATATTTGACATTTTAGTATATTAAGTATTTTGAGATGTAGCAACAAGTTTATGAAAGATTTTTTGATATTGTAGTTTTCAATACTGACTAAAGCACAAGAAAATACAATTACAAAATAAGTTGTTTCCACTGTTGTACAATCAAATCAAACTTTTCAATAGCTTTCTTATAAAATACCCCCAACAGATGAAAATTTTAAATAATAATCTCCAATAAACACTTCCACCATTTAATGCCATGTTATTACACTCAAGTATATGACATACTCTTAGTACAAGGAAAACACTGGTACAGATTGAACAAGTTGTATTTGAAATGACATTTAAAATTGGGTATCTCTAGGTATTTTTTCTGAAGTTTGGGGTTGTGGCATGAAGGAAGTCAAAATATATACACTTTAAAAAAAAACAAAATGACAAATTTTAATTAAAAGGAGTTTTAATCCAACAATGGATTTTTGTTAAAACCTGATGACCAGCTGATCATAGCTAACACCACCAGGGACAGGACAGAATGGCATCCCTCCTGCAGTACGCATGGCCTGAGTCTGGGCATAAAGAACCTTCAGAACAACAGGTTGATGACCATCCTCCAGAGCGTAAGGTCTGTAGTCCTTAGACATGTCAAGGACCTGAAAGGCAAGACTAACAAACTGGTCCAGATGGGAGAAGACCGAGAAAACAAAATGCAACACAATCCTGGAGAGGACCGTGAACCAGAAAGGGAAGAAGGGCTATTGTGAGACAGCTGCTGAAGTCTGAATTAATGGATATGGATCCCATAATAATGTGAAACCAATACAGATATCTGATTTGGAGGGTTGTATCTACTTACGCAGGAGAGTATCCTTGTTTGGGGAGGAAACACTCTGGAGCATTCAGGGGTGATGGGACATCTGGTGCTGAAAAGATTTAGCTAAAGACTAATGATAATAGACACACACAGAGAAGAGCCAACAAGGAAGAAAATGAGGTAAATGTTAACAATCGGGTGTCTGGTTAGAGGGACTACAGGAGATGTCTGTATTATACTGTCAACCTTTGTAGCCTGAAATTGTTTCAAAATAAATTATTTTTAGACCTACAAAAAAATCAGAACTTAACTGATAAATCAAGGGATATTCATTGCATAAAAGATTTGTCTTAATCATTCTTTTTGAAAAGATTTGTTTATTTATGCATGCAAGAACTGGGGTGTAGATCAGAGGTGCAGGAGGGTGAGAGGATTCACCAGAGACAGAACAGACAGACTGAAGAAATACGTGGCTGAGGGGAGCAGCAGGTGAGACAGGAAAGGTCTGCTGCACCATGTGGGATCCTCGCCTGCCAGCCAGGAATCAAACCCACACAGCAGAAGCTGTTGATAGCTTCACAGGGTGGCTCAACCACCTGCGCCACCAGGGAGGCCCTGTCTTAGCCATTCTATTAAAATATTGTTCCTATAGTAAAATGTGACTTAATTTGTCAAAAATTTGAATTATGTGCATCTCTTCACCTGCATGCCCATTGCCTTAAGCAAGGTGACTCATAACCAGTCTTTTAAAAAAGAGAGATACTTTCTAATGTGCACTGTGACGTTTGGATTTTAAATACAAAGAGCCTAGAAAAGCTGCACCAAACGTTGCCATCTGCTGGAATGAAGAGGCCATAACGCACATTAGTCTTCCTTAAGAAAATAGGAAATTATTTAAAATTCCAAGGGACATTTAAAAACAAATGACAAATGCAAGCAGATAACCAAGTGGTGGAACCTATTTTTTAAATCCATTTAGAATTAAGGAATTATTCTGCATCTTCACTCCCTCCCCCCAGAATTTCAAAATCTTTTTATAAGACAGCAATTCTCATAAAATCATGAGGTAAACGGCAATTTATTTATTTATTTTTTAAAACGGAAGCACAAGCAGTAAAAGTAGAAACAAAGACAGGGATTCTTGGTTCATGACGTGGTGCCCCATAATGGGCCTCTTTTTTACTCCTCAGTAAAATTTCATGCAGCCGCTCGAAGACTCAAGCTGGCAACTAGAGCGTCTTCTAGTCCAGCGGTTTTCAAAAGGGGCAGCAGCACCCCCTAGGGGACATAATGAAAATCGGCGGGGATGCCGCGACCTGCCGTGCACTAGGAAAGTCACTCAATGAAGAATTTCCAAATGGCCCATCCAAACTGCTTCATTGTTCTCCAATATGCCAAGTACAGTTGACCCTTGAACAACAAGAATTTTTAACTGTGCAGGTGCACTTACATGCAGATTTCTTTCTGTCTGCCTTGTGCATTCACGGATTCAACTGTTCACTTTTAATGGTTGGTTGTATCTATGGATTCAGAACCAGGTATGGTGGGGGAGACTGTAAGTTATATGGAGATTTTTCAACTACACAGGGCATAGGCACCCTTAACCTTCTGTGTTGTTCAAGGATCAACTGTACATTCTGACCCACAACACCCTACCCTTAGCTGTTCTCCATATTCACAAAATCCAGGTTTCTTAACTGAGTCCATCAACATTCCCCCAATGCCTCATACACCTCTGTCTCTCCTATCCGAGTCATATTCAGCATCTTCGAGGCCTAGCTCAAACCCCTGGCCTTAAAGAGTTTTCTTGACCAATTTTCCACCACTATTCCTTTCCCTTTTAAATTCATACCATGTCAAGCTAATCTGGGCTCACAACCCCTAACATCTGTGATCTTGGGCAAGTTGATTTAAACTCTGAGTCTCAGTTCTATTTTCTATAAAATGGAGATTTAAAAGAAATAGTACCGGGGGGCGGAGCAACATGGCGGCGAGGAGACGCTGCGAGTAAGATCTCCCATTAAAAAAAGTAAATAGGGAGGAAAAGCGGCAGGTCCCAGTGAGAACTGGGACACGGAAGATAAACGGGTGACGCCAGCGAACTGCCCGAAGAAGAAAGTGGCCATAAAAGAGGACCAGAAGGGAGGGAAGCGCAGAACCCCTGCTCCCCTCCCCCGCCCACAGAGGCGGCACTCTCCGACCGGCAGAGAGGAGGAAACAACAAACCAAAACAACCAACAAGAACAAACGACGCAGCAAGCGGGACTGTGAGCGGAAAGGAACTATTGCAGCCACCACACCCCGTGAACGGGAGCTGAGGCGAACCCTGCAGGATCCGCCACGGCGGTGAGCGAACGGCTCCGGGCGCCATTAGAGAAGAACAAAGACCCCGGGAGACGCGCACACAGCCCGGGCTGCCGGTAAGCCTGCGCGGGAAACGCGGCGCGCCTGGCGCGCTTGAAAAGCAAGTGCAGACCGGAATCGCGGCTGCCCAGGTACCCGCGCCTGCGACCTAGGCTTGCGGGGAGACGACCTAGGCTTGCGGGGAGACGCACGGAGGTCCTCACTGAGGTGAAGGTCCCTCCCTGAGTAAGCGGGAACCAGGCGCCCAGGCACGGGAGCCGGGTGCAAAAGGCGCCATTCCCGCGCCACTGAACTGGGCTACAGCCCGCGTCCTGGACCTGAGGGCTTTGAACTGAGACCCGGGGCACGAAAATTCGGGGCGTGGTTTCTCCACGATGGTGGGGCACAAGGCAGACACAGCACCCCAAAGCTGTTGAGGTGTACCCTACCATTCCCGCTCTGTTCTCTGTCCCACGGGGTGGGGGGAGGCGAAAAACAGCCCCCCAAGGACAATAGGAGAGATCTCTGGCGCCACCTAGCGACCAGGAAAAAAAAGTCACTAACACCTATATAAAACAGGACATCTCTTAAGTCTGCTTGAAAAGGGCAGAAGGTTTCTGGAGGACCCAGTGGCCAGCCGGGAAGTTATTCCACGCCAGGCCCCTTCCGACCAGCAGTCTGAGCCCACAGAGGGAGCAGGCACCCACGTCCGGGGCATACCGGGTGCGCAGAGAAGAGTGTGCCTGAAACCGGAGGCGCAGGGACTGCATCCCGCTTCGCCATTTGAGAACAGGGACATTTCTTCAGTAAAAACTGCCTAAAACCAGCAGAAAGCTTCCCCAGAAGACAGAGATGGCTCCTGGAAGAGCCAGAGGGGAGCGGAGAAGTTCACCCAAGATGTCAGTCAGTCCGAGCAACACAGTGTCCCAACGCATACGACAAATTAGAAAACAGACAGTAGGGAGTAGAAGAACCACACGCAACCTAAAAACTCCTCAGGAAAGAAGCACAACACAAAAGAAAACCACTCCCCAGATTGCAACGACAGCAACTTGGAAGAACTTCTGAGCCTTCCAGAAAGAGATTTAAAATTGCCATGATTAAAAAAGTGATAGATCAGAAGAAGGAAATTGAGTCCCTAAAGAGGGAAGTAAGAGAAATGCAGGAGATCAAAGAATTAATGGAGGAACTAAAGAACTCTGGGAAAAGCAATGAAAGCAGAATAGATGAAATGGAAGAAGAATAAGTAATCTTGAAGACACAGAAATAAAAAGAACCAAAACAGAAAAGGAAAGAGAAGTACGAAGGAAAAAGAATGAAGAAAGACTTCAGGAACTATCTGACTCCATGAGGAAAGGAAATATAAGAGTTATAGGAATTCCAGAAGGAGAGGAGAGAGATGTAGGAACAGAGAAAATATTCATGGATATAATTGAAGAGAACTTCCCAAATGAGAAGAAGGAGCTGAAAATTGATATACAAGAAGCAAGAAGAACACCAAACTTCCACGACGAAAGGAAAAACACAGCAAGACACATAATAGTAAAGCTCCCAAGAATCCAGGACAAGGAAAAAATAATGAAGCTGACAAGAGGGAAGAAACAGATAACATTCAAAGGAAAACCAATCAGGCTGACATCAGACTTCTCTGAAGAAACACTACGGGCAAGGAGAGAGTGGAGGGACATAGTCAACAGACTCCAAGAAAACAGATGCCAACCAAGAATACTCTATCCCGCAAAGCTCTCTTTCCTCCATGAAGAAAGAATATGGACCTTCCCAGACAAAGAGAAACTCCGGAATTTCATTGCGACTAAACCCCCACTCCAAAAAATACTACAAGGAATCCTAAAGCCAGAACCTCAGAGGGACGAATAACAACGAAAGAAGACCAAAAAAAAAAAAAAAGTTATTAAAAGAATAAATAAATAAAATCAAAGGAAAGACAAACATAATGGCAAATACAGATGCTAACATATCAATATTAACTCTAAATGTAAATGGACTAAACTCTTCAATAAAAAGACACAGAGTTGCAGCCTGGATTAAGAAACAAAACCCAACCTTTTGCTGTCTCCAGGAAACACATTTAGCTACAAAAGATAAAAATAGGCTCAAAGTCAAAGGATGGAAAACAATCCTACAAGCAAATGGGCCAAAAAAGAAAGCAGGAACAGCTATACTTATATCAGATAAAACAGACTTCAAACTCAAAAAAATAAAAAGAGACCCAATGGTCACTACATTATGATTAAGGGGACAATACTTCAAGAAGAATAACACTCATTAACATATACTCACCAAACGAAAGAGCACCAAAATATATCAGACAACTGTTGTCCTCTCTGAAAACAGACATCAGAGAAAACACATATGTAGTGGGAGACTTCAACACACCACTATCAACAATGGATAGATCAACAAGACAAAAAATAAGTAAAGAAACTAAAGCTCTAAATAAGGACCTAGAGCATTGGGCTTAACAGACATCTATAGAACACTAAACCCAAAAAAAACGGAGTACACATTTTTCTCAAGCGCACACGGATCATTCTCCAGGATCGATCACATACTGGGGCACAAGACAAACATCAACAGATACACCAAGATTGAAATCATACCAACCATCTTTTCTGACCACGAAGGCATCAAACTAGAAATAAATCATAAAAAGAAGGCAAGGAACTATCCTACCTCATGGAGATTAAAAGCCACACTACTGGAAGACCACTGGACTAACGAGGAGATCAAAGAAGAAATTAAAAAATTCTTTGAATTGAATGACAAGGAGGACACCAATATCCTAAATGTATGGGATGCAGCAAAAGCAGTAATAAGAGGAAAATATATAGCAATAGAAGCTCACATCAAAAACAAGAAAGAACTCAAAGAAACAACCTAATCTCGAAGCTCAAAGATCTAGAAAAAGAACAACAAAAAAACCCCAGAACCAGTAGAAGAAAAGAAATAAAAAACCAAAGCAGAAATAAATGAAATTGAAACTAAAAAAACAATCCAAAAGATCAATGAAACCAAGAGCTGGTTCTTTGAAAAAATAAATAAAATAGACAAACCCCTAGCCAGGCTCACAAAGGAAAAAAGGGAGAAAGCACAAATACACAGAATCATAAATGAAAGAGGAGAAATCACAACGGACACAGCAGAAATCAAAAGAATAATCAGTAACTACTATGAACAGTTATATGGAAACAAGTTCAACAATCTAGAGGAGATGGACAAATTCCTACAACTCTACAATCACCCAAAGCTAGATAAAGAAGAAATAGAACACCTAAACAGACCAATTACAAGCAGCGAAATTGAAATGGTAATTAAAAACCTCCCCAAAAACAAAAGCCCAGGACCTGATGGATTTACAAATGAATTCTACCAAACATTCAGAGACGAATTAGTGCCTATCCTTCACAAACTCTTCCAAAAATTGAGAAGGAAGGGACAATACCAAACACGTTCTATGAAGCCAATATTACACTAATACCAAAACCGAATAAGGACAACACAAAAAAGGAAACTATAGGCCAATCTCCCTAATGAACACTGATGCAAAAATCCTCAATAAAATTTTAGCTATCAGAATCCAACAATGTATCCATAAGATAATTCACCACGACCAAGTTGGATTCATTCCAGGGGCACAAGGATGGTTTAACATCCGAAAATCAATCAACGTTATCCAACACATCAACAAAAAGAAATATAAAAACCATATGATAATATCAATAGATGCTGAGAAAGCTTTCGACAAAGTGCAACACCCATTCATGATAAAAGCCCTTGAAATTCTTGGGATACAAGGAACATACCTCAACATCATAAAGGCCATCTATGACAAGCCAACAGCCAGTATCATTCTCAATGGTGAAAAGCTGAAAGCAATTCCATTAAGATCTGGAACAAGACAAGGATGTCCACTCTCACCACTGCTTTTCAATATAATACTGGAAGTCCTAGCCAGAGCAATAAGACAAGAGAAAGACATCCAAGGAATCCAAATAGGAAAAGAAGAAGTCAAACTATCACTATTTGCAGATGATATGATAATATACATAGAGAACCCCAAAATCTCCACAGAAAAACTAATTCAACTCATCAATCAATTCAGTAAAGTGGCAGGATACAAAATCAACACGCAAAAGTCAGTAGCCTTCCTATACACAAACAATAAATCTGAAGAAGAAGAAATCAAAAAAAACCACCCCTTTTATTATCGAAACAAAAAAATCAAATATTTGGGAATAAATCTAACAAAAGAGGTAAAGGACCTATACAAAGAAAACTATAAACACACTGTTAAAAGAAATAGAAGAAGACACAAAGAAATGGAAAGACATCCCCTGCTCATGGATTGGAAGAATAAACATTATTAAAATGGCCATCCTACCAAAAGCAATATACAGATTCAATGCTATTCCAATCAAAATCTCAATGGCATTCTTCAAAGAAATAGAACAATTATTGATGAAATTCATATGGAATCACCAAAAACCCCGAATAGCCAAAGCTCTACTGAAAAAAAAAAGAAGGAAATGGAGGCATCACACTCCCAGACTTCAAACTATACTACAAAGCCATAATCATCAAAACTGCATGGTATTGGAACAAGAACAGACATACAGACCAATGGAATCGAATAGAAAATCCAGAAATAAACCCACAGATTTATGGTCAACTAATCTTTGACAAAGGAGCAAAGACTATGCATTGGAGCAAAGAAAGTTTGTTCAATAAATGGTGCTGGGAAAACTGGGTCGCTACATGCAAAAGAATGAAGCTTGACCACTACCTCACACCATACACAAAAATCAACTCAAAATGGATTAAAGAACTAGACATAAGACCTGAAACCATAAAATACATAGAAGGAAATATAGGCGAAACACTACGGGATTTGCACATCAAAGACATCTTTACAGACACATCACCCAAAGCAGTGATAGTGAAGAGAAAGATAAACAGCTGGGACTACATCAAATTAAAGAGCTTCTGCACAGCAAAAGAGACAATAACAAAAACAAAGAGAAACCCCACCAACTGGGAGAACATTTTTGCACCCAACACTAATGATAAAGGACTGATCACAAAAATCTGCAAAGAGCTGATGAGACTCAGCAACAACAAAGAAAATAATCCAGTCAAAAAATGGGCAGAA
The DNA here is from genome assembly GCF_014898055.3 of Talpa occidentalis. NCBI lineage: Eukaryota > Metazoa > Chordata > Mammalia > Eulipotyphla > Talpidae > Talpa > Talpa occidentalis. The sequence goes on from NW_023601543.1 coordinate 10,203,378, forward strand.
GAGCTAAAAAGAAACTTCTCTGAAGAGGAAATGAAAATGGCCAACAGACATATGAAAAATGTTCAACATCACTTGTAATCAGGGAAATGCAAATCAAAACTACCATGAGATACCATCTCACACCAGTGAGAATGGCACATATTAAAAAACTAGCAACAACAAATGTTGGCGAGGATGTGGAGAAAAAGGAACTCTTGTGCACTGTTGGTGGGAGTGCAAACTGGTCCAACCACTATGGAGAGCTGTGTGGAGATTTCTGGACCTACTAAACATAGAGCTTCCATATGATCCAGCAATTCCACTCCTAGGTATTTACCCAAAGGACACAGAAACATCAATTCCAAAGAGCACCTGCACTCCTATGTTTATAGCAGCACTGTTTACAATAGCTAAGCTTTGGAAACAACCCAAATGCCCAAAAATAGATGACTGGATCAAGAAGATGTGGTACATATATACCATGGAATATTACTCAGCATTCAAAAAAGATAAACACATGCAATTTGCAGCAACATGGATGGCACTGGAAGGGATCATGCTCAGCGAAATAAGCCAAAAAGAAAAAGAAAAATACCGGATGGTCTCACTCATAGCAGGAATCTAGAAAACTTAAATAAGGGACCAGGAAAATGAATATAAGAAAGTGAAAATCAAAATCAACAAAAAAACTATGAACCAGAGACACTTTTTGGGGGGTGGGGGGCGGGAGGGGAAGGATTGGGGTCAGAATGGGGCGTTTGCAATTGTATGGGGGAATATAAAAATAAAATTTAATATTTAAAAAAAAAAATAATAAATAAAAAAAAAAAAAAACACAGGAAGAATATCTGTTTGAAGGCATCAGCATTCAACCAAGACACCAAGAACCTGTATATTTAATGCATTTAAGTGAACCTTTAACTTTAAGTGAATCCTTAGTTCAAGAAGTACAACAGATCCTAAGAAGGATAAATTCAAAGAAAGCCACACCTATGTATAGCATAAAATTTACATTTTTTGACTTACAAGCAGTATAGACTCCAGAGACTAAAAAACAGCAAGATAAGAAGGCCTTTGACAGTATCAGAGTGAGTGGTAGGAAGCAAACTGGTTAGGGACAACAAAGGAAAAGGAGTTTTGGTGAATACTGTGATTTTTTATTTAGAACCAAATGTAGAAAACACCCCAGGAATATGAGGAAGTTGTGAATATGTCTTCCCTCAAAAAAACTGGGGTCCACACTGAATCAGCTCAATCATGCAAAATTTACAGTAGATATGTTGCCACTATCAGTAACTAATAGAAGTAAAAGGAAAAACTCAGGAAGAAGACAATATCATGTTGAGTTTTATAACTTTCCATGTACATTGACTGTTATTTAGTCAAAGTTATCAAGCATAAGGAGACAGGAAAAAGAGAAGAATGATCACCATATTAATTTATCAAAGTTGGGTGTTAAAATAATTTTGAAAACGTGTTAAAAGGTGGAATATTTCAATGGAGAAGTGGATCCAAAAAAGAGCTAAAGGCAAATTTGACAGCAGAAAAATACAATAACTAAAATTGAGAACTCAAAAGATGTGCTTAACAGCAAATCAGACTCTGCTAAAACAGCATTAGTGAAATGGAGGACATGAAAGTAGAAATTACTCAGGACTGTGAAGGATCTGAGATTTCGTCCTATTTGCAAATTGTCTGCCTCAGTTTCATGGATGTGGATAACAGATATGAGACTGGGCCTCCCCTGGTGGCGCAGGCGGTTGAAAGCCACACTGTGAAGCTGTCTACAGCCTCTGTAGTGCCGGTTCAATCCTGGCCAGCTGGTGAGGGTCCCACATGGTGTGGCAGACCTCTCCTGTCACGCCCGCTGCTCCCCTCAGCAGTGTATTTCGTCAGTCTGCCTGTTCTGTTCCCTGCTCTATCTCTGGTGAATCCTCTCACCCTCCTGCGCATTTGGCCTGTACCCTGGTTCTTGTGTAAATGAATAAATAAATCTTTGGGAAAAAAAAAAAAAATAAAAATAAAAGAAATAGTACCTGCCAAAGAAGGTAACAAAAACAAAGATGAAAACAATAATTTTTTAAAAAGAAAAGACAATAGAAACTGGCTTCAGAGAACTACTGTGTAAAAATAAAGTCAAACTAAGTACATTATAAATATTCCCATTTTAGACATAGAATAGGCACTCAATAAATACTTACATAAATGGATGAATAGAAGATCTTCATTCAAATGTTCAGCTTTGTGACCATCCTTCAATAACATCTAAACAAATCTGTTAAACTCCAAACTTTCTACCCATTTGGGAAAATGTATTATTTTCTGAAACCATCAACATGTACAACATACTTAATCAAAAAGCAAAAAAGTCAAAACTGTTTAACCAAACAGTATGATATTGCCTCTGAACTTTTGTGTGGCTAGTAGCTGCACACCAGGAGTTCAGGCCTACCAGCTCAGCCAATGACCTCGAGTGGGCTCTGCACTCCCCCAGCACTTTGCAGGGGCTGCACTAAGGCGGTAGAGGAGGCCCAGAATAATGGAGCTCACAGCCTGGCCAACTGAGCAGATGCTGAAGCTGCATGACCCTGGCATCTGTAAGTGACGTGTGCCTTTTGCCCATGTCTCCCTGCCCCATCCCTGTGTCAGGACTGCACCTGCCCCTTCCCACCCAACCCTGTGAATGTCATTTTGCTCAGAGGTACTCAGGAAGCTCCCAGGATCTACAAGAGAGAGAGACAGCTGAAGGCCTGGAAGCAAGCCATATCGCAGGACCTGGTGGGATTTTTCTGTACTGGGAGTGGGAAGCAGTAAAAGGGGGTTAATCCATAGAACAGACCAAAGAGGACAGGTGCTACAAATTTGGAGGTTTAGATCTTCGACAAGATGGCCGCTGCTAGTCACGTGTAGTTATTTCAGCATTTGAAACGTGGCTGCTCGTATGAGAGATGAGCTGTAAGTATAAAATACACACCAGATTTCAAAAACTTGCAACGAGAAAAGAATATAAGACACTTCTTTACCCAAAAAGTACTATCCAAACACTGTACTCTAGTTAATAAATTTGATATAAATGACAAGAACCAGACTTCTGTCAGAGAAAGAAATGACGAATAAGCAAGGTCAGAGGGCTAACATACAGGCTGAGGTGCTAGATTACAGTCAGTAATAACAGTATGAGCTCACATTCATTTAGTTCCTCAGCCACTTATTTTCATATTTTCCCATTTGTAATTAGCAAGTAATCTGCGGGGTGTTACTTTGCCACTGTGACAATTGCCAGTTTCCCCAACACTCCTTTACCTACAATTTTAACATCCATTGATAATATTGACTTGAATCCATTATTTAATGGAAGGGTGAAAAAAATAGTGATTCTATCATTCCCACCGAAGCAATTCAACAAATGATGATTAGGTACCCAGCTAGTTGACAATATCCTTCATTACCCATAATGCAGTTAAGCTATTTTATAGTTACAGTTACAAGTGCAGAAATTTTACTTCTCATTTGTCCACTAAAAGTTCAGGCTATGTTATGGGTTCAGTGGGACTTTGTGAGCTACTCTAAGACACAATGACTGTGTATGCCCGGTACACTCGGGTAGGACCTGCAGTGCGATACAAGTGTTACTCCAGAAGAGCACTCCACACTCAAGTGCAGCTGTAAAATGTTGAGCTAGACTCAGTCTAAAGGTGTCTTTGTTTGGAGACTGAAATATTTTATAAAGGTGATTTGTGAAGCTGAGAAAGCAGGCAGTGGAAAGCAGCATCTCCAAAGTTATTGAAGAACGTTCTAGAGAATGCACTCTTTTTTTTTTAAAGATTTATTTATTTATTTATTTATACAAGCACCGGGTACAGTCAGAAGTGCAGGAAGGTGAGAGAATTCACCAGAGCCAGAGCGGGGAGCAGAACAGGCAGACTGACAAAATACTCTGCTGAGGGGAGCAGCGGGCGCGGCAGGAGAGGTCTGCGCACCATGTGGGACCCTCGCCGGTGGCCAGGGATCGAACCGGCTCTGCAGAGGCTGAGGGCAGCTTCACAGCCCAGCGCTCAACCACTGCAGCACCAGGGGAGGCCCAAGAATGCACTCTTGAGAAATGCTGATGTGTCAGACCATTATCACCAGGCTAAAAAAAGCATTTTTCAACCCCAGGCAGAAAATAAAGAAACAGTACCAGCATAGATATACTTCGCCAACTCTTCCTTAAAACCTGCCCCCAACTGTAACAGCAACTTTCTGGTGCTCATTCAGATAAAGAATATTGTGGGCCTCCCCTGGTGGCACATGCGGTTGAGTGCAGCACTGTGAAGCTGTCCGCAACCTTTGCAGCACTGGTTAGGTCCCAGCCAGCTGGCGAGGGTCCCACATGGCGCGGCAGACCTCTCCTGTCGCGCCCACTTCTCCCCTCAGCAGTGTATTTCGTCAGTCTGCCTGTTCTGTTCCCCGCTCTGTCTCTGGTGGATCCTCTCACCATCCCATGCATCTGGCCTGTACCCCAGTTCTTGTATAAATAAATAAATCTTTAAAAAAATATATTGTGAATTGGTTCATTCTCATTGCATGACTCCACTCTCTGCGTGGAGGAGCAACTGTTGTATAAGACATTTGCAAGTCAAGTGGTCCTGTATCTGAGAGAAGGATGAGGCAACGTAGTGTGTTTGATCCAGGCTAATATTTATAGCTCACTTATCTCTGATCGCAACCCCATGAGGTCACTAATATATCCCCATTTTACAGATCAGGAAATATAGGCTCAAACTACTTGCCCAAGTTCACACAGCTAGTAAATGTCAAAGCCAGGATTCGAATTCAACTGTCTGGTTCTTTCCATTGGACGACCTCTGGAAGCAAAGGGTTGTCTAAGCACCCTAAATGGCTTTTAATGGAAAAGGAAAATTTCCTCCTTTGGAAAAGCTTCTTGAACTGAGACCTCACTGTCAAGGAATAAGGTGTTGAGACCTAAACAGTGAGTCTCCAGATTCCTCCATTTGGTATAGCTGCCCCTCAACTTGCACTTCAGTTCTTCTCATAGCCACAGTTGCTCCTGATAGTCAGACACACCACTAATGCCATACTAAGTAGACTCCTAGTGTGAACTTGAAATTGTATTGTGCTTTGCCTTTGCTTTTACTATAAACAGAAGAATTACTATGTTTAAAATTTTAATAAATGACCGATAAGTGATAAAAATATATAAGGGCTTATGCTCTTTGATCAACTTCTGATAATAGCTTGGACTTTGAATAGTATTCTCACTCATTAGGGAAAGCTTATTTTAATTTCTTCAAGGTGAATTTCATTCCTGTCCCCAGGTTACACTGTATTCATCCAGAGATTAGAAGAGTGACCTATACTTATTGGACTAGTAAATTACCTATTTTCGCCAATTGTACTTCAGGTAAACTGCAGGATGTAGGATCAAGTAATCCTGACCTCTAGCTGAATGATTCAAACTACACACACACACATTTCTAACATAAACGTTTCTCATTTTCTCTACAGTACCTCTGTAGGCAGAAAAAAAAATAGACCTTTAACACAGAAAGCCAGAATGATGTGGTAGAAAAACTATGAGTTTGGAGGCCAAACAGACCTATGTTTGAATATTACTTGCACCTCCTGTGAGCTGTGATCCTGAGAAAATTACTTCAGCTCCCTGGGCTATGGTATCCTCATTTATAAAATGGAAATAAGCACTCTGGGTGATACATAAGGACAAAAGCAAAAGCATCCCCAATCTGGAATTGCTTTCAGAGTGAGATTAGGAAGAATCATTACAATGGCTGCCAGGCCATCAGAGAAGTAACACAAATAAGTGCAATTTGTAAATGTTTGAAGAAATTTGAGACCTAATCCTAAATAAGGTGATTTTTGATCTCAGGAAAGCACATTTAAGCTATAAGAAATATACATTATATGAAATCAAGTATAATCCTAACTGAATTGAAAATACAATATATAGTCTTAAAAAAAAACTGAAAAGGGAAATATATAAATCCTCATGGTCACAAAAAGATTTCCTTATGAAGGAAAGCTCCAAAGTTAATCTTTCAGTGACCCACCTCTAACACTGCTTAGGGCTAGGAGTTCCTGACCCGTGAGTAAACGCATTTGATCCCTGGGCAGGCACAGCGCCAGAGTGCCATGAATATCATCTTTTATTTTTTATTTTTACCTCCATTGCATCTTTCTCCATAGCATTTTTTGATCTTTCCTAGCAAACATTTCTTTTTTTATTATTTTATTGAGGTAACATTGGTTCATAATACTTTATGTTATTTCCGAGGTAGGAGATCATATCTCTTCATCTTTTAATCTTTTAATACCATATTTTCCCTTGCTCTGGGGCCCTATGCTCACCAGGAACTTTCTATCATGTTCTATTTATATTTGCGTTCCCACATATCTTTATTAGAGGCAAATGTGCTGACCAGGTAACAAGAGTGGTGTGGTCCTGTAGACATTTATTTTTCTCCATATAAATTGATAAATTCTGATTTATACATAGGACCGTTAGGAGTTTGCTTAGTATGGATCTATTTTCCTTTGGTATACTCACAGAAGTAAAATTCTGAAGGAGATTTTATTTTTTTTAAAGATTTATTTATTCATGCATACAAGAACCAGGGTATAGGCAGATGTGTGGGAGGGTGAGAGGATTCACCAGAGACAGAGTGGGGAACAGAACAGACAGGTCAAATGAAATACACTGCTGAGGGGAGCAGCAGGCGAGACAGGAGAGGTCTGCTGCGCCATGTGGGTAGCTCCACGGCCGGCTGGGATTGAACCCATACTGCAGAGGCTGTGGACAGCTTCACACGCTGCACTCAACCGCCTGCGCCACCAGGGAGGCCCTGAGGAGATTTTAAAAGATTGACCAAAACACAGTATTTCTGAGTGTGTAGGAAACAGCAGATCTTCAGGCTAGTCACTTTTCTGGAAAAGAATTTTGGAATGTGTTACCAAAATACATAGACCCTTTTACCCAAATAATCCTACTTCTAGGAATTTAACATTAGAATATAATCATAAAAGTAAAGAAGTAAGAGAACTCATTAAAGCATTGTCTGCAGTAGCTGAAAATTAGACATTTGGGTTGTCCTATCAATAATGCACTAAACAAGTCAACTATGGCCTGTATATAAAATGTCAGTGAAAAAGATATGCAGTCAATAAAAAAAGTGTGTTTTTATTTATTGACATGGACAGATGTCTATGACATACACATTAAGTGAATATAATACATGTAATAGGGAATAATTCCTTCAAATTTTACACAGTAAACGTAGGTTACACTCCTATTGCCTGTATATTCTCCAGGAATGTCTATGGCAGGTCCAGTACATGTTAGGTAGCTTTTTCATCTAAATGCTTACAGATGATAAAAGGGAAGAAAAGGAAGTGAAGGGAATTTTTATACCAAACAGACATTGTAAATTTCCAATTCATAGCTATTCAGGCAATGACAGCAGGCTGAAAAAATAGGCCTTCCATTAATTTCTGCATTTAAAATCCTTTATAATTTAAAATACTTTTATTTCTAAAATGTCCCCAACACTGAAATGAGACTCACTATACCAGCCAAAACAGAGAGCCAAGAAAGCTAGAATTTGGGGGGCAGAGTACCAGAAAGAAGAGATGTGTGGAGCTGTGCAGCGGGCACTCTCCTCAGAGCATGGATCTGTGCGCACATGCTGTAACATCAGTTATAAATTTATTGTTGCCTCTCATCCTCAATTCATGCTTTTAATTTTTTTCACAAATAAACCAATCTCAATAGATATTATACTGTATTTATATAGCACCTTCTTCAAGAACTGTAGATGCTTTCCAGACATGACCCTTAATTGATTGGCACAACAACAACCCTGTGAGGTAGGTATTACTCCCATTTTACAAGATAGGGAGACTTAAGTAGAGAGAGGTTAAGAGACTTGCCCAAGGTCACATAGTTAAATACACTGATGAGCCAGGACCTGAGCACCTAAGCATCCCAACTTTCAGTTAAATACTTCATGAGAGAATCTTTAATGAAAAGTATCTTTAAAGAAAGTATTAAGAGTAGTATGTTACGAAAATGGTGTCTTTCTACTGCATTTCCATCAAGGAAAGAAAACGCCCCACGCTGATGGACAGAGGCATACAATCCACATGTTACACATTTCCTCACAACTTTGTGTCTTAGAGGTATAGGATCCCCCCTTCAGGTGTTACCACACCACGTCCACCACCAATTAATTCATGCTTTTGGACCTCTGTTAAAAATTATCTAGGCCCTTGAAATGTTTCCTTTGCAAGTTGGCACTGAATGAAGCCTTGTCAGTAGAGGGCGCTAGACAGACACTGCACAGGAAGGAGTTTGTCTCCTGGTTGAAGGGACCTCCTTCCACAGGCTCTGGTTCCTTCAGGGTGTGCAGCCTCTAAAGAATAGACCCATGTATCACAACAAAAGAGACAAAAAGACACTGTTAGCTGGCAGGCTGAGGGGCACCTTGGGACCCCCAAACTTGCAGACTCTGAAGGGGTTCTTTCTGCCATTCACCACATAAAGACAAAGCATGTTCTTAGTGTGAAAGATCTCTAACAGAGCTTCAATATCTTTATTTTTTATTTATTTTTTTAAAGATTTATTTATTTATACAAGCACTGGGTACAGTCAGAAGCACGGGAGGGGGAGAGAATTCACCAGAGCCAGAGCAGGGAACAGAACAGGCAGAAGGACCGAGGTACACTGCTGAGGGGAGCAGCGGGCGGCAGGACAGGTCTGCGCGCCATGTGGGACCCTCGCTGGTGGCCGGGGATCAAACCGGCGCTGCAGAGGCTGCGGGCAGCTTCTCAGCCCAGCACTCAACCGCTGCGCCACGGGGGGAGGCCCAAGAGCTTTAATATCTTTAATAGAATGACAGTGCCTAGAGAGGGTAGAAGAGGATATAGTTGATGGTTCCCTGATGAAACACCCAAAGTTACCCCTCCCATCATGGTTACCTGGTCAAGCAGAGTTGGCCTGAAGGGGGCTGCCGAGGCCCAAAAGGTTGCCACAAGTCTAAGCCACCTTCTAGAGGGGAACTACAGGGAAGAGGCAAGAGGGACCAGGCATGCCTGGGGGGGAAAGGACAACATCAAAGTACACATCAAGACAAAGGCTGGCATTCTCAGCCTCCGGGCGGGCCTGTTAGCCTGGTCTCTGCCCCTTTCAAGTGTCTCTTTCCAGGGCCCCCAAGTGTCCGGCGCAAGTCCAGGCCAAGAGGCAAGCGCGGCTTTTTTTTTTTCCACGTCTCTGCTCCACGTGCCTCCTCTACGTTTCCCTCAGTCACCCTTCTTCAAGGCCTTTTTGGCTTCCTTGGTCCTTTCCCAAGCCCTCCCCACTGTCTTTTCTAGCTTCTCCTCCCTGCCCAGCGACGCCTTCCTTGGGTGGGGCAGGGAACCTGGGCCCTCCCCTTTCTATGGACATCACGCTGTAGGATTACGCGGATCCAAAAACACTTACACTGCGTGATGCTAATCCGGAAAAGGTTATCTATACTATATGGTTCCGTGTGCATAACATTATTGAAATAACATGATAGAAACAGAGATGAGATTAGTATTTGATTGGGGTAAGGGATGTGCACAAGGGGAAGGGTGGCTGTTGAAGGGCAGCACTAGGGAGTCTTGTGGTGATGGAATTCCATAGTTTATTGATGGCTAGATACACAATTCTGCACAGGCGATACAATTGCAAAGTGTTTCTCATTCTCTCTCTGTCTTACACACACACACACACACACACACACACAGGTGCATATAAAACTAGTGACATCTGAAAAAAGCTCTGTGTACTGTCCCAATGTCAATTCCCTGGTCTTGGTATTACCCTGTAGTCATGCAAGACGTTGTCAGGGGTGAGCTGGGTAAAGAGTGCTAGGACCTCCCTGATCTTCACACTTGTAGCTTCCAGTGTATCTATAAATATTTCAAAAAATTTTAAAAAGTATTTAAAAAGCTAATGCCTGATGATTTCACAAGGGTGTACATAGATTTAAATTGATCAGATGACACACTTTAAATATGTGTGATTTATTGTACTTCAATTATATTTCAATGAAGTTAGGGAAAAGGTAATGCCTTCATAATCGTAACTCCTTATGAAAACATCCTTGCTCTATCCCTGTGTCAGGTAAGACATAGAGGCAATATCAATCGACAATATCAATTGACACTGGGGGTCTAGTGATATCTGCTTATGTTACCCTACCCAAATGTGCAAAAACAATAAACAATTTTCCTCATAAAGCAAAAAGAAAAAACTGGAAAGGCAAAACCTTTCTGTGGAAGCGGTAGCTACTGCAAATAGCTTAAAGGACACATATGAATGCATTCTCTGGCAACACCAGACACGGCCTCCGTTCCTTTTTATCTCCCTACTTGCAAAATGAAGACTCTTTACTGTAATTATAAGTAGTCTATTTTGAGAAGATTCATTTTAAAATAAGATTTAATAAGATCATCTGAATAACCTTAGATGGGGATGATGCTATTCATTTTCCAAATAGTACTTATCCAAGAGTATCAGTTTTTTTCTTTCCAGAGTCTTAACAAAAGTCAAAGATTAAAGAGTGAAAGTTCAAGTAAGATTTTAAAAATCAGCAAAGAAAGTCTTTGTAATTTATTATACCTTTCCACTGCTAATGGTGGATGCTTCCAAAAATATGACCCAGAATGTGTCTAATTATGATTTATAGACCTCATTATATATTCCTCTTTAGATTGTGTAACCTCTGATCATTACAAATTCATTATTGAAAATGGCCCTGGTACTGTTCTTGACTTTTTTAAAGTAGGTAGTCACAATCATTAAAAAGAAACTAACAGTATTATCAGGGTAAAACTTCAAATTACATAAAAATAACATAGTTATTAATAATAACAGTTATTAATAAAAGTCTTTGCAAATTCTAACCTGAGACATTCAGATCAGTTCTTATCAAAAAGAAACTTAAACAAAATTATCCCCCCAACACTTCCCTGCCCACTCACAAATCATATGGTTATTAGGAGGAAAGAATTACAAGTACCTTTAAGAAAGTTTGAATATAAAATGTCCTAGGTAGAAGATAAAATAAATGTAGTCTTCTGTAACATCTTAAATACTCATACTTAATACCAGTGCCCTACATTTACACCTGAAATTTTTTTTAAAGATTTATTTATTTATGCATGCAAGAACCAGGGTGTAGGCCAGGGGTGTGCAGGGTGAGAAGATTCAGCAGAGACAGAGTGGGGAGCAGGACAGGAAGATCTACTAAAATACACTGCTGAGGGGAGCAGTGAGCAAGACAGGAGAGGTCTGCTGTGCCATGTGGGTAGCTCCCTGGCCGGGGATTGAACTGGTTCTGCAGTGGCTGCCAATAGCTTCAAAGTGCTGGGACTTAATCCCTTGCGCCACCTGGGAGGCCCTACCCCTGAAATTTTAATGAAAATCATACCTAGATTCATTTCTGTATATTTAATTAATGGAAATAAAGTGACATCAAGGCCTCCCTGGTGGCGCAAGGGGTTAAGTCTCAGCACTATGAAGCTATTGCATTAGATTTGTAGCCAGGGAGCTGACCCAACATGGCACAGCAGACTCGCCCGCTGCTCCCCTCAGCAGTGTATCTCAGTCAGTCCGTCTGTCCTGCTCCCCACTCTGTCTCTGGTGAATTCTCTCTCTTCCTTTCTCTCTCTCTCTCTCTCTCTCTCTCTCTCTCTCTCTCTCTCACACACACACACACACACACACGCGCGCACACACACATATGCGCGCGCACACACACACACATATACTGGCACCCGGCACCTCTGGCCTGCACCCCAGCTCTTATATGCATAAATAAATTAAATAAATCTTTTTAAAAAATAAATAAAGTGACATCAGAGAGAACTACAATCATTTTTTCTAAAGACTACATCATTTGTGATTCTCAAACGATTGATCCTATTTGATCAGGTAATAACTGTCCACTAGTAAATTGAGAACCCTCATCATTAAAAACCTTAGTATAAAACAACCTAGCCTATGTTTTAGAAATATGCTACAACTCCGCAAAGATATTTTTAAAGTTCTAAGTATAGTAAATTTATCATCTGCCTTTCTTAGACAGAAAAATAAAGCATGGCAACTTCCTAATTTGTTAACTATTTATTTCACATGGAAAGCTCTCTATTCTAACCACTTCTTCCTATTTACTTTTATTGCCTAATGCTCACATTTCTTAATATATCCGGGGTTTCATTCACTATCTTTAAAACCTTAAGGCACATTTTAACACAATGATATTGTGATACACACATGTATAACACTTCTAAGGTAAGGCAGAGTCCACTGAGACCACTTTGTTTACAAATAGCACTATGTATGACTAGAAGTGACAAAAACAAACATTCATTAATAATATACAGTAAAATAAGGTAGCACTTGCAAAATACATAGTCAAGTAACTAAAAGGTAATTGGTCTATTGCTCTCATCAATTTATAACTCTACAGCTATAAATTTATAACAGTACAGTTATAAATTTTATAACACATTTATAAATTTATAACACAGTACAGTTATAAATTTTTAACATGGTATAGCTATAAATTCATAACATTTCATTTATCTATCATCTTTGGGTTCTCTGAATACATAAATTTTTCAGAGATTTCAGCCGCTCTTAACCTCTTTTAATTATAAAGCCCTTTGAGAATATGATGAAAGCTAGGCCTCCGCTCCCCAGAAAACACATGTTCACCAAATTCTCTGTTCTGTTAAAAGGTTTCCCAGGGTCTCTGGAGTCCATGGAACTCAGGTTAAGAGCTTGAGATAATTAATGCTGTTGCAACAGGAACTTTTGTGCCACTTTGTTGTGGGAACACAATGAGGGACACAACAGCTGTGGAGCAGGTTTGCAAGGCAAGACTCTGCTACTTGAGCAAAAGTTCTTGTGCCATTTACTGAAATCACACAGGCTAGTAAAAGCTGATCATGCGACGATGGTATGAGGAATAAAGTCCGGAGGTCGGGATTGGAATGGGGGACAAAGTTATATGAGGAACAGAGGAAGGGATATCGTGAGCATACATCAAGAGCCATTTGCATCAGCAACGTATTTGATGTTATCACAGGCAGAGTTATCCCGAGACCACCATGGAAATAGTCACGTAATCAGGTCAACAGTGGCCTAGGCGTCCCCGGGCCTGCCTGGCGATACGGGCTATTCTCTGTAGGCAGTCAAGGAATGCTCTGCTGTGATTTGCAGATAGCAAATAAGTCACAGTTGCCCATGAGTGGCCAGCTTATAGGAACCCACAAATGCTACCTGCAAAAGTGTTTTCTTGTATTACTTTAATCATTTTTTAATGACTTTTTTTTTAAGATTTTTATTTATTTATTTATTTATTTATTTATTTATACAAGCACTGGGTACAGTCAGAAGCGTGGGAGGGTGAGAGAATTCACCAGAGCTAGAGGGGAGAGCAGAGCAGGCAGACTTACAAAGCACACTGCTGAAGGGAGCAGCGGGCAGCAGGAGAGGTCTGCGCGCCATGTGGGACCCTCGCCCGGTGGCTGGGGATCGAACCAGCACTGTGGAGGCTGTGGGCAGCTTCGCAGCCCAGCGCTCAACCGCTGCGCCACCGGGGAGGCCATACTTCAACCATTTTTAGAAGTCATTCTAAAATACACTTCACTCTCTGCTGTCTCACACAGGACCCGAGGGCCACAATTCAACCCTCCTTGATGACTCAGGGCCATTTTGAACATCAGTCATTGCACCTACTTTAACTCTGTGACATACTCGGGATCCAATGAGCTAAGAACAGCTATTTGCCCCCAAACTAAATGGCCACAGATGACTACCCACACCCCCGCTACTCACACCCCCGCGGCCTTACCAAAGAACTTAAACTTGCTTGTAAAGATGTTATGCCTCATTCTTCTTGGCTGTCAGCTGACATTATACCTCCTCTGCATTTTATCGTCCCCGCTGATCTGCTAGACAGCAAGCCCTCAACTTGTGGAATAAACAACCAGATTTGTTAAAACTATGCCCAAAAGACTGTCTGAGAGCATGAGTTAATGCATGAACATCATGATATATATCCTGGTTCTTCATGGGACATATTTGCTTCCTACCCTGGACTCAGCCGTGTGCCCAATAATTCACCAAATTGTATTTTTTAAACCATAAAAACAGTAGAACTTGAGTCACTCCTTTACTCCGGACACTGCTTTTAAAAAATTCAACAGCTGCTATCAGTTCTACCATATGGTTAGATTTAGTTTTAAAGAAGAATATGTAGGGCCTCCCTGGTGACGCAAGGGGTTAAACACCACACTATGAAGCAAGCCACAGCCTCTGCAGCACAATTTCGATCCCTGGCCAGCCAAGGAGCAACCCACATGGCACAGCAGACCTCTCCTGTCTCGCCCACTGCTCCCCTCAGCAGTGGTCTTCAGTCAATCTGCCTGCTCTGTTCCCCACTTAGTCTCTGGTGACTCCTCTCATCCCCCGCATCTCTGGTCTGTACCCCAGCTCTTGTATGCATAAATAAATAAACCTTTTTAAAAAATAAAGAAGAGGATGTAGAAAATTATAAAGTTTGGGAACAAATATAAACAGTCTTACTATAACTCTGTAAAACAAGAAAATTATTTCTGCATGTAGTGACATCTAATCATAAATTTAGTAATGACATACATTATTATGCTTTAAAGGTTTATGGACAAAGGTTTCTAAAAGGAAAGCAGAAAATTAAGGATAATAGAGAACCCAAACTGACAAAGTGTATATCATTGGAACTATATTTAAAAATTCGTATTTGGAGATTACCATATTTATTTTTAATGTAATTGCTAAGGTGATACCCTGCTTTAGAGATGGTATCATATTCAGTGTGTTTTTTTAAAGATTTATTTCTTTATGCATACAAGAACTGGGGTATAGGCCAGAGGTGCCAGGTTGGGGGAGGGGGGCGGTGAGATGATTCACCAGAGACAGAGTGGCCAGCAGAAGAGGCAGAGCTACTGAAATACACTGCTGAGGGGAGCAGGGGGTGAGTCAGGAGAGGTCTGCTGTGCCATGTGGGTCAGCTCCCTGGCAGGCAGGAATCGAACCTGTGTTGCAGAGGCTGCAGACAGCTTCACAGTTCTGTGTTTAACCACTTATGCCACCAGGGAGGCTCTAAAAACTGCTTTAAAGAATAAGGCCTATTAAAATTACACATGTGTGGGTATGAATATGTATAGAAAAATCTAGAATATAGACTGAGATATAACAGTAGTAATACTCTACCACGCATATTCCTGTGTCTGTAATAGAAAAAAAGAATTTTGTTATTGATGTATAATTGGTTTACAATACTATGTAAGTTTCAAGAGTATAATGTCATACCTCGATAAATGTTTATTCTACACCATACTTACTACCAAAATTCTGAAGCCATTCACCACTATCAGATTGATCCCCTGCACTTGTTCCTCGCATCCTTCTCCTCTGGTTTTGTTAGTTCATTCACTTTGTTTATTTATTTCCACACATGTGTGAAAATACCTGATCTTCTGTCTTTCTCTTTCTGACGTATTTCTGCTTAGTGTCATTACCTCCAGTTCAAGCACCTAAATGCCTGGATGTTGGAAGGAGGAAGTGAAGTGGCAGATACGTACGCACTCAGTGGCATACCACTCAGCTGTTGTTGTTTTTTAAAGATGAAATCTTGCCTTTTGCAACATGAATGGAAGTTGAGGTAATATTTTTAATAAAATTCAAGGGGTGAACCCTACCTAGTTAGGGAAGCTTGGAGTGCCCAACCTAAAAGTGAGGCTCACCAAAGGACAATAGGGTACAATCTCAAAATAAAATGTAGAAAAAACATGTAAGGCTGTAACAGCCCCAAAAGAAAAGAGTTTACAGACAAGAAATTTGAGATATTTGTTGTGGTTAAAGACTATGTATGTTTGCTGGGGAGCCTGCTGAAATAAAGAACAAGGAGCCAGGCTAGGCAACACCAGTTAGAGAAAAGGAGAAAGTATACAATATTGTTAAATGCCATTGTGTCTGGCCAGATGTGGGCTCAGTGCATCACTATCACTATTTCTCGCAGGAAGAGGCAAGTTGCAGGTTTTTTTTTTAAAGATTTATTTATTTTTATACAAGAGCTGGGGTACAGGCCAGAGAATTTGGGGTGAGAAGATTCCCTAGAGACAGAGTGGGGAACAGAACAGGCAGACAGACGGAAAACACTGCTGAGGGGAGCAGCGGGCAAGACAGGAGAGGTCTGCCCCGCCATGTGGGTATCTCTGCAGCCGGCTGGGATTGAACCTGCGCTGTAGAGGCTGTGCACAGTTTCACAGCGCTGTGCTGAACCCACTGTGCCACCAGGGAAGCCCAAGCTGCAGGTTTTACGAGGTAACTTGCTGCACCCAGACAGGCCTTTTAAACCCGTAGAACTTTCTAATAGGCAAGTCTGAAGTGAAAGTGCACCGGGCCAGCCTCCAATTTGCAGTGCCTTTGGGTGACCTAACACTCCCCCATCCCATCAGCTTAGGAAACTAGGGGTCAGAAAACAATTCTTATTCATTAATAACTTTTGAATTGATTACTTAGAATAAATACTTTCCATCAGCTTACAGTGACACAAACAAGGTTACCAAGGAATGGATTCAAGAAATTTATTGGGGGTTGAGGGACACACGGAAGAGGAATTGGGCTGGAGCTCTCTGGCTAAGGATTAATAATAATGGCTTCGTCTACTGAAAGCTTATGATGTGGCAGGTAATTCAGTGCTCATGTTATCTCATTTCTTTGTCACAACAATCTCAAAGGTAAATATTATTTTGGTGTTTGCGGAGACAGGACCCCAGAAGACCAGAAACGGATTAACAAGGTAGAAGTGAGAGACCACAAGACAGAGGGGTGACAGAAGCGTCGGGCAGATGTATCTAAGAAAGACCACAGTGAGTATGTCCGTCTTGAGAGGGTGAGGGACAATCAGAAGGGCAAGGAGGGGGGAAGGAAAGATGCTGAGCAGAGCGGAGAGGGGAGGAGGAGGAGCTGTGATGGAGGAGCAGCAGCCATTTGGGAAGGGGGAGGGAGGAGCTCCCGGGCAAGAGGAGGCAGCAAAGGAGCAGAGCGGGAGAGGAAAGGGGATAGTCAAAAGGAGTGGGGGGTTGAAAGGGAAGTTGGTGGAACTGAGGAGGAAAGAGAAAGAGAAAGTTAACATTCTTTTTTTTTCTTAATTTTTTTCAAGATTTTATTTATTTATTTATACAAGCACTGGGTACAGTCAGAAGCGCGGGAGGGTGAGAGAATTCACCAGAGCCAGAGCGGGGAGCAGAGCAGGAAAAAGGACTGAAGTACACTGCTGAGGAGAGCAGCGGGCGGCAGGAGAGGTCTGCGCGCCATGTGGGAACCTCGCCGGCGGCTGGGGATCGAACCAGTGCTGCAGAGGCTGCGGGCAGCTTTGCAGCGCAGCGCTCAACTGCTGCGCCACCGGGGAGGCCCGAGAAAGTTAACAGTCTAAGAGGAGAGGGCGGAGCCGAGGAAACAGGGGCGGGAGGGGGCGGGGCGGGGCGGAGCCGAGAGGAAGACGAGATGGGGGAGGGGCGTGACCTAGAGAGGGGGCGTGGCCTAGAGGGAAGACGGGGCGGGAGGGGCGGGGCTGAGAGAGGGGCGGGGCCGAGAGGGAAGGCGGGATCGGGGAAGGGGCGGGGGCGGGCCGAGAGAGGGGCGGGGCCGAGAGGAAAAGCGGGATGAGGAAGGGGCGGGGGCGGTGCCGAGAGTGGGGCGGGGCCGAGAGGGAAGAGGAGGCGGGGAGGCGGGAGGAGCCGACATGGAGGGAAGGGAATAAATAGGAAGAGAAGAAGGTGAAGCGTTGAGGGAGGAGGAGGTGCTGAGGTGGAGATGAGAGGGGGTTGGAGGAACCGAGATGGGGCACGAGTGGGAGGGAAGAGCGATCCGGGTCCGTCACGTGCGCGGCTCGGAGCTTGAGACGCACCGGAGAGGGCCTTTGGCCTTGGGGGTCCGAGTGTAAGAGCGCCCGACCCTGGTGGACCCGGAGCGCCCCCGCCCCTATTCGAAGCCTTCCCCTCATAGGGCCTCCGTCCCGGTCCTCACCTCGCAGGCTGCAGTCCGGGGCCACCTCGCAAGGAGCCAGCCGGAGAAGTGGAAAGCCGCGCCGCTGGAGGGCTGACTCCCCCGAAGCAGCCCCCTCAGCCCGGGATGGGGGTGCAGAGAGGGGTTTCCAAGTGCGAACCCTCGCCTTTTTGTCGAATTGTATTAATGTTCGTCGTTTGCATCATGACACGTCGGGGGGGACGTCTTGGCACGTTATGGGCACCCGCCCCACTCAGCCGCCACGAAGGCTCCCGCGCAGTGTCCTAGCCCCTCCTTGCCCCACCCCTGCCCCCGCCTCTCTGGCAACCCAAACCGGAGAGTTATTTTTGCTGTTTTGCCACTTTGTTTGCTTGTTGGAGCCGGCTCGGCGCCGGGGCACGCACTGAGGGCGAGACCACCACCCGTGGAGAGAAGCAGCGGAAATGCTACGGAAGAGCCGTCGGCAGGGGAGCGCCGGGTCCGGCCGCTGGAACTACAACTCCCAAAAAGGCCACTTATTCCGGGCAGGCGCTGACTTGGAACCGGGTTGCTAGGGCGCCAGGCAGGGCTGGCGGGCGCACGCAGTACGCATGCGTGCCGGCCCCGTTTCTCTCCCCCCGCCCGGTACCCCCTCATCAACCCTGGTCCCGCCCGGCTTTCCCGCGGTTCTGGCGGGACCGGGCGCGCTCAGCCGAGCCGGGGACTGGGGCGGCGCCGCAAACAGGCCGGCTGCGAGGTCTCCACGCCTCTGCAGCGCAGGCTCTCTCCTCCTGCAGAGTGGGCCGCCTAGGCCCAAACTAGTGGTGTGACCACCGCCCCCGCCGGACCCTCATCTCTTACTCCTGGGGGCTGTGGAGGGCGGAGTAGGGGGAATTGCAGGGCTCTGCTGTTCAGCGTAGTGGCTGTTAGGCGCTTGAAATGCAACTAATCAGAAATGGATGTTCTGTAAGTGTAAAATGTAGGCTGGGTTTCAAAGACGTTGCACTGTTTAACGTACGCAAGACCCTCCGTTTCACATTCATTACAAATGAAAATAATATTTGGGGTGCATTGCATGAAACAAAACATTGATTTCACCTGTCACTATGTTGACAGTGTGACTACTAGAACATTCAAACTTACGTGCATGGCGCGCATTATATTCCCATTGGACAGCGCTGCTCCGGGGAAGGAGCAAGGAAGGGGAATGGCTGCAGAGGGAGGCCCGCGCGGGGGCTGCTCTCGCCATGTGAAAAGAAGTCTTTCTCTTAACGACTGGGATCTGGTTTTCCACCTCTTCAGAATCTTGCTGCCCTCACCTGCTCCTTGTCCTAAATGCAAAGTGTTTGCCTTGGTACCTGCATAGAGCATTGCAGGTATCACAGGACGAAGAGCTTGGCAGAACAAGAAGTTATTTGTTTCCGCTGAGACGTGTGAGCCCCGCCAAGTGCCTTTCAGTGGGTTCCCTCGCTGCCACAGGTCTGCGTTTTCTGCTGATTGGCAGGCAGAACAAAGACAGCGAGCGAGTCGTTAGCAGAACGGGTAGACATTGTGAGACTTAAACTAGAGAGGTAGAAAAAGTTGGGGGAGGAACGATCAGAATGAAGGGATTTGTGAGCGTGCTCACGGTTCAAAGTAACCAGAGCTTGAATCATTATCTTGTGTCTGGCCGCTGCATTCCCACCGCTCTCAAGTCCGCCTTCGGGTAATAACGTCAATGTGCTACAATAAGCTGCGGGGGGGGGGGGGAGCAGAAAGGGAGGGGCTGTGCTAGGACCGGGAAGGCAGGGACTGCCTAGGGACTGGGTGGCCGCTGGCTGCTCTCCTCTAGTGAGGGGATCCTGGGGTGCCAGGCTCTGCCCGGGAGAGGCGCGCCATCAGGGTCTCCTAAGTAGCCATGGCACCTCTGCAGAGGGCAGAAAGTGATGAGTATCGTGAAAGAGCAGTGATCAGCTCGTCCTGATTGGCACCTTAATCCCCTACAGCTCCCAACCAGGCCTTTGTGGTTTTTCATTAAGGCTCCCACAGCACACATCTCTTAATCTCCAGAAGTGAAGCCTCACCTAAGGCTACGCCTGCATTCTCAGCAATGACCCACAGCCCTCCTGGCGGAGCCAGATTGTGGTTATCAACAGCTACTGTCAGCTTCTGGGCCCAGAGGTCTGGGGTGGGGGGGGGGTCTTTTCTGGGCTCCTGTTGCCCTCAGTGTTAGCCTTCTGCCTCCCTACCTCCCTATCAAGATGCAGAAGCCGGGGACTGCCCTATGTGAGTCAATCACTGGGCCACTTTGCTTTCCCCTCCACCCCTCTCTCCCACACTCAGGGGCCAATTTGAGGACTCTTCCAGAGTGAGGCCTGCCTGCCTCCTGGCCAGCCCTGTAAAACTTCTCCTGTCGTGTGCAAAGCACTGCTTTCATGTCTCCTTTTCCACTCTGCATGCTTTTTGTTTTTTCCTTTCCTTCTTCGCGGGCTATCATT
Source organism: Talpa occidentalis (assembly GCF_014898055.3). NCBI lineage: Eukaryota > Metazoa > Chordata > Mammalia > Eulipotyphla > Talpidae > Talpa > Talpa occidentalis. Next base: position 10,223,913 of record NW_023601543.1, read on the forward strand.
TCCAACACAATGTTGATTACAAGTGGTGAGAGTGGGCAACTTTGTCTTCTTCATCTTAGGGGGAGAAGCATTCAGTCTGTCACCATTAAGTATAATGCTAGTTCTAGGTGGTTTTTTTTCCTCATAATATCACTTATTCCCATTTTACCATCCAAATATTGCCACTAGGTGTACTTGGCTCCTTAGTATTTTTTTTTTAATTGCAGTAACATTCATTATAACATTAGATAAATTTCAAGTGTTCGTGTACATACTGTCAGGGTAACATTTAATAGAGTTAAAACTTAGTCTCTGCACTTTGCTCAGCTGAACAGTGCTGGGAGACACAAAAAGTTTTGCTTTCTCTGTTATACCACACAGGAGTGAAATCATAGCTATAGGTTTTTTATACCTGCTTTTTATCAGGTTAAGGAAGTTCCCCTCTCTTCCTAACTCAGTTTTTTATTATAACTGAATTTTGAATTTTATACCTTTAGGGAATATCAATTGATAAGACAGTGTTTCTTCTTGAGACTATTAATGCAATGAATTACATTGATTTTCGCATATTTGCCTTCTATTTCCAGAATAAACCTGACTTGGTTGGTTGTTCTTTAAAAACAACAGTAAACAGACCATAGTGTGGTATGGAGTGTAAAATTTGCAAGACATTTTAAAAATAACATACACGGGATGAATTTCTTTCTTCATGTAGGCTTTGCCCTGAAACCCCAGGAAGAAATGGGGTCCCCCTCCTGTACTATTAGGTGTATTTTATTGGAAAAGTGAAGAATACTTCATTTCCTTGTCCATTTTTCTCTATTGGAAGTAAGCTTCTTGAGGACAAGATACATTTCCTCCTTTTCTTCACACTCTTAGTGCAGACCCAGCACATAGTAAGAACACATGGATTCAGAATAAATGAAAATCTGGATGAATCAATACCAAGTGACTTACACTATGTAAAGGGCAGGACTGGGCACAGTGCAGGTTTTCTGATCCCATGCAGACCAGGTAAAGGAGCAGTCAGAATCCTCAGTGTTTTTTTGCAGGTCTTTTATTGGGGTTCACCAGGCATATGGCAGGCAGGGGTGCTGGCTGGGAGGCTGGCAGGCCTCCCAGCCCCCAGCAAATCCTCACTCTATCTTGGCTCTCTGGTGTTCATTCTGCTGCTTCTCGGCTTCTCTTTCGGCTTCTGCTTTGGCTCCTTTTTCGGCTTCTGCTTTGGCTTCTCTTTCGGCTGCTGCTGCCGTTGGCGTCCCCATGACGCCGCCCTTAAAAAGCACAGTCTCAGCCCAGGTGAATCTCATCTACCTATGCCCACACCCTACTCCAGGTGTCCGCCATCAGGCATGCACTCAGGACAAGGATCCATCATCTATCCTGATGGCGGGAGGGCAGAAAAGCCTGACATTTTTCCTTACCCTACACACTATCATGGACATTTTTATATATTTTAACTTATTTGCAAATCAGAAGAGGATGCAGTGAGTAAGTGAGTGTATGAGTAGATAACAAGGGCAGCATCCCCCCCTTTTTATGTAGCAATAGAGTTTGCAAAGTTCTTGTCCCTCTGTTATTTCCCATGTTCCTCCCAGGGACCATGTGAAGTAAGCAGGGCACATAGAATTTTATATGATGTAACTGAGCCCAAGAGAATTTAATTTGCTAGTCCAAGGTCACACAGCTAATAGATGACCAAGTCAAGGCTAGAAAGCAGGTTTCCTAATATCTAATATTTTCAAATATAATAATGTTAAAAAGAAGTGTAAAACTGTTTGGTAATTAAAAAAAGAAGTAAACTCATTTTGTGACATAGCTGTTAAATTTCCAGCTCTATTAGCTAAGAGTGTTGTAGAAACAAGCAAGTAAAAGATTGAGCAAAGCCTATGGAACCATAGTCATATGCTCTCTGTTTTTGGTGCCCATTTTTAATGTTTTTTTTTTCTCCTATCAAAAAGTCTGAGGAATTATGCAGCGGTGCCAGCCTTGGCTGCCACCCTGGGCCACATGTCTGCATGCTCCTTTGCAGCTGGCCCTGTGATCACAGAACCTTTCACTCCTCTTTTGTTGTTTACTGTGACCCCCAAGCTACTGCAAAATAAAGAAACACCCTATCTTTTCTCTGGTGTGAATTCCATTGTCAAATTGCCCCTGCTGGGTGTCTCTTCTTCCTGAGTCTGCTCTGCCATTTTTGACTGTGACCATCCCCAAGTCACCCACACTGGCAGCAGGCAGTCCCTTCACTCACCCCTTGATCCGTTTCAGAGAGATGAGGTGCCTATTTGGTGCCTATGTCGTAAACACAGTTGTTCAAGGCTCTTACTGAAGGCCCCGACGAAATCTGGAATTTCTCATCCGAGGACCCACTGTGTCCCACGTTGACATCCTGAATGCCAGGCAGGAGCTATTTTTGACAATCATGCTTAGAAAGATTTAACCATGACATTTGTGATAGGCACCATCACTAAAACAATTTTGTAAAAGGAGAAAGACAAAAGGAATGGCATTTCACAAAATAGGTGTCTCCAGCCACTTTAAGGAAAATTTATAAAACAGATGAATCCACTGCTAGGGCTTCAACAGTTAACTTTTTCCCACTTTCCTAACCATTCAGCGTTAAAGATATCCAAGCTATAGTCTCCATCCTGTTTCCCATTCACTTCAATGTGTACAAACCAAAATTAAGTAGTGGAGCAAAAAAACACCATGACCTAATAGGATCATGTTCTATTTCAGCCACATTCTAAATCAGTATATTGGAACCTCAGAAAGGAAGCGGCATGGCAGGCCAGTGTGTCAGCTCCAGAGGCCACATCAAACCTTTCATAGTGTGCCAACAGAGCCAAACGAGCTTATCCCTTGGGCTTCCTGCCTTGACTCACTTTATTCCCAGTACCCCAAATCTAAATCTGTTTCTATCAAATTGATAGTACAAATCTGAATGTTCCACAGTCCTCTAAAACCCTTGTTGCACATCTGAAACATATAGAATGTTACAATGCAGGGCTTTTTCAATTGAGAAAACAGGAAATCCTCCACGGGACTCAGTACAATGTGGAGTTCTGGCCTGGATCCTGCTACAAAAGAGAGAGACAGACAGTAGTGGAGAAACCGGTAAAATCCAAATAAAGTCTGTACTGTGTAGTTTTTTTTTTAAGTGAATTGGCATTTTTTTTAAAGATTTATTTTGATTTATTTATGCATACAAGAACTGGGGTATAGGCCAGAGGTGTGGGGGAGTGAGAGGATTCACCAGAGACAGAGTGGGGAGCAGAACAGGTGGATTGAGTGTAATACACTCCTGAGGGGAGCAGCGGGTGAGACAGGAGAGGTCTGCTGTGCCATGTAGCTCAGCTCCCTGGCTGGGGATCGAACTCAGGTCACAGTGGCTGCTGATAGCTTGATAGTGCTGAGACTTTAACCCCTGCACCACCAGAAGGCCCTGAACTGTGTAGTTAATGGTGTCATACTAATAATGTTGATTCATTTGATCATTATGCCATAGTTATGTAAGATGTTCACATCAACTGATGCTCAGGGAAGGGTATATGAAACCTCTGTGCTATATTTGCAGTATTTCTGAAAATCTAATATTATCTTCAAAGAAAAAGTTGAAAAGAAAATCTACTGGCTCTCTATTGCCCTAAGGGTTAAGTCTAAACTTAGCATCTGTGCTTAGGAAGATCTAACCATTTCAGCATCAAACTTCAGTTGGGTGGGTGGATGGTTCCACGCCCACAATCTCTCCTCTCTCTGATCATGTTCCAGAAAACCACTTTTAGTTACATGAAGAAGTCATTCTCTGCTCTCTGCTCCTTCCTGTTCAACAGACAGCCACCTCTCCTCGTGCGGGGCCAGCACGTCCCTCAGGCACCACGGTGAAGGTCACAGTGAATGGATTTGGTTAAACCGTGCACCTGGTCACCGGGGCTGCTTTTAACTCTGGCAAAGTGCATGTTGTTACCATCAATGACCCCTTCATTGACCTCAACTACATGGTCTGCATGTTCCAGTAAGATTCTACCCAGGCAAGTTCAATGGCTCAGTCAAAGCAGAGAATGGGAAACTTGTCATCAGATCCCACCAACATCAAATGGGCTGATGCTGGTGCCAAATACATTGTGGCATCCACTGGCATCTTCACTATCCTGGAGAAGGTCAAGGCTTACCTGAAGGGTGAGGACAAGTGGTCATCTTCTCTGCCCCTTCTGCCGATGCCCCCATGTTTGTGATGGGCATGAACCATGACAAGTACAACTCCCTAGAGATTATCAGCAATGCCTCCTGCACCACCAACTGCTTGCCCCCCCACCCCTGGCCAAGGTCATCCATGACAACTTGGCATTGAGGAAGAACGCGTGACCAAGGCCCATGCCATCACTGCCACCCAGAAGACTGTGGACGAACACTCTGGGAAGCTGTTGTGATGGCCGAGGCCTGCCCAGGACATCATCCCTGATTCTACTGGTGTTGCCAATGGTGTGGACGAAGTCATCCCTGAGCTGAACAGGAAGCTGCTTGGCCTCCTGCGTCCCCACCTCCGATGTGCCCTCAATGGCCCCTTTGTCAAGCTCATTGGTATGACAATGAATTTGGCTACAGCCACAGGGTGGTGGACCTCAGGGACCCATTTAATGCATTTGAATGGTCGTCAACTTGCACCAAGATATTTTGTGCCTTTTCCACTGTCATTCTTTCGTGAATATACTTTCGATTGTGGAGGAAAGGAAAACTATCATGGGGTAGTTAGAAGGGGTGAGAGATTGAGTCAGGGGCATTTATAGATGAGAATGTTTTAATGTGCAAGGGAAAGTTCCAGTTGAGGAGTAGTTGAATATATAAGAGAAAGAAGGATTATTAATGTCATAAAATTCCCAAGATGGCAAGGGAGGACACTGTCCAAAGCACAGTTGGAAGGACTGGTGGCATATGAGAAGAAGGGCCATTCTATTACATTGCTTCTCGGACTTGAGTGTGCATCAGAGTTCCCTGGCAGACTTGTTAACACATAGATTGCCGCCTCTTCTTCCACCAGTTTGTGACTCCAGAGGTTTGGGAGTGGGGCCTGCACATTTGCATTTCTTTTTTTTTAAGATTTATTTATTTATGCATACAGGAGCTGGGGTACAGGCCAGAGGTGTGGGGGGTGAGAGGACTCATCAGAGACAGAGTGGGGAACAGAACAGGCAGATGGACTGGAGTACACTGCTGTGGGGAGCAGCGGGTGAGTCAGGAGAGGTCTGCTGCACCATGTGGTTTGCTCCTTGGCGGGGAATTGAACTCTGTGCTGCAGAGGCTGCTGACAGCTTCATAGGTTGCATCTTAACCCCTATGCCACCAGGGAGGCCCTGCACATTTGCATTTCTAAGAAGCTTAGGGCTAGATAGGTATGTTTAGTAACCAGAAGATAAAGCATGTCTGGGGCGGGTGGAGGCAAGAAATTTCCCTCTACACCCTTAGGTTAATCTTGGACTGGAAAAACAACCAAAGATCAGACAGATAAGTAACAGAGAAAGACAATTTAATTACATGTATGTGGGGAATCTATATCAATGTGGATTCCAAAGCCAAGGGGGCAAGCTAGGGGTAAATAGCTCCTGAGATAAGGAATGGGATAGGGCTGAGACTTCAAGGAGAGAGGAGAGGGACTCTACCTAAGGAGAGGGTGACTCATGTAACAAAGACCAGATACTCTGTAAGTGGATGCTTGTACCATTTGTCTGCTAGAAAGGGTATTTCTGGTGGAAAAAAACACCCCTAATTCTGAATAAGAGCCCCAATTTTCATTTTTCTAGGTAGCCAAGGGAGTGATAAAAGATTCTCGTGAACCTGCAGGGCCTTGATTGACCTTAATTTGAAATAATTGATAGGCCAAAGTGATATGTCTTGGGAAGGCCTGTTCTGAACATCTTGGGGAAGGTCTTGCCTTCAGGGAGTTCCTATCTAGTGGCTTCTATTTTCTCTATGAAATAGGAGTTGGGGACAAATATTGAAAGTTTGGTGGCAGGAGGGAGGTGATGAGGGGGCAGGAGGTTGAAAGGAATGGAGACTTTTAAAAAATGATTGCAGAAGATAGGAGAGCCAATTGACCAAATATATGTAGTAAAATTACTGGGCAACTTTCAAGTCTCACTTTGGCATGTTTTCATGAATTTTATAATAGACTCAATCTGACCAGTTGTGTAACATTTTCCAGCAGATATGGAGAAAATAATTGGTTTAACCTAAGACCAAGGTTTTGCCACCCTCATGTCTCAGAAAGACATCCAGTAGTCCACTCCACTAACTATTCACTGTCTCCCATAGCCAACCCATAATCAAGACTGGTAACTAACATAATTTAGTGCTACTATGCTCTAGGCACTGTTATAAATGTGTTGTGTATACTAACTCATTGAATCCTAACAGTTCCTATAAGCAAAGCATGATTATTATCCTCATTTTGTAAATGAGGACACTGAGGTACAGAAAAATTATGGATTGACCCAAATCCACAGAGTTATGTGGTAGCCGAGCTGGGCTTCAAATCACACATTCTAGCCCAAGGGCCCAGTTCCTAATCGGGCTATTCTGCATTGTTTCCATGTCTTTGCTATCTTTCTGACCTACCCACTTCTCTCCATCCACAACCACTCCCTTACACAAATCATTCCATAGTTCACTCAGAATCCTGCCTTCAACTGCTAAGTGGCTCTCCAGCTTCCTTGTCTGTTTCTTTATAACTCGTTGTCCACACAGCTGACAAAGTGATCCCTCAAAAATTCAATTCAGCTTAAGTTTTTTTTTTCCCCCAGATTAAAGCCCTTCTGTGGTTTTCTGTTGTTCTTGGCATAACTTTCCAAAATCCTAGTTATGATTTAGGAGGTCCTGAGAGATCTGACACCTTTCTAACCTCCCAACTTGGTCACATTTTTTTTTCCTTTATCATCTTGTCCAGTCATTGTGGCTTCATATAAGTTCTTTAAATACATCAAATGCTTTTTCTGAGCAGGGCCTTTGAGCATGCTGCTGCTGTTGTAGAGCAACCCCGATACAAAACGGGGTGCCTGACTGTGGGTCCTCACCCGCGCGCTTAAAAGGACTTATCAATGCTCTACTGCAGGCACACGGGAAAGGTTCATAAAAGGTTTATTTACAAGGGAAGGGGAAATGAGGAAATGGACAGCTCTGGGAGAAAAGTGGGAGACAAAGTTTTAAATGAGTCCTACCCGATCCGCCGATCAGGAATCCCAAAATGGCGCTCTCAGAGTTGGCCGCCAGCCAGGAGCGGTGAAGCCAGGAGGCGAGCGATCTCGAGCCAGAGAGGCCCCAAGGCCCACCTGTTTGGTTTTTATATCTAACATGGCTGCCCAACTTCACCCTCAGGTCCCAGCCACCCTCCCTTGGTGGTGATGGGATTTGTCTTTCCCAATGTCTTGATGGCTTTAGTCTGGAGTGGGGGTGGGGTCCACAAAGCCTGTATGGGATTAACTCAGGACATCATTTCCCCCTAACACTGCTAATATCTAGACGGTTCTTCCCACACTTTTCCATCAGTTCTCAGTGTCTGTGTTACTTCCTCAGAGATATTGTCTCTGACTAGTCTAAATAGGTCTCCTCCCCTTGAACACACATGCTTTATATTCTCTGTCACTGCAACTTGTTTCCTTCAGAGAGGTTTTCCTCTTTTTTGTTTTCTTGTTCATTTTTAGAAAAGATTTATTTATTTATACACACAAGAACTGGGGTAAAGGCCAGAGATGTAGGGGGTGAGAGAATTCACCAGAGACAGCTGGGAACAGAGCAGGCAGATCGGCTGAAATTCACTGCTGAGGGGGGCAGCAGGTGAGACAGGAGAGGTCTGCTGCACCATGTGGGTAGCTACCTGGCTGGGGATCGAACTTGTGCTGTAGTGAACTTATAGGTTGCATTTTAACCCCTTGCACCACCAGGGAGGACCCTTTCTTGTCCATATTTTCACATACCCCCACTAGAATGTGAGCCTCATGAAGGCAAGGACCAAGTCCATTTTATTCACTATTGGATACCCTACCATAGTGAGTAACACATAGTAGATTCCAAACAAATAGTCAACAAGAGAATGCTTTTAGAATGGATTTTAGGCAACCAAAGGGTCAAGTCATGCAGGACGTTGGACAGGCCAGTTGGGAGCTCAGGGGAGGGAGCTGATATAGAGATCTAAGCCCTGGAGTCATAGGGATACTTATTGTAGTAGGAATGAGTAAAGTGGCCACGAGTCTGGAGAAACTCTAATATCTAAAGATCGACTAGGCAAGAATGAGCCATCAAAGAAGTTTGCAAATGAATAAATGATTTTATAGTCAAACGAATCAGACTTTTCATTCCTGCCACGTGGATTTTGCATCAGGAAATCCCTTTGGCTCTACCTTCAAATATTTTCCAGAATTCAACAACTTCTCACCACCTCCTCTGCTTGCCTCTTGACCCAAGGCACTATTACAATAGTCTTATTGGACTCCCTGCTCGTACCCTTGCTCCCTACAGAGTATCCTGGACACAGCAACCATGTGATTCTCTTATGAGGTAAGACAGATATGTCACTCCTCTGCTCAACCAAAATGACAGTACAAAGTCTTTGCCATGGCCTTTAGGAATCTATATGATCTGGTTCCTGGTACTTATCAACCTGCTTGCCTTCTACTTAGTGCCAGAAATACTGTCCACCTTGCTGTTCTTCCAAGGGGGCAGGTATGCTTTGGTCTTTGTGGCTCCTCCCTCCTCTGTCACTGCTGGGAGGTCCTCTTAGTGGGGCTAACTCTTTTTTTTTTTATTTTATTTATTTATACAAGCACTGGGTACAGTCAGAAGCGCAGGAGGGTGAGAGGATTCACCAGAGCCAGAGCGGGGAACAGAACAGGTAGACTGACGAAATACACTGCTGAGGGGAGCAGGGGGCACAACAGGAGAGGTCTGCGCACCATGTGGGACCCTCGCCTATAGCCAGGGATCGAACCTGCGAACCGGCGCTGCAGAGGCTGCGGGCAGCCTCGCGGCCCAGTGCTCAATCGCTGCACCACCAGGGGAGGCCCCCTCTGATCAACTCTTAATTTTGCACCTTTCCACTCCTGTACTCCTGCCCTGTACTCTTATGTCTTCCATGGCACTTTTCATCCTCAAATATACTTTATTATTTATTGGGTTCATTGTTTATTGTCTATCTCCCCTAACTAAAATGTCAGCTGCAGGCCAGGCCTCTTGATTTTTGTTTATTGATGTATTTCTGGCACATAAAAGAGAGTTGGCACATTACAGGCATTGAATAATTACTTGGTGAATGAACAAACTTCATAATAAGATTGTAAAAAACATACCCCCATTTCTCTTCTAGTATTTTACTGCATTTTCTAGTATTTTAAATCTTTGAGCTGGAATTTATTTTGGAGTAAAGAAACTGTGGTATTGGGCCTCCCTGGTGGTGCAAGGGGTTCAGACGCAACCTATGAAGCTAACCGCAGACTTTGCAGCACAAGTTCGATCCCTGGCCAGGGAGAAACCCACATGGCACAGCAGACCTCTCCTTGACTCGCCCGCTGCTCCCCACAGCAGTGTATTTCAGTCAGTCTGCCTGTTCTGCTCCCCACTCTGTCTCTGGTGACTCCTCTCACCCCCCACCCCCGCACCTCTGGCCTGTGCCCCCATTCTTGTATGCATAAATACATCTTAAAAAAAAAATTGTGGTATGAAACCAGATTCCCTCTTCCCTCCCCCACCTTCAAATGGCTCTCTAATTGTCTTTTTTTTTTTTTAAGATTTATTTATGCATACAAGACCTGGGGTACAGGCCAGAGAGGCAGGGGGTGAGAGGATTCACCAGAGACAGAGTGGGGAGCAGAACAGGCAGACTCCAGATTGCTTCATAGTGCAGTGCTTAACCCTTTGTGCCACCAGGGAGGCCCTCTAATTGTCTCGACACAATTTATTGAAAAGTTCATCACTTCGGTCAAGTATTAAATTTGGTTAAAACATATCATCTCCCCCACCCCAAAAAAGGAAAAGAAACAAAACAACAAAATAATAATAAGTTTTTTAAAAATGTATCATCTCCTGCATTGTGGGAAAAGATACAGCATATACCTTCACTCATTCAGTCAGTTCCTTTATAGATATCAGAGTTGAATGTTGGTTAAAAAGCTTTTATTCTTCGTTTATTGTAAATAAGTAGGGTATCTTCTGGACAGTGGTGACTTAGACTACTTTGAAATGTCTCCCAATCTTTCTCTTTTTTTTTTTTTTTTTTTTTTTGCGTAGAAGAACTGGGGTGCAAGCCAGAGGTACAGGGAATGAGAAGATTCACCAGAGACAGAGTGGGGAGCAGAACAAGCAGATTTTACTGAAATACACTGCTAAAGGGAGTAGCTGGTGAGACAGGAGAGGTCTGCTGCACTGTATGTGAGTTAGCTCCCTGGCCAGGGATGGAATTCAGGCCATAGTGGTAACAGCTAGTGCTGAGGCTTAGCCCCTAGGCCACCAGGGAGGTCCCCCAATCTTTAATCATGTCAGATTCTCCCCTCCCTTCCTCCTAGGTTTCATAGCAGATAACAGACTTTTTAAGAGCACTTGGCAGGTTTGCCTTTCTGTAATTTAGAAAAATGGGCAGAACTGGATGCAGAATGACCTTACATGTGCCCTTCATGTAAGAACACAAGCCTGACTATGAAGCTTCAATTTACTTGTCTTGGAGTGATGCCGAGCTTGATGACTGAGTTTTAACTTGTTAATTATTTAGCTGTTTGAAGCTGTTAAAACTAGGGTGTTTTGGTTTTGTTGTTGTTTTGTTTTTGCTTTTCTTTTAGTTAAAAAAAAAAATGTGAGCCCCTGGCAAGAACATTCAGATTTCAGACTAGGCCATTGGTATTCATTAAATAATCACTATGCACCCATCTCAGTACCATGGAACATAAAAGGAGCTTGCAAGTCACTCGATTGATTCAGCACTGATTCTATCCCAAGAGAACTTAGTAGCAAAATAGTATTGCTTGGTTCAGTTTATCCATCATGGAGATGGCATCTGAAGAGAGTCAAAAGGCTAATGGAAAAATACAGTAAAGAGAAATTAGTACAGTTGATGATCCAAAGAAGGAAATAGGAAGAAAGAAGCCAAGGAGGAAATATAGAAGACCCCTGAAGGGGAGAGACAGGATCTAGAAATTACTGTTGGGCAGTGTGAGACCTGCTTATCCCAGTCTGTTGGCCAGAGTCCTTTGCACTCTGCTAGCCCACATCCCCTTTTCCAGAATGACGTCAATACCCTGCTTCCTGGCCCTCCCTCCCTCAATACAGTATACAGACTGCTGCTCCTCCTGCCCCTATACAGTCTTCAGACTATTGCCACGAGCGATCTCTTCAAGATGAAATCTACTCCCTCTCTTTAAAGGGTTTGTCTGTTGTGCAGGCGCTCTGCCTCCAGCTTCTTCCAACTCTACTGCAGCCATACTGAAGATTACCAACAATTGCCTCCACTAGCCCATGCCCCTGCCCCTTCCCTCTCTGCTGGTCCTTGAAAGTGCTGGTCCCCACCCCACACCCCTAGAACCCTCTAATCCTCCCTCCCCCACACTTTTGGGCATTTACTGCAAAGTCCAGACTGATGTGGTTTACAGGGCTGCATGCTTCCTTCTAGAGATCCTGGGAGATGAGGCCATGTCTGGTGGAATCAGCTCTTTTGTCCTAGACTGGGGGGAGACCTGGCTTAACCTCACAGCCTAGTGAAGATTCTTCTATCTGGATCTGAGACAGAAAAAGAAGGCCTAGAGGCCCGCAGGAGGGACTTCTCCCAGTTCCGCCTGGAGACTCTGCTTGTGGAGCCTGGCATTTAGAACCTGGCATTTAAGTGGTTTTTGCCAACCTGGCCAATTCCCATTCATTGCCAGAGCCAATACTTTACATAACTCATCCTGAAGGCCAGTTGACATGACTTTCGGTTTACTTATCATTGCTTGGCTGGAAGAAAAGCACCAGAGCAAATACGTTGCCCTACTGAGTACTGTTCCCACCATTAATGCTAACAATTCAGAGCTGGCTCCAAAGCTCCTTGGGGCTTCTACCCATGACCTGAGCATCATTTACAACCACCTGCCTGGCATATACTATAATTCACCAGTGGCAGAGTAATTGCAACTGTAAAGAAGAGAAGTGGCAACTGTTTACAAATTCTACCGCCCAAGATAAAGTGGTAACATGTTAGGTATTTCCTTCCACTTATTCTCTCTCCATATACAGTGTATATTTTACAGTTTCCATTGTGTGCTCTTGGGCTCGCGTTCCTTTGGTAGTCTCATTCATTCTGATGCTGTGTTACCATCTCTAAAGCAACAAAGTAGCCCAGAGCTGGGCTCTGAACAGCGATTTCTCCGCCCCCACATCCTGAATTCCTCTGCAATCATTTTGGTAAATGGCCATCACCTACTACTGTTAAATACTCAAGTCCTCCACAATGGCTTCCTGTTTCCTCAGCTCTACTCCAGCCCTCTCCCACGTGACTATCAGCAAAACCAGTCCAAGCTATCTGTCATATACACCTAGGAATTGTTCCTTCTTCCACTTCGACCCTGCTGTCACCCTAATTCTATGTGACCTTACTTGCAGACTTACCACCCCCACCCCACCCTCACCATCTTTCAATGGGCTCCAAGTTTCTGCATACTCTGGCTGCCTCTTTTTAGGCCCTTTAAATTCTTATGGCCCTGGATCTCTTTCTGTGCCATGACACCTGCCGCTGTTTCCCTCCACTTTGGGTATACTGTGCTCTTCTTGTCCTGAACGGTGCCTCCACACCCCCAGCTTTCCGAAGGTTGATTTCTCCCTTCAGATCTGATCTGATCTGTAACATCACCTCTTCAGATAGACCTTCTCTAACATCTTAATCCAATTTGGGCTCTCCAATATTGCCATCCACAGCACCCTCTTTACCTCCTTGTCACAGCATACAATTCTTGAACTGTAACAGGGTGGTCCCCAGGAAAAGGGGAGGTTCCCTGCCCCACCCAAGGGAGGGTGGAGCTGAGCAGGAAGAAGAGAAGCTGCAGAAGAGACTGAGAAAGGAAGCAGGATGGAGCCAGAAGGAGCCTGGAGGAGGCGCATGGAGCCGAGAGACACGTGAAGAAACTGAGCTTGTCTTTTGGTCGTGGACTGGGTGAGACCTGTGGGAAGGTGACAATGGCAGCTTTTATTTTGATGTTGATTTTGCTCTTTTCCTTCCGGGCTTATCTGGTAGTTTCTGACCCTTTTCTGTGGGTCCCCAATGGAAGATGCTTTAGACTTGGGGCAGGCTTTGGGGCCTTGCTCTGGGCCAATCCCATTTGGATGGACTTTTACCCACGAGGGGACGGGTCACTTTGGGTGCTTCATTTAGAAACTAGACTCTTTGCCTTACCTGTCTTGTTTCCTAGTTTTATTAAAGTTCCTTCCCATTAAAGTCTCCTATGTTTTGTGTTGATGCGGCGGATGGCAGAACCCATTTAGAATAGGCAGGTTTGCGGGGTTTGGGCTGCCCCTCTCCCTGCCCTGTAACAGAACTGTAGTTCTTTCCGTTAAATTTTAAAGGAATGAAATCTTAAAGAATTTTGAAATTCTCCCCACCCCAAGGAGGATTGGCAGATAAAATACAGAATGCCCCGTTAAAGCTGAATTTCAGAAACACGACGAGTTTGTTTGTTTGTTTTTGGCTAGCTAGTGGGACATACTTACACTGCAAAAATTATGTGTTATCTGAAATCCAAATTTCACTGGTCGGCCAGTATTTTTATTCGCTACATCTGGCAGTCTTACCCACGAGGCATCTTGCCCTTGTCTCGCTTGCTCTAGGTTGCATCCTCATGTGCAAGCCCAGAGCCTGCCATTTAGATGTTCAGGAATTGTTGTATGTTTACAATATATGAGCTGCTTCGTAGGGTTTGTTTTCCCACCTGGTATTTAGTAATCAGAATTCCCCCATTCAGAAAAAAAAAATCTTGTTCGAGATCGTTTTGGAAAATATATCTAAACAGCCAAACTTCTTTGTCACCCATTTCTGCAAAATGGGGAGAGTAAGAGCAGCTCCCCTTCATCACTTTGTTGTGAGAGCTGAAGGAGTGGATGGGTGTAAAGTTCAGCACCGTGCCTGGCCCACCAGACCACGACACAGTCCAGTCCTTTATGAAAGGCAGCTCGTGCACCATTTTAGCGGAGAGCAAAAACGCGGGTTTGGGGCGCCCCGGTGGGGGTTGGGAGGAAGGTTCGAAAGCTAGCCCGGGCTGAAGGCGCAGGGCCGGGGGAAACGGGCGGAGCCAAGCGTGAGCGACAGTCGAGGAAACCAATGGCGACACTGGGAACGTCTGTCCACGCCCCCGGCGTTTCAAATTCTCCGCTCCGTTTCCATCCGGGTCCTGCAGCCTCGTTCCCGGGCAGTATAAAGTTTGCTGTCTCCTTTGTTCGCCCTCGTTGCGCAGCAGTGCGAGCTGCTTCTCCTTCCGTTCTCGCGCCCGCCACCTCTCCCGCGTGCCGCGCTGCTAGGAAGCGCCCCTGCCCGCGAGCTCGTGGGAGCGTGAGCCCCGTCGTCACCCTGCAGGTACGTGGGGCCTTTCCAGAGCCGGCGTTTCGTGCACACCTGCCACGTTAGAACTTGGGATTATCTCCCTGGAGACGGGGGTGGCGGGCGCCATTTTAAGAACCCAGAGGTGCCGACCTATTTGGGGAAGGCGAGGTGTCGAAGGATCGGGCACGTGGGGCTCCGTCCTGTCGCCGGCGTCTCGAGGGAGTTCGCCGGTGGCCGGCGGGGGTGGCCGGCGGGGGTCGGGGCTGGAGCGGCGCGGGGACGCGCCCCCGCGGAGCCTGCCGGGGCTGGCCGTGCGCTCCCCCGAGCCTGGGCGCGCGGGGGCCGGCGCCGGGCAGCCTGGGCGAGGAGCGGAGGCCCTGGACGGCGGCCCGGCCGCGGCTGAGGGTGCAAGTTCTTCCCCAGGCCGGCATCGCTGCTGCTGGGCTGAGTCCAAGTGTCGCCATTTTGTCTTTTCCACGCGGTTTTTTAATGACGGGCTCTAATTGGTTTCTGCGGCAGCCCCGGAGTGTGACAGTGCGCGCTGCCACGCTCCGTTATTTGGGAACAAATGATCTGGATACTTCTTTTAGAGTTCATAGCCTTTTCCGCGGGGCGCGGGGGCTGGTGCAGGAGGGGAGGCGTAACTGGACTCAAACTTCACCTTCCTGCTTAGATTAGCTAGGAAGGGAGGCAGGCAGGTTTCTTGGAAACGGGCTTGATGTGAAAGACCTGCGTCTTCCCGGTGACCTTGAATGAGTCGGTACGCTTGAAAGCCTTTAGGATGATTGGGATGTGATGATTTTATCTTGGAAGCAGCAAATCTAGAATGAGAACGCAAATCACTTTCAGATGTTGGCGGGGCTGTTGATGAAAACAGCCGTGGTGGGCTAAAGGTGAAAGGAAACGTTGGTGCTTTTAACCAATTTAATGTAAATTGAGCTATCGCTAAACTGCTTAAATTGGTTTCCTGCTGAGGCTTAGAAAAGCTGGCTTTGGGTATTATGCGATAATGATTTTAGGAAAACCAGACAAAGCGCTCCAATAAATACTGTGCTTGATAAACTTGAGGAACTTTTTCCAGGGAAGTAATACTGTTTTTTCAACAGACCCACGGGGGGAAAATGGTTGAAGCAGATCGCCCAGGAAAGCTCTTCATTGGCGGGCTTAACACAGAAACAAATGAGAAAGCCCTTGAAGCAGTATTTGGCAAATATGGGCGAATAGTGGAAGGTGAGTTTTCTGCAGTTATAAATAGGGTTGTTAAAATTAACAAATTTAAGCTATGATGAATTTGATTGCATTGATCATCTGAAATGATAATTTTGTCCTCTAAGAAGTTCTGAGCTTGCTTTCTTACACGCTTGGCTTTTCTTACTTAATTCTAACTGTACAGTAAATAGTTCTCTTCCCTTCCCCCCAAAAAAACTACCTGTTTAGTGCTCTTGATGAAAGATCGGGAAACCAACAAATCAAGAGGGTTTGCTTTTGTCACCTTCGAGAGCCCAGCAGATGCTAAGGATGCAGCTCGAGACATGAATGGAAAGGTGAGGTTTTACTACTTTCCCAGTGCAGGTCTGGTTCAAGCAGTGTTTTGAGTGTGTACTTGGTGTGTACATTGTAGTCAAAGTTACTTACATTAGCAAGAGTCTTTCAGTTTAGAATAGGTCATGATGCTTTGTGTGCACTCCATTAATAACTGAAGTGTCTGTAGCTAGTTTTGATACATTGTTGTCAGGCCTTCTGTCAAATGTTGCCAAATCAGCACTGCCTGCAGCCTCCCTACTTTAGGTTTTGGTTCAAGACTGAGGCTTTTTTTTTAAATAAGTGAAAAAGTACCACTGTAGATTTTCTTTAGATACTTTGTTGAGCTAAACTTAAACTTCATTCTGAAGGACATTGGCTTCACAATGTGTGCTGAGTCTGCATGTTTTTTAAATGTTGATGTAATTAACCGTTTCCTAACTTTTTAAGTCCCTAGATGGGAAAGCCATCAAGGTAGAACAAGCTACTAAACCGTCTTTTGAAAGTGGGAGACGTGGACCACCTCCACCTCCAAGAAGCAGAGGCCCTCCAAGAGGCCTAAGAGGTGGAAGAGGAGGAAGTGGAGGAGCCAGGGGTCCTCCCTCACGTGGAGGGCACATGGGTAATGACTGGTTTTCTTCTTGCTTTAGTGTGTAAGTTCGGGCAAACCCACACCAAATGTGTGCTTTGGTTTCAGTCCTCGCCCAAAGGCTCTAGCTTCTTGAGAAAACTTTGTCATCCGCCAAAGGAGTTGTAACTTAAAGAGAAAAAAGAAGACATCCTTAATTTAGTGTTTTTAAAAGATGGAATTGCATACTAGTCCATTCTTTAGGGAAAAATAATTTTTGATTGCCCAAAGTAACTTTAGGCTACCTTCACTTTTGTTTTCCTGGTCTTTATATATACAGTGACCTCATGTTAGTCCTGTACAAGTGAAACTAAAGCAAAGATTCCCACACCAAATAGAAATGAGCAGACTTCTGATTCAAAGAGTTTTTTGTTTTCTGCTCAATATTAACATGTTTTCTCTTCTGTTTGATGTAGATGATGGTGGATATTCCATGAATTTTAATATGAGTTCTTCCAGGGGACCACTGCCAGTAAAAAGAGGACCCCCACCACGAAGTGGAGGTCCTCCTCCTAAAAGATCTGCCCCTTCAGGACCAGTTCGAAGCAGCAGTGGAATGGGAGGAAGAGGTAAATTACGCTCCATTTATAACTATCTCATCACCAGAAAGGACTTGGAAATGAATCCTAAAAATGATGCTTGAAACTTGGATTTTAGGTCATTAATGGGTATATGTAGTTGATGAGCCCTACAAAAAATTGCATTGTGAATAGGGAACTTTGGACTCCATACCACCACAATTGAACAACTACTTTTCATCACCTGAATGTTATACACATTTTAATTTGTTCGTATATTTCTTAAATGATTTCTTTCCTCCCCTTAAGCTCCTGTATCCCGTGGGAGAGATAGCTATGGAGGCCCACCTCGAAGGGAACCCCTGCCCTCTCGAAGAGATGTTTATTTGTCCCCAAGAGATGATGGATATTCTACTAAAGACAGGTAACAGAAAATTATGGTAGCTCTTTTTTCTCATTAATAATTAAGGATGAAGGGAGTGCTCATCAAATTCATGAACCAAGTTACTTGTGTTTCTGTAGCTATTCAAGCAGAGATTACCCGAGTTCTCGAGACACAAGAGATTATGCGCCCCCGCCCAGAGATTATACTTACCGTGATTATGGTCATTCCAGTTCACGTGATGACTACCCATCAAGAGGCTATAGGTGAGTAACTGCAGCCACAACTTGCTGTAAAGAAAAAAAAATTTTTTTTTTGTTAAAATTGATTTCCCTGATGTTTACAGCTCTTTTCTTTAATCTAGTGATAGAGATGGCTATGGTCGTGATCGTGACTATTCAGATCATCCAAGTGGAGGTTCCTACAGAGATTCATATGAGAGTTATGGTAAGATGATGGTTGAGGGTCTTGAATATCACCAGCTTGAGTTTTTAGGTTCATGAGCCAGTTTATTAGGCTGTGTGGTGCTTGCTTTTAAGGGATGTTTGCTTGCTTTTAAAGGGGGTAACTATCAGCTGGGCTTTTCCTAGTTCTGTGAAGGGCTTTTCTTTTTTTTCCTAAGTTTTTTTTTTTTCTTTTTGAGGCTGTTTGCTTGCTTTGGAGGGGATTTTGCTTGCTTAAATTGGCAGCCTTATGTGTTTTCCCCCAACAGTGAAAATACAATTTAAAAATTTTATTAACAAGATCAAATGTTTACCATTGCAATATGAAGGAAAGTCTACAGCTCAAAATTGCAACTTATCACTGGAAAGTGGCTGAGTATCTACTATAAAATAACAAGCTGGAATATCCTCTTGAAATACACACACCGTCTTCAGTCTTTTCAAACAAACATTTAAAACTATCCATTTCCATATCTCAGCAGATGAGCAAATCCCTGTTTATGGCCAGCAATGGCAAGAGTTTAAAACCTCCCAGTTGAGAAAGTAAACGTTTAATACAAGAATTCTGTAAATTCAGATTTAAATGTTGTATATATACAATTTATAGTGTTGCCATATTACCTGACCGTTGACCCTGCAGGTAACTCACGTAGTGCTCCACCTACACGAGGGCCCCCGCCATCTTATGGTGGAAGCAGTCGCTATGATGATTACAGCAGCTCACGTGACGGATATGGTGGAAGTCGAGACAGTTACTCAAGCAGCCGAAGTGATCTCTACTCAAGTGGTCGTGATCGGGTTGGCAGACAAGACAGAGGGCTTCCCCCTTCTATGGAAAGGGGGTACCCTCCTCCGCGTGATTCCTACAGCAGTTCAAGCCGCGGAGCACCAAGAGGTGGTGGCCGTGGAGGAAGCCGATCTGATAGAGGGGGAGGCAGAAGCAGATATTAAAAACAAACAAAACTTTGGACCAAAATCCCTGTTCAAAGAAACAAACAAAGTGGAACCTATTCTGTCATAACTACCCAAGGACTACTAAACGGAAAAATTGTGTTACCTTTTTTAAATTTCCTGTTAAGTTCCCCTCCATAATTTTTATGTTCTTGTGAGGCAAAGTAAAACATGTTTAATCTTACTTGATTTTATGACATTGCTTTTCAACAAGCAAATGTTTAATGTGTTAAGACTTGACTTGTGTACTAGGTGTTGTAATTTTCCAAGTAAAAGTGTCCCTAAAGGCCACTTTCCGATTTTTCCCAGTAAATAAGGCAAGCAATTCTCAGATCTTCCACAAACATCTAGCCATCTAAAATGGAGAGATGAATTCTTCCTATACAAGCAAGCTAGCTACTAGAGGGTGGTTGGGGTATGCTACTCTTAGGATTTCAGAGTGTCTTCAAACTGAAATCTCAAATGTTCTCAGTTATGAAAAACCTGAGATCAAATGCTTATGTAAGGAAAGTGCTATATGCCCAGTAAACCCCCGCCCCCCCAAAATGGAAACAAATGGATAATGCTGGCCATATTTGCCTTTCTGAAATTTCCTTGGGAATCTGCAAGAACCTCCCCTTCCCCTCCCCCCAATAAGACCATTTAAGTGTGTGTTAAGCAACTACAGAATACTAAATAAAAAGTTTGGCCAAAACCAACCATGAAGCTGCAAACGGTGCTTGCTCTTACTGTTTCAAATTTTTGCAACTCTGTAGTGTCTCACTTTTAAGGAACAGCTTGATTGCAAAGGAGAAAATAGATAAGCAATGAAGTTATCTCCAACTTCTCAAAGGCTTATGACTTCTAAAAAGTGAATCAATCAGCATTCCACATCAGATTTAAAGCATCAAATGCCTGTGAAACAGCAAAGATGGTAAGCAAAGCAAACTAGTTTTTCCGTCTAAGTCGAAATTGAACACTTACCTTCCTCATAGTACAGTGAAACATACTGTACGTCATGGCAATGGAAATGCCTTCTAGATTAAAAAAAAAAAACTTTTGGAAAAGCAAAGTGTTCGATAGCATATTAGAAGTCCTCCAAATTCAACACTTGGATTTTTTTTTTTTTTAAAAAGCATGTATGACACTAAAGGCCTTACTTAATACAGCTGTTGTTCATCAATAGCTATCTGGGGCTTGGGAGGGGGTATTTTTTTTTTTTGTATTTTTGATGAAGACCTTTAAACATGCTTCATATGTTAACGTTTTTCAAATTAGTCTTTTAGTCAATGTAGGAAATGGCTTAAGTTTGGGGTCCCCCTCTCTACCCCTGTAAGCCATTGCAAACTTGACATTTAGTTGGATGCCTGACTTGTTTTTTAGTTCTATGAAACTACACTGTATGGAGAAAATCTATTGCAAGTGGTCTTTAAAAAGCAAAACCTGAGGCAGCATGACCCAGGTCCAGCCATGAAGTTGAAAAAGATGCTCTTGAATGTAGTAAACTTGAAGACCTCCAACTAAAAATCCTTATACTCCACTTATTCCTTCAAATAAGTTTTGTCCGTTCAACTTATGGATTTAACATGGCAGTGCACCATTGGAACAGAAAGAAAATCCATAAGCCATGCAACTTAACCATTTAAGCCATTCCAGTCCATCCCAAGCCAGTGAATCTTCCACCACTTAAGAAGTAGTAGAACATGAAATACGTTAAGCTGCAAGTCTGAACTTGCCTTTTCTTTCTGGAAAAGAGGGCAGTTATAGGCAAATTTTGAAGAATTTCCTTAAGAGAGATAACTAGTTACCTATTTAATTTTTACAGGTTGAGGATTTTGGTCATTATGGTCAAGGAGTGCTGATTTATTCACACTAGATAAAGCTGGCAGCAAGAAAAATCAAAAGCTAAGGTAAGTTGGAAGTTAACTGGCTATAATGTTGACTGGTGGCCTGTAAAAGGAATAATGCCTAATTTGGGGGGTAGGTGCTGTGCAGTGTCTAGCACATTATTCCTTTGTAGTGTGAAGTTAATTTAAACAACCTTCATTGGTTCAACCATGCAATGTTAGCTGTTGAATATGGGAAGCTTGTTAGGACTAGAATGCTCTCAATAAGCTATTACTACTTGGAGTAATGTGGCTAGCGTTTAGGTATGTAAGCAAATTTTAATTGTATGATGTTCAGGCACCCATGAATTTTGTGAAAGGACACCCTTTTTATTAGTGCCTGTTACAGTCCAGTCACAATACAGATTGACTGAAGGGACAGTTGAAGCGCAACTATAACAAGTTTAGAGTTTGAGTAACAACTTGATTGGTATGACAGGTCATTTTAATATTGCCAAAGTGATGCATATGGGAAGTGTAATGGGCATATTTATGGCTGCTTTTTAGAGCTTGTGATTTAAAGCAGTTATTTTTGTGGTCAGTTATGGCAAGAGTATTTAAAGAATAGAAGGGGGGTTAATTTCTAGCAAAAAAAAAAACTATCTTGTGAACTAATCACATGCTCTTCATTTTCCAGAGTTGTTGAAGCAGAAGAATGCTGATTGTCCATAAGGCACGACAGTTGCATAAGCAGTACCTATCAGTTGGTTTGGTGCAGGCAATAGATCTTTGCCTTCCAGGCCTCATGGATCTGAGGAAGGGGAAGGTATCAGTGTTGGTTGGCACTCTTAATTAGGGAGTGGTAGTTACTTAAAATAAGTAATTGACCAGATGAAGAAAGGGGAGCAATTAAGGAAATTGGTAAGTGGAGGTAGGAAGTTCTTGTGGTTCTTTAGATTTTTCCAGCTTTGGCTTTCATTTTCTTTAAAGTCATAGAGGGACAACTCCACAGTTTAAAACTACGTAATTATCACTGGCAGAATGTTGAAATTAGGAAAAAATGGGAGGCATAAGTGGTAACTACCCAGTGAAGTGTCTGATTTTTAGCAACTGAAACATTTTCTGGTGTTTATCCAGAAATGGAATTTAGTCTTAAAACTACAAGGGAAGAGAAACATCTGGAAGGTAATTGGACACATTGCTAAGATGATCAAAAGCACACTTACAAACTGGAAACAATTTGGCCAGTTGGCTTTTGTTTAACTGTATTGTTTTGTAAGCCTGCTTTATCCCCACCTCCGGTCCTAGGAATGGAGATACAACTTTATATAATTTGTTGCATTGAAGACAAGAGCCAGTGCTATAAAAGCTAATGTTCTCAAAGGAAACAGATTTGAGTTGTTGGGTTAAAAGATCTAACTTGACCGTGTGACCTTTTTTTACTCCTAAAATATCAGCACTATCATGTTTAACATTTGCAACTGTGGAAAGTAATCCCAAAATTTAACCCTCCTTTGACAGGCTCTTCTAATCAGATTAAGAGGGTATTGACCAAATTTAAATAGCTGTTGCACTCAACATGGCTGTCTTCCTCAGTCCTGTAATCTAAATTACTGGGTTTATGTTTCTGAAGACCTTTTGGCTCTTGATTTTTTTTGATATCTTGAAGATAGTGTGGAACCATAGAGATTGAACATAGTGAACATGAATACTAAATTACGTGTGCTTAAATGACCAGACAGCTGTTTGGCATATAGTTTACTGACCCAGCAGACTTAATTCTGCTCCTGTTGGGAAGAAAATCCAGTCTTGGTTATTCTGGCTTTATACTGATTGTAAAAGAAACTGATAATAGAAAATGTCTTCCTTGTTTAACTGTTAGTTGAATATATAATTTAGGTAAATAGGTCACTTTTCTCATTTTGGAATGTTTTGTATTTGAAACTTAATAAAACATAACATGCATTTATTTTTTTGTGTGGTGCTGGGTCCTTTTAAAATTTTTTAAAACTGAGCATTCTCCATACTGCTAAACATCTTGTGCCCCCTCCCCCAGGTTAGTTCTCATGCACTGTTAGCACTTGAGCAGTTGCCAGGGAATGTAGAGAGTAACTGAAGGGCATGTTCCTGAGCCCAGGCCTCCCTTGTTATGGGTGTGAGTTTCAGGTAATTCAGATGAGTTTATTTAATCCTTAACATGAAATTAGATGGGAACAATAACACCAAAGAACAAGAAAATACCAAGAAGGTACTATAATGCTTTTGCTATTTCCTGCTTGGGGAAAAACAGGTCAGTTGACACAGCTTGGCAGTGAATTATACTTTGGACCAAGTCCTTGAGCTATGTTAAATCAGCATGCAATTGGTGTGCTTCTGTATAAGCAACTTATTCTTTCAGCCAGTGTTCTTTCTAGACACATCTGACTCCTTGACTCACTTTTTACATTGTCATATGACAGCAATGTCCTATTTAAGGGAAAATGGTGAAGTGATAAACAGTGCTTCACAAGTGGGGGTTGGGGGGCACTATTCCTGAGGGACCTTAGGCAAGGGCAGTTTTTACTGTTTTGGGCAACACAGAAACGAAAGCCAGGTTGGTATATGTTGGTTTCTGTGACATGTTAAGTGCAGGCTGACTTAAGTTTAGATTCATGGGGCATCCCCTACTTTGCAGGTCCTGATATGTGAGGGTATTGCTTTTGGGTTATGTAGCCAGTTGAACACATCTTGTCACATGCGAAAGGAATGTTACACCTTTCTCTGTCATCCTGTGCTCAGCTAAATTGTCATTCTGCAAGTAACCCCATCTCCATGCCAATTGTTACAAAAACCTCAGTATCCGTCCTATCAATTTTGGTTCCCTGAAGAAACTTAAGACATTCATATTAACAAGCTTGATATTTACAGATTTTGTAGATGTTTTAAGAATCTGAGTCTGAAATGTTCAGGTTTACACCAGATGTACCATGTGATTTGGTAAGAGCAGAGAACATTGGCTATCGTCACACTAAGTTACCTTGTACTTTAAGAAGGTGCTTGGCCTCAAAGAGGTTGTTCTGGAACATCTACAGGCAACGAAAGTTGGGACTTGTATGAGGCTGGCTTTCAGCAGAATGGCTTACTGAGATAAGCACCACGCGTACGAGTGTAGTACAGTTTACTTATTGATGGGAACCCGGGCCTTTTCCAGGTCTCGGCTGTTATGAAGTTGATAGGAATGTTCTGCAAGTTTCTGTGTGCACAACTAGAGATGAAAACACTTGTAAAATTGCTAGGTCATAGGTTAGAGTTATATTAAAAGAAATTGCCAGGCATTTTACCCAAG
Source organism: Talpa occidentalis (assembly GCF_014898055.3). Lineage (NCBI taxonomy): Eukaryota > Metazoa > Chordata > Mammalia > Eulipotyphla > Talpidae > Talpa > Talpa occidentalis. The sequence goes on from NW_023601543.1 coordinate 10,248,001, forward strand.
TAATATTTCAGCCACCAGCCGTGTAAATTAGGGTTATCCCACACCCTCAGCAGTATTTTGTATTTACAAATCAGCCATCATCGTGGGTGCATTGTATTTTGTTGTGGTTTAAATTTACTTACCCCTTAAATTATGGAATATGTGCTCAATGGAATACTACTTAGCTACTTCAAAAGATAAAATAGTACCTTTGGCACAAAATGGGATGGGTCTTGAGGTGATTCTGCTAAGTGAAATAAGCCAGACAGTGGAAGACGGCACATGGTCTCATTTGTGGGATAGAAACCAGAGAGCAAACCGGGCACAGCAATAGCTCTTGGACTTAAAAATACACTGATTATCTGAGAGGATGAGGTAAGGGCAGGTGATGGGTTTGGCACTGGAGCTCTGGTGGAGGGCATGGCAAGTTCACATGTAGAGATGTGAAGTCGTGCTCCCAAATTAACGCAGGTATGCAATACAGTGGTAAGTCAATAAAACCTACATTTACATATCCCTGATAAATGAGTAGCAGCACTTATATAATTTAAAAATGAGATATTTACAGTGAAATGCAGCATGCTCAAGTGTTTGATTAGTCTTAAAAAGATAGTAAACCATCTTATCAAAATGGTGAACATTTCCTTCCAGAAAGTTCTGTGTGCCACTTACCAGTCAATAGCTTATCCCCCCACACACACACAGCAAAGGGTTATCTTTCAACTTGTTTTTGAGATACATGTATGAAGTATCACTTTGTACATGTATCACTTTGTTCCTCTTATTGTAGAGCAGAATCCCAATGTATATGGTGACTAGGTGGTACATTCTATCAATGGACATCTGGGCCGTTTCAGTTTGGGGCTATTATGAATAATGTTGCTGTGAATATTCCTGTACAAGTGTTGAACATAATTTTTCATTTGTTTTTGGATAAATATCTTGGCGTTTAACTAATGGAGTGATAGGGTAGATGATAGACGTTTGACTTTTAAGTAGCTGCCAGGTAGTTTTCCCAAAGCAATGGTACCATTTTATGGCCTTGTAGCAATTTATGAGAGTTCTGGTTGCTTTCCAACATTGGCTGTTTTACCTAATTCATTTCAGCCGTTTTAGTGAATGGGTGGGGGTGGTATCACATTGTAATTTTAATTTCCATTTCCTTGATGACTAATGTTGCTGAACATTTTTTAAAAATTAACTTTATTTTGGGATGATTTAAAATTTATGGAAACATTGCTTGGATAGCATAGAATTCCTATATATCCTTCACCCAATTTGCCCTAGTATTAATTGTACATAACTTTGGTAAGAGATTGGCATTGGTACCTTACTAGTAACTGCACTCCAGACTATTTCACAAGTTTTCCTCTACTGTTTCCATGGCCGTCCTTTCACTTCCAGGATCCTAATCCATGGGGCTACATGGCAGTTCACATTGCGTAGCTGCTCGTGTTCATGTAACCATCTGTATATCTTCCTTCAAAAACTGTCCAAGTCTTCTGTCCATTTCAAATTATTATAGAATTTATGTATTCTGGATTCAAGTTCTTGGTTAGATACATGTACTGTGAACATTTTCTCCCAGTCTGTGTCTTGCCTGTGTTTTCTTCTTTGTCTTGATAAACAAAATCTAATAAAAAATTTCAGGGTTGTTGCTTCCTGTGACCTATGGAAATTTTGCCCACTGAAGTGATAAAGGTTTTTTTTTTCCCTCTTCCACAAGTCTCACAGTTTTAACTTGATTTTTTTAAACATTTTTAAAAAAGATTTGTTTATGCATACAAGAACTGGGGTGTAGGCCAAGGGTGTGTGTGTGGGAGGGGTGTGTGTGAGAGAATTCCCCAGAGACAGAATGGGGAGCAGAACAGGTGGATCTGCTGAAATACACTGCTGAGGGGAGCAGCGGGGCGAGACAGGAGAGGTCTGCTGTGCCGTGTGGGGTCAGCTCTGTGGCCGGGGATCAAACTCATGCCACAGCTTGATAGCACTGAGACTTTAACCTCTGCACCACCAGAGAGGCCCCTTAACTTGATTTTCTTTTTTTAATGGTGAGGTGTAGTAGTTGAAATTTTATTTTAAAACAATATAGATGTCCATTTATTCTAGCAGATTTTGTTAAAGACTTCCATTTAGTTACCTTGTTTCGTAGGAGCCAATTATTCTTAGTACTTAAAAAAAAGTCTAATCTTGATTGTATAGCTTTTTTTTTTTAATAGAGGCATGTTTATTTATTTGTTTGTTTGTTTGCTTTATACATGCACTGGGTACAGTCAGAAGCGCGGGAGGGTGAGAGAATTCACCAGAGCCAGAGTGGGGAGCAGAGCAGGCAGAAGGACCGAAGTACACTGCTGAGGGGAGCAGCGGGCGGCAGGAGAGGTCTGCGTGTCATGTGGGACCCTCCTCCGGTGGCTGGGGAGCAGCCGGGGATCGAACCGGCGCCGCAGAGGCCACGGGCAGCTTTGCAACCCAGCGCTCAACCGCTGCGTCACCGGGGAGGCCCTTGATTGTATAGCTTTATCAAAAGTTTTCTAAAGGTATTTATAGCTTTCGGTGATTATTTTTATCTCCTTAAAGATATTGTTCTTTTGTTCTAATTCAAGCTACCATCTTCCATGTTCAAGGCTTTCCTCAAGTGCTTGTTATCAGAGTGGGGGGATTAACATGAACTCTGAGGCCTTTTCCACTCTGAGCTTCACTGTGAGAGCTGTTAGCTGGGGAACCCCTGAAGCCAATGCCTTTAGATTTTCCCTCTTGGCTTAATCAGATTCCTCAAGGAAATATTGGCCAAATTCCTGCTTTGAGGGTCTAGGTTGTACTTACTAGCTCAAGATGGAAGGTGGACTTTTCCGTGTTGGTGGGAGATGACCTAGCCTGTGTGCCTGCGTGTGTAATATCCACCCCCCAGCTCCAGCACTGCCAGAGCATGACCCACCTCCCGCTGGTATACCGCCCTCCTCTGTCCTACCATGGTGTACAAGTGGACAGTGATCTTCCCAGAGCAATAGTTAGGGAAGGAAAAGAAAGGGCTCAACTTTCTCTCCTAGCCATTCCTCTGTTTAATGCTGCCATTTTAGACCACTCTTCCCTGCCCCGGACTTGCCCTCTCCAAGCTCTAGGGGTTTCTTAGTTCTGTCCAGGTTATCCGAGTTCAAATTCCAGCTCTGGTATTACCAGCTGTGTCACCTTAAGTTACAGCCCTCTCTATGCTTACTTGCTCACCTGTAAAAGGGGGGTAATGATAGCATATACTTCATAGCATGAGCTGGGAGGACTAACCTGGTAAATGCTGTGGAAGTAGTAGAGTGTATAATTATCTGTCAATTTTCCTCTCATGTCATTGTCAGGGATGGGATGGGGGGGGCAGCTCCTTATGTTAGATCTGTTCTTGTCAAGGACTGAAAGTTCCTGCTATAAGCCAAGTTTCTTCCTTTTTCTCCTGAGTGAGTCATAATGCTCCATCTTTTGTACATTATAGACATTAGTCCACACAGTGCCCTTCTCATTTTCACTTTTTAGTCCCATTCCCAATCCCATTCACCTGTTGCCCAGTGGCAACCATTTCAGGGCATTTAATGTAAATCTCTTTGTGTTCTGTGTATGGGAGTTTAATAGGCTTATATTTTTAATTTACTTAATGGTGTGGTGTTGTGTTATAGTATCTCATGTTGCTTATAACTTGTCACCATGTTTGGTTTTTTTTAAAGGTTTATTTATATATACAGGAACTGGGGTACAGGCCAGAGTTGGGGGGGTGAGAGGATTCACTAGAGAGAGTGAGGAGCAGAACAGGCAGATTGACTGAAATGCACTGCTGAGGGGAGCAGCAGGCGAGACGGGAGGTCTGCTGGGCCATGTGGGTAGCTCCCTGGCGGGGGACGAAACTCATGCTGCAGTGGCTGCAGATAGCTTCATAGGTTGCGTCTTAACCCCTTGCGCCACCAGGGAGGCTCTTGTCACCATGTCTTGAAGACTTACGCATGTTGCAAATATATGCCCAGACCATTGCTTCTCACTACAGCTCTGTATTTGATAGCATGTGTTCCTCCATAGTTTGCCTTTCACTCCCCAACTTGGGTGCATAAGTTATTTCTTTCCTTGGTTGTGGTGGCTGCCTGGAGCATACTGAGATGTGACCCTGGTTATAGATCTAGTGGCTGTTGGAGAGGGTTGTAGAGGGTCCTAAGAAGATTACTGTCCCCTTTCACAGGAATCTGCCCCAGGGAAAGTTATCGCAGAGGTCTAAAGCAGAGGAAAGCTTGTATGTATAGACTTTGCCAGGCAAATTGCTTCAAACTGTTAAGGGGTGCTCAGACTGACTTGAGGCACTAGGTTTGTCAGTTTCATCCAGGTACAAACATGTCTCCATTCCAGGTTTCAGGGTTCCATTATCAATCAGTGCCCTTTTACATGATAAATTTGATGGGACTGAATTGAACTGTCATTGTAATTCAGCATCTTGTACAGTTGATTTTCGAAAACATCAGCCCTGCCACTATAAGAAGTGAGGTTTTTCTGGGGTTGTCATGGAAGCTCTTTGAGTCTCACTTGGTGACCTCAGCTGAGGGTTAATAAAGTTTGTGAATTTTTTCTTTGTAATCACTTGAATGAACTCAAAAGAATCCTCTGAACACATCCTTCCCAGCCATGACCATCCCACAGCTGAGCGTGAGTCACATGGGCTCCCGAAGGACATGTTCTGTTGGCACTTCACGCACATAGGGGACAGCTTGTTCGCTGTGGTGCCCCCGCATGCTGTGGGTCATGAACATGCCCTTTTCCACTTGCAGGGAGCACTGTGCTCAAACCCAGAGGCGTAACAAACCCATCCCCAAAGCCTACTTTGTGGCTCTGTCTTCAATTGCCACTCCAGGTCAATTCAATATTCCTTTGGGTTCGACCAGGAGAACTTTAAACTGGGAAGGTTTGATGTAAAAAATTAGCATGAAGAGGAATAATGAAGACTAACAAAATAAAAAGTAATGAGAATCCTTAATATAGAATACCAGATATAAACTAACAGAACAACATAAGACAATATATAATAACCACTACTCCTAAGGCCATGATGGAGTATTCGAGGAAGACCAGTGCCCACGGGCTGTGATAGAGGGCCCAAGGAAGAGCCCTTCCCCACCTGGGAGCAGAAATCTAGACGTTGCTGGAGAGGTGTGGCTGTGGCCTATTGAATAAGAGAGAATCACTGTGGTTCTGGACCCATAGAATTTGCTAGAAAGTTATCATCTAGGGTACTAGAGAAAGCTGCTCGTCTGAAGCTATCTCAGCATTGGTGCTCTGCTCTAAAACTGCCAAAGGGGGTCTCGGGGAAGCTGCTGCCTACTGCACAATGCAGGTGACAGAGCTGGAGAAGCTTCCCTTGCTGGAGAAGCACCTGCCACACCACCCGCCTATGCAGAGAGCACCGGCAACAGCAAGCAAGAACCTCTTTCCTCCTGCAGTGTCTCCAATGCCCTTTTCTGACAATATCTGATGTGGCCTTGTGATACCATAAGCTGTCACGGGGGCTTCATCCCCAGTTCCTGAAACAGCTCCGGAGTGGTAACGGTGAAAAGGGCATCTTTTGTTATATTTGTCTTTTGTCTCCAGTTCCTGAAATAGCTCCCTCCAGAGTGATAAAGGTGAAAGGAATAGCTTTCGTTTTCATGGCAACTCCCTTTCCAACCACCCCAGAGTTGACCTTACTGAAGTTACGTTTGGCTCCCGCACTCAGAAGGACGAGGGTGCTGAGGAGAATAACTGTCCTCTGTGATTTCATATTGTTGGAGCATTGACTGGGTGTTGCAGCTTTCTGTAAGAATGTCTGTAGGGTCACTCCTTTGGAAATCTGTCGCTGAACTGTGTTCCTGAACTATGAAACATGGAATATTTCAGCTAAGGAAGAGTTTCTCTTGATAATTAACAAATACTGTGGGGAAAAAACCCAAACAAAAAATGAAGTTACTTTTGGAAAGTCCCTAAAGATGAAGGCTGGTTGCCAGAGGAACTAACCATGTGATGAGAGGATGGTAACTTTCCGGCACCCCCACCCCCAATGCATACACAGGGAGGCGAGAGCACTGGAGGGTGAGCTAATCACCACAGCCAATGACTTCAACCTGCTCATGTAACAGAGCCTTCATAGAACACTCTAATGAGAGGGCTTTGGATTGCTTCCTGCCGGTGAACGCGTGGAGCTGCTGGGAGGTGGTTGTGCCCAGAGCTGGTGTGGAAGTTCCGTGCCCCTTCCCTGTACCCTGCCCTATACCTTCCATTTGGCAGCTGCTGAGTTGTAGCCTTTAGAATAAATGAGTGAGTACAGCACGTGACTGAGTTCTGTGGGCTAGCAAATTTCGGAGCTGGAGGAAGGGGGTGGTAGGAGCCCCTGATTTATAGCCTGTCAGTCAGAAGTGAATGGCATCTTAATAGGGATCAGTCTTGTGGGACTGAACCCTTGATGTGTGGACTCTGACGCTCATTCCAGGTACTAGAACTAAACTGAGCTGTAGGACACCTAGCTATTGTCAGCATTGGTCAACATGAGGAAAAAAACCCACATATTTGGCCAGAAATATTACGAGGAGTCGTCCAGATAGAAGAAACAAGTTTTCCTATTACCTAATGTTGTGCCAGCTGGCAAAGGAAAAATAAAGGGCTCAGCTTCATTTTCACAGAGCAAGCAAAAAGAGTGAACTTGGAAAGGAGAGACAATAAATTGGTAACTCGTAGGAAGGGTAATGCTGACCTCATAAAATGAATTAATAAATATTTTCTCCGTTTTCTGAAAGAGTTTAATATTGATGTTATCTTTTCCTTCAATATCTGATAGAATCTACTAATGAAATCATCTGGGTATGGAATTTTCTTTGTGGGAAAATTTCCCTCTTATTGATAGAGGTTTATTCAGGTTTGTTTCTTTTTGTGACAGTCATAGACAGGATGGCAAAATGGCCCCCAAATTGCCCTCCTGCATCCTCTCAACTGTGGCTATGATGTTGCACCCACGATTATGTTGTATGACATAGTAAAACTGATTTTGCAGATGTAATTAAGGTCACTTATCAGTTGACTTTGAATGAATGAAAAGGGAGTGTAAGGGCAGGAATGGGCACAGAGCAGGTTTTCTATGACTCCAGCAGACGGGTGAAGGAGTCCTGGAGCCCTCAGTGGCTTTTGCAGGCTTTTATTGGGATTTACCAGGCATATGGCAGGCAGGGGGGCTGGGGGTCCGGGACGCTGGCAGGCTTCCCAGCCCCCAGCAAGCCTTCACTCCATCTGGGCTCTCCGGCCTTCTAGCATTCTCTCTCGTCTATCGTGGTTCTGCTTCTGCTACTGCTTCTCTTTTGCTGGCATCCCCGTGATGCCGCCCTTAAAAACCCCAGTCTTAGCCCAGGTGAATCCCATCTACCTATGCCCACTCCCTGCTCCAGGTGCCCGCCATCAGGCATGCATTCAGGACCCCAGGGTTCCGTCATCCATCCTTTGGCGGGAGGGCAGAAAAGCCTGATACTTTTTACCTTACCCTGCCCAGCCCAGCCAACACCTTGATTGTAGCCTTATGTGACCCCAAGTAGAGAACTCAGTAGGACTCACTTGGAATTCTGACCAACTCTTCTCCCCAGATTTCTATTTGAATAACTCCCTCAACTCCCTCAGGTCTTTGCTCATATCTTTAAAAAAAAAAATTCATTTCTTTATGTACACAAGCACTGGGTACAGTCAGAAGCGCGGGAGGGTGAGAGAGTTCACCAGAGCCAGAGCGGGGAGCAGAGCAGGCAGAAGGACCGAAGTCCACTGCCGAGGGGAGCAGCGGGCACAGCAGGAGAGGTCTGTGTGCCATGTGGGACCCTCTCCTGGTGGCCGGGGATCGAAATGGCACTGCAGATGCTGCGGGCAGCTTCGCAACCCGGCGCTCAACCTCTGCGTCACTGGGGAGGCCCTTTGCTCATATTTTAACCGCCTCAGTGGGGCCTTCCCCACCTGACATATTTAATGTTGCAATCTGTCCACCCCATCACACCCCATGTCCAGCATGCCTGAACTCCATTACTCGCTCTAGTGTTTTTCCCATAAAGCTCTTACTACTCTCTGGCATACCGTATAATTTACCTGTTATATGCATTATTTACTTCTGTCTTCACCCATTAGAAAATAATCTTCATGAGATAAGAAACTTTACCTGTTGTGTTTATTGATGTATCCCAAAAGCCTAAAAAAAAAATCTGCAGGCAGTATGAGCTCAACAAATATGTGTTCAAGGCCTCCCTGGTGGTGCAGGGGTTAAAGATAACACTATCAAGCTATCGCCAGTCATTGCAATACGAGTTCGATCTCCTGCCTCGCCCGCTGCTCCCCTCAGCAGATTATTTCAGTAGATCTGCCTGTTCTGCTCCCCACTCTCTCTGGTGAATCCTCTCACCCCCCCCAGACCCCCCGCACCTCTGGCCTACACCCCAGTTCTTGTATGAATAAATAAATTAAAAAAAATGTGTTCAATGAATGAAGAGATTTTCTCCTCATATTTATTCTTCCAAAAATGTCTCTGCTTAACACACTTTCATTATTTTGCATTTATCCCACTAGACTGCTACAGGACCACCCCGAAGGAAGATAGCCCACTGCTTTGAAAATAATTGCATTCAACTCCAAGTATAGAATCTATGGGATCTTATCTCCCTATTTTCCAACATATGGATTGAAAATATTAAAGTTGTTCCTGAAAATTCTATATAAAGTATTGGGAGGAAACAAGGGCATGATATAGCCAAGGACAAAATTCTAGTGGAGAAGCGTCGACTGGGTATCAAGGGTGTGGGGCTCTGCAGAGTGATGAATTAGATCCAAGGTTATGGTAAAACATCTGAAGTTCATTGTCAGGACCGCGATAGTACAGGAAGGGAATGTGGAAGGTGCATACTGGACCCTGAACAGAATCCTCACCATGGATGGTCTCGCTAGGACATCAAGTAATGGCAGGTCTATGAGAAGCCTTGTCACTGGTGACAGGACAGGCTACAAGCCCTGCTGTTTCAGCTGCAACATGGAAGTGGCTCTAAAGTTCAACATTCTGATGTGAAAGAATCAGGCACAGTATGAAAATCCTTGCTTGCCACCTGTGTCTCCTCCTCTTTTATTTCTCCAACCCCACTTTCTCTTACCTCTGTTAAACTCAATCACGCCTATGCAGGAAGGCCTGCGTGGATAGAAGCAACTCCCGTCAGCAATGGGTGCCCTCCGCTATTAAGTGAAAGACAAATTCAATCAGAAAGACGCCTGGGAGTAGAATGGTGGTTGCCAAGAACTGGTTGGGGAGGGAGAATGGAGAATTATTGTTTCATGGGGACAGCATTTTAGTTTGGGTAGATGAAAAATCTCTGGGGATACATGGTGGTGATGGCTGCAGAAGAATACGAATACACGTAGCTCCGCGGAGGTGGACACTTCCACGGATAAGATGGTAAATTTGTGTCAGTGTACTTTTACTACAGTGATTTTTCTTTCAGTAGTCAAAGAATTCAAGTGAGGTCTACAAGCCTTGCTTGGGTAACTGCTCACAAGGCCACCCATGATATTTATAATGATCTTCTTAAAAGTTCCCTTTACATTTCCTTTTAATTCAGTTAATAGTGTTAGTTTACTTGGTGGTATGACCTAAAACTTCATTCCTGGGTGATCTGACCTGTGCGTTCTAGGAATCATCCTTTAACTTAAAAAAATGTTTTTTTAAAAAATTGAAGTGAAACACAGAGCTTCTACTGACAATGATGGGGTCGTTGGAACTGCACCTGCCATCCCACCTGTCAGACTGGACAAGCTAGAATGAGGCACGGCGGGTTGAGCGCAGCACGGTGCTGGCTCGATTTCTGCCCGGCCAGAGAGATTCCCACAGGGCACTGCAGACCTCTCCTGTCTCGCCCGCTGCTCCCCTCAGCAGTGTATTTCGGTCCATCTGCCTGTTCTGCTCCTCCCCACTCTGTCTCTGGTGGATTCTCTCACCCTCCCGTGCCTCTGGCCTGTACCCCAGTGCTTGCATAAATAAATAAATCTTAAAAAAATGATTAAAAAAAAAGAATGAGACAGCCACCTTCGGGCATTGGACAATGAGTGTTACAGCAGTCCAGTCCCTGAGAAAAGGGAAACAGATATTCTCTAGTTCTTTCTCTGGGGAGGTTTTCTGAATGCAACCAGAGAGGAAGAGTCTAAGTTTTGCAGGCCAGGGGGCGAGAGGATTCACCAGGGACAGAGTGGGGAGCAGAACAGGCAGATCTACTGAAATACACTGCTGAGGGGAGCAGCGGGTGAGACAGGAGAGGTCTGCTGTGCCATGTGGGTCACCTCCCTGGCGGGGATCAAACTCAGGCCTTTGTCGTGATAGTGCTGAGACTTAACCCCTAGGCCACCAGGGAGGCCCCTACTTCCCTCTTAATACTGCTTTTACTGCATTCAGTAGGATCTGGTAGCTTTTCTCTTCATTTTCTTTGGTCTCCAGGTAGTGTTTTATTTCTCCTTTGATTTCTTCATTGACTCAAGAGTTACTGAAAAGAAGTCTTTCAGCAAATGGCGCTGAAGCAATTGGACATATATAGGCAAAAAAATTATCTTTGACCCAAAACTCACAAAAATTAATTGCAAATGAATCTCAGACTTAGATATAAATTGGAAAAGTATCTATCTAACAATCTCATCTCTATTCAGAGCAAAGATGAAGTCCTTTTCCTCCTTGTCATGTGTTAGGATGAAGTTGATGGAACGTGAGCGTAGAAAGATTTAGGATGGAAGGTCTCAAAAGGACAAACACCAGAGGTGGGGGGTAGGGATGATTAAGGAGTCAAACTAAACGAGCTGTGGAAATTTCCAGTAATCTAAGGTGTGGTCTGAAAAGATTATTGAGGTTGGGGCAGAGAGGATTATCGATTTTCAAAGACCAACCCACTGACCCCAAGGCAATAGGTTGTACAAAGGAAAAAATTCCCCCAAAGAACACAATAGAACACCCCACCCCCGCTCTGGCAAAAAGCCACTCTCCTGCCCGCCTGTGTCTCTGCAGGCATCTCTCTTCCTTTTTTTCTCTCAATAAACTTGCTGTGCTGATGAATGGGAACATCTGGTGAATTTTTTCTTGGAGGGACCGAAGAACCCCACACACAGAACCCCATTATCTGATCCTTCTTGTCCCCTAGACACCTGGGGACCCTCAACACCAAATTTCTACCCTCTTTTCCCTAACCAGTGACGGAACCGGTGCGATCATTGTAGCTCCCCAAGCACGTTATTTACACTGATTGTTTCCCTTTGCTAACCCATCTGTTGCTGTTTTGTGACTATTCCAAGAATCCAGAGGGATGGGGGTGGGGCTGATTTTCCCTTCAGACAGTGTCAGTTATCAGGCTCAAAGGGTTTGCTGCTTAGGTGCATGGGCCGATTGACCAGTCCGACTTAGGGATTTGTGACAGTTTTATTACTTTAATCGAGTAGGAGACAGAGGGGCAGCTCCTAAGCTACCGCGCCACCTTCCTAAAGTGAGTTAGACTTTTTATAGGATTCTTGAGGACCCCGAGGACACCCGAGGGTCCTTAGTGTCGCTCAAGAAAAGACTTTCACGAAGCACCAGGCTAGAGCCAGCAACAAGTTTATTAGGAAGCCATAGGACAGAGAATTGCAAGTAGCAGCAGGCGTCTCGGGACTGCAGGAGAGCTGCCCTGAGCGGTGCAGGGGGAGGTTTTCAAGGATTTTTCTTTCTGGCTTCTGAGGGGTCCCTGCTCATTCTGCATACCTTGCTCCCATCCCTCTTTCCAGTTCGGGGACTAACTCAAACTCCCCTCCCTCCTTCCCTCTTTTGGAGTCTGGGGGAAACTGTAGTTAAGGCTCTTCCCAGGCCTCCCAGACCTGCCAGACCTTATCTGGTCCTTGAAACAGAGCAATAGGCCCAGCTGGACTGCGGGGTGGCAGAGATGCAGATGTGCTCCTCGGGGGGCTGGGGGACCCTGCTTCTGCCCCTCCCAGTATTATTGGTATTTGGACAGGATGGGGGCAGGATGGAATGTCCGGAATCTTACTTCTGCAGGCCGTGTCATTTTATGATGAGATCTTGCCTGAGGAGGGATGGCATGTTCTGAAAAAGGTGGCCAAGATCTCTCTTGGGCAGGAATTTCATTATTCAGATGGATGTTAATAAACCTAAGGTGATGTCAAGTCACCAGAGTCCTCTCCGTACAAGTTGCCTTAGGGTTTAATCTTGGGTTGCAATGAATGCCGAAGTCTTAACTAAAGAGCTTTAAGGGCCTTCCTGATGAAAAAAGTTGCTTTGTAAGCTTTCTGCCATCTGGGTAACACAGTTACATATATTGATACACATATTGTATCACACATACTGCAAGGTTTTACTTGGACAAAATGTCCAGAACAGTCAGATTGATAGAGACAGGAAAGTAGTTGTCCCAGTCTTGTGATGGCAGCAGGGAACTTATTTAACAGTAAATTGGATTTTATTGGGGTGATGAAAATATTCTAAAATGAATTTATGGTGATATTCACACAACGTGGTAAATCTGCTAAACCATTGAGTTGTGCATTTGCAATGGGTAAAATAGGCATCAATGAAGTATATAATAAAAGCTGGTGAATGCTAAGGGTGTGTAGTAGTTACTGCTGTTCTATGTAGATTTCTCTCTGGCAATATTGGGATTTATAATGAGAACTATATATTGGCTTGTCAGAAAAGTAATGACACATTTTTTGCATAGAAAACATAGAAAAAATGTCATGAATTTGCTAGGGAGAAATGATGTCCTGAGCTAATCCCATACAGGCTTTGTGGACTCCACTCCCAGTCCAGACTAAAGCCATCAAGACATTGGGAAAGACAAATCCCATCATCACCAAAGGGAAGGTGGCTGGGACCTGAGGGTGGAGTTAAGCAGCCAGGTTGGGTATAAAAACCAAACACGTGAGCCTTGGGGGTGCTCGCTGTTGCTCGCCTCCTGGCTTGCAGCCAGCTCTGAGAGCGCCATTTTGGGATTCCTGATCGGCGGATCGGGTAGGACTCATTTAAAACTTTGTCTCCCACTTTCCTCCCTGAGCTGTCCATTTCCTCATTTCCCCTTCCTTGTAAATAAACCTTTTATTAACCTTTCGCGTGTGCCTGAAGTAGAGCACTGGTAAGTCCTTTTAAGCGCGCGGGTGAGGACCCACCGCCAGGCACCCCGTTTTGTATCGGGGTTGCTCTACAACAAATTTTCTGACAATCCAATACTTGGACTTTCTCTCCATTTCTGGTGCAGAGTTCCTAAAATCCTTGGGATTTCCTCTTAATGAGAGTACTAAAGGTGTCTTGCTATTCATAACATGTGAGTTTATGCAATTCCACTATAGTAATGTGACAATCACTTTGAGATTTGTATTTCATAATCTGGAAATATAATGGAGTTCTGATTTTTCTCTTCTGTATTTTTCACAGAAGCACTAGTATTCATTTTTTAGCTCCCTCTTATCAGTCCTAAATTTTTTGTAGTTTCTTTTTTTAAAGATTTACTTATTTATTTATGCGTACAAGAACTGGGGTACAGGCCAGAGGTATGGGGGGTGCTGGTGAGAGGATTCACCAGAGACAGAGTGGGAACAGAACAGGCAGATCTACTGACACACACTGCTGAGGGGAGCAGCGGATGAGTCAGGACAGGTCTGCTGCACCATGTGGGTAGCTCCCTGGCCGGGGATTGAACCCATGTTGCAATGGCTGGTGATAGCTTGCTTGATAGTGCTGAGACTTAACCCCTTGGCCCTACCAGGGAGGCCCCCTTTTTGAATTTTTTTAATGTTCAGAAAATTTTAGTTTTACAGAAGAGTTGCAAATGTAGTACAGAGAGTCTCCTATACTCTTAATCATGCTTCCCCTACTAACATCCTAAATAACTGTGGCACTTTCATCAAACTAAGAAATTAATATTGGCATAGTGCTGTTAAGCAAACCACATTTCATTTAATTTCATAAGCAAAATTCTTTACAGGCCATTCCCAAGGAAAAGACTAGAAGATCTCTCTACCCAGCTTTACCAAAAACCCTGTAGCAGTTGGATTTCATAGAGGTAATGCTTGTAAAATGTAAGAGATTTTGTCTCCTTATGGTATGTTTGACCTTTGAATAACCTGAAACCATTCTTAGTTGAAAAGCCAATGCTCCAACACTAGTAAAGACTTCCCTAAGACACATATTTCCCATTGCTGGGAAAGGAGAGCACATTCCCCACAGCCACAGCGGCGCCTTTGATTCCCACCAGATTCACCTCCTCAGAGGCCTAGCCTCACGACAGCAGCCTGATTCCTGACATCACTCTGGATTTCCATCTACATGTGATGGAAAGTTGTTGGGCGATTCAGAGCAGTTGAAGACGATTTCATTTATATTTTAAAAGAATTACTCAGGTTCCTGTGTGCAGAATAGACTGTAAAGGGGGAAAAATAGTATTAGGGACTCCAGGGTGAGGGGTTATTGGGGTATGAAAAGTTGACATCAGTGTAGCCATTTTTATTTTATTTTTTAATTATTATTTTATTTTATATATTTTTTACATCATTTTTCATTTTTGTACAATGTATGCATTTTCATCTGGGTTATAGTCCCCGTGAAATTCCCACCACCCATTCACCCGTGCACCATCACCATAGTCCCTCGTGCTCTTCCCACCCCTGTTTTGATCCTACTCCCTTGTCCCCCCTGCAGAATGTCTCTGGTTTATAGTTGCCTGTTGCCTGTTGATTTTGATTTTTACTTTATTATAGTTACTTTTTTCCCCTGATCCCTTATTTGGATCCTCTACATTCCTCCTATAAGTGAGACCATCCAATATTTTTCTTTTTCTTTCAGGCTTCATTCACTGAGTGTGATCCCTTCCAGCTCCATCTGTGTAGCCATTTTAAAAATGGAGTTGAGGAGCCATAACAGAGAAATGTATTACCTGTCTCAAACTGGGTCCAAGAGCTTTGGGTTGAGCCAAAAGCAATTGTTTTAGGAAGTCATGAAGCAAACATTTGTTTGAGAAGTTATTGGGAAAGAACTGATAATTGGGGATTTTTAGCTGAAGGGTAGAATCAGTTTCCTTTTTCATTCTTTCTAGAGACTCAGACACCAATTACGTATAGCCAAGAAGAGTTTAAGCTTGTTTCCACTAATCAACTCTTTTTTCTTTAACCACTTATCTCATCTTCCTCTTTTCTTCCCATAAAAACCCTGAGTTTGTCCTCCTTGGGCATGTTTTACATTCTCTGCCTGTGTCTGTGTACCCAGAATTGCACTTTGCCTTTTCCATTGCCTCCTGGGATTTTAGGTAATTGTCATGAGTTGAAAGTGAAGACCCAGGTTAAAGACAGGATAATTTAGACCAGGGTGGCAGCAGTGGAGGACGTGAGAGCAGGGCAGGTTCTGGGTTGGGCTTGTGTAGAACTGACAGGACTTTGTTGGTTGCCTTGATATCAGCTGTGAACAAGGAGAAATCAAGTATGACTCCAAGGATTTGTAGACTTGGTGGTTACAGTATTCACACAGATCAATCCAACCCCTTTGCTTCTCATTCTGTTGGGAAGATGTGGGGTAGGGGAGGAAGGGGGAAAGTCAGGTGCTCAGTTTTGGGGTATGTTGATTTTGAGGTTAGATCATTAAAGGGGAGATTCCTAAGTGCTACCAGGCAAAGGGCCTAAAAGTTGTCACTGGACCAGAACCACTCTTGCCAGTTCTGGGTCCAGCCACCCACTGCCACAAAAGGGCCATTGGTGCAGCAAAAGAGGAAAAAAAACCACTTTATTCTAACAAACAGGGTAGAGGGAAGGGGTGAACAAGCAAGGTAGAGGGAGGGGGAGAAGGTCCAGTGCTGATTGACGGTGTGAGGTGAAATTGTAGAGGTTGGCAGCGTGCACAAAGGTCTGCCACTGCTGGGGTCAGGGGCTGAGCTCACCCCCAGCAGCTCCTACAACAGCAGATCCATTGTAAAAGAAAAGAGCTGATTATCTGCCTCTCTTTTAAGGGCTCTCCTAAAATAGCTGCTCTGCTCTACCCCCTTCCCAGCAACCCTTTTGCGCAGGACAGCACAGGTGGAGTTCAGACCAATGCATCACACAGGAATCCAAACCAGCATGGGAGGTGCCAGTGGTCACGAGGCAGATTTTGGCCCCTCATCTGCCCCAGACCACACCAATGTGAGCAGTTGAATATATGAATTTGGCTTATAAAGTTGGGGCTGGAGATTTATAGGCAAGCCTTTGTTCTTTTTATTGCCAAGTAATATCCCAAGGTATGGATATACCACAGTTTAATCACTGACCTGTTGAAGGAAAGACATTTGGGTTATTTCCAGGTTTTGGCTGTGGCAAATAAAGCATTGTGATCACTCATGTGTAAGTTTTTGTATTTCCATTTTTTTTTTCTGGGATAAATCCCCAAGTGTATAATTGCTAGGCTGTATGGCAAATATTTGTTTAGTTTTTAAAGATACTGCCAACTACTTTCCAGAGTGGCTGTGACATTTTATGTTTCTACCAGCACTGTATGAGTGATCCAGCTTCTATACATCCTCAGCTGCATTTGGTGCTAGAACATTTTTGTTTAATTTCAACTCTTCTGATACATGTGTATTATTATCTCATTGTCGTTTTAATTTGCATTCCCTAGTGGCTAATGATATTGAACATCTTGTGCTTATTTGCCATCCACATACCCTGTTTCATGAAATATTTGTTCATGTCTCTTGCACATTTATTATTGGATTTTTTTTTTTACTGTTGAGTTTTGAGATGAAGACCTAGATAGTAGGTGTTTATCAGATATGTGATTTGCAATTTGCAATATTTTATACCTGTCTGTAGCTTATTTTTTCATCCTCTTCAGATGGGCTTTCACAAAGCAAATGTTCTTAATTTTGATGAGGGCTACTCTATTAAATTTTTTATTCTGTGGATTGTGACGTTATTGTCATCAATATATAGCTTCTGAACTTGTCATTATTTCCCTGGGATTAATTCCTCAGGTGACCTTGAAGAAGGACTTTAAGCATGATATAAAAGGCATACATCAAAATGGGGAAAGATTGGTATATTTAGTTAGATACAAAATTTAACATTTTATATAGTAAGTGTTAAGAAATAAGTAGGATTTATTTTTTTAATTTAATTTTTTATTTTTTATATGTATATATTTTTAAAGATTTATTTATTTATTTATTTATGCAAGCACTGGGTACAGTCAGAAGCGCGGGAGGGTGAGAGAATTCACCAGAGCCAGAGCGGGGAGCAGAGCAGGCAGAAGGACCGAAGTACACTGCTGAGGGGAGCAGCGGGCGGCAGGAGAGGTCTGCGCGCCATGTGGGACCCTCCTCCGGTGGCTGGGGAGCAGCGGGGATCGAACCAGTGCTGCAGAGGCTGCAGGCAGCTTCGCAACCCAGTGCTCAACTCCTGCGCCACCGGGGAGGCCCTATTTTATATATTTTTACATCATTTTTCATTTTTGCACAATGTATGCATTTTCACCTTGGTTGTATTCCCCATACAATTCCCACCCCCCTTATTTTGACCCTCCTTCCACCTCCCCCCGTAGTGTGTCTCTGGTTTATAGTTGTTTGTTGATTTTGATTTTTACTTTATTATAATTAGTCTTTTTCCTGGTCCCTTTAAATAAGTAGAATTTATTTATTTATTTTTTTAAAGATTTATTTATACAAGCACTGGGTACAGTCAGAAGCAGGGGAGGGTGAGAGAATTCACCAGAGCCGAGTGGGGAACAGAACAGGCAGACTGACAAAATACACTGCTGTGGGGAGCAGCGGGTGCGGCAGGAGAGGTCTGTGCAACATGTGGGATCCTTGCCCGGTGGCAGGGGAATCGAAATGGGGCTGCAGAGCTTCGCAGCCCAGCGGTCAGCCACTGTGCCACCGGGGAGGCCCAAAATAAGTAGAATTTAAAAGACAAACACTAGCTAGGAAAAAATTTAAGGCACATCTATTATAAAGTTGATATCCTTAATATCTAAAGAGCACTTATGAAATAACAAGAAACAACTGTGTTAGGTCTCATTTTTTGCATGATGTAGAAGATACAATTAAAAATAGACTAAACCAACTTCTATTCACTTGCTTCTATTCACGAATGATTATGTAGTATAGACTTGTCCTCCCAATACAAACAACTAGAGAACTGGACAAAATATATGAAACAACTTTTTTCAAACAATAAGACAACAGCAATGAAGACTTTGATCCCTAGGAGAAGAGAAACAAACAAGGAAGAGCACCATGACCAATCAGATTTTTGCTCTTCATGTATATGGGGTCATCGGATTCGTCCATCATGTGAATGGTCTCGCAGATGGCATAGGTTTTAAACTGGCTATTGAACCTGCCTGTCACCTTGTCAGCCCCAGCCAAGTTCATTTGGATGGATGTTTGGTCTTTGGTGCCTATGAGGAGGTTGCTGGCAGAGTATTTCCAGTCATGAACAGGTCCACGCACTTGTTCCTCACCAATACCACTCCCAAGCGCTCATATCCACTACCAGTCACTCCTTATTTCCCTTCAACCCCACCCCTAGGTGGGTCCTAGCCAACTGCTGTTCTACTTTCTATGTGTTCTTTTATTCTGAACATTTTGAGTAAGTAGAAACAGAATATAACCTGGAAAAACAATTCAAACTGTAACAGAATACTACTAAAAAAGTAAATAAACATACAGTATAAGACCTTTGTGACTGGCTGCTTTTACTTAGCATGTTTTCAAGATTAATTTATGTATCATGACTGAGCAGTATTTGATTATAACGTTTTACCTTTCCATTTGTTAGGACCTGAACATTTGGGTTAATTTTAGTTTTTTGGCTATCATGATAATGCTACTCTGAGTATTTGTGTACAAATGCATTCTTTTTTTTTTTAAAGATTTATTTATTTATGCATACAAGAGTTGGGGTACAGGTCAGAGATGTGGAGGGTGAGAGGATTCACCAGAGACAAAGCAGGGAACAGAAAAGGGAGATAGACCGAAGTACACTGCTGAGGAGAGCAGCGGGCAAGTCAGGAAAGGTCTGCTGCGCATGTGGGTTCCTCCCTGGCTGGCCAGGGATTGAGCTCATGCTGCAAAGGCTGCGGATTGCTTCACAGTGCGGTGCTTATCCCCTTGCGCCACCAGGGAGGCCCTACAAATGCATTCTTATGTGGACTCATACTTTCACTTCTCTTGGGGGCCAACTGGTAGGCCACAAGGTAATGATGTTTGACATTTTGAGACACTGCAAAAAGGTTTTCCACAGCAGCTGCATCATTTGACATTCCCACTGGCACAGGATGAGGGTGCCAATTTGTCCACATCCTCACCAACACTAGTTATTAAGTATCTTTTTAATTATAGCCATCCTAATGCATGTGAAGTAGAATCTCATTGTGGTTTTGATTTGCATTTTCCTGAAGGGCAAAGATGTTGAGCATTTTTTCTTGTGCTTAATAGTTGTGTGTCTCCTTTGGAGAGATGTCTATTCAGATATTTTGCCCATTTTTAGTTATTTGTCTTATTATTGAGTTATAAGAATTCTTCATATATTTTGGATACAAGTCCCTAATCAGATAGATGATTTGCAAATATTTTGTCCCATTCCATGAGCTGTGTTTTCACTGTCTTGATGTTCTTTGAAATACAATTGTTAATTCTGATAAAGACTAATTTATCTATTACTTTGTAGCTTGAGATCTTGGTGTGCGATAGAATCTGGGTCTCTGTTCACTCTGAAGCTGCATGCCGGACTTGGGCTGCCAGATTCTGGACTGATTTTACAGGAGAGGGAGATAAAAGTATCTTATTTTTAAAAATCAAGAACTAACTTCAGTTTCTTAAAATATACAACAGAATGAATAACAACAGTACAAGAAGATATTCACAACTGACCCTGGTTTAGTATCCACAAAGCATCACAAACATTTACAAGTCAGTAACAAAAAGACATATAACCCAATACAATAGTGGGCAGTGGAAGTGGACAAATATCACCCAGAAGAGGAAATGTGCATGGCCAAGCAACTTATGAAAAGCATGCTTAAACTTAACTTGTAATGAGAGAAAAGTAAATTTCAAAATTAAAAAAAAAAAGAAAAAGGAAAGTAAACTTCACACTCACAAAAATAACATTTTAAAAAATCTGAAATTGCAAGTGACAGCAATGGGAAATCACCCCCTGCTTGTGGGAATGTAATTTGTGTGATCATTTTGGACAAGAATGCCTTAAAGATCCCTATGAGAGCACCTCCCTGGTGGCGCAAGGGGTTAAGTCTCAGTATTACGAAGCTATCAGCAGCCACTGTAGCACGTGTTCGATCCTCAGCCAGGGAGCTACCACATGGCGCAGCAGACCTCTCCTGTCTCCCCACTGCTCCCCTCAGCAGTGTATTTCAGTAGATCTGCCTGTTCTGTTCCCCACTCTGTCTCTGATGAATCCTCTCACCCCCGCACCAGTGGCCTACACCCCAGCTCTCATATGCATAAATAAATAAAATCAATCTAAAAAAAAAATATCCCTAAGAGGTTCAGTACTAGTTGTAGTGGTAAGAACTGAACAAACTGGTAAGTTGTGGTGAGAAAATGCAATGTTTGAACTCAGGATTTAGGAGACAGAGTAGTTGTGTGATGGCAAAGCAGAGGTGAGAGGTTGCAGGTGGTTGGTTGATATGGGAGCGTGCTCATTGACAATGTAGTGTGTCAGCCTGGGCAGAGAAACCACAGAATAATTTGAACAGGAAACAGTTAACAAAGAATACTTAATGACAACAGGGGATCGGAGTAATGAGGGACTGGCCAGCAAGAAGTCAAGGGAATTGTAAAAGAATATGGGAATAACAGATATAATATATAATAGCAGACAATAGAAAAATAATATATCCCAGTCACCAACCCTAGAGCTGTGACAATGCCCCCTTCCACCCATGGCCTTCACCAGGCCTTGCTGGAGAAGTTGCTAGGCTGCTGAGTCAGTGGAACTTATGGGACATCCGCCCCTGAAACTTGCTGAAAATGTGGCATTTTAGGGTGTTGGTTTCCCAGCCACAGGGGAGGTGTCTCACCAGAGACACTTTGTAACAGAATGACCCCATGGTGGTATCAGGGAAGCTGCTACCCACTGTGCACTGCTGCAGAAGGTGAGCGCTAGGAAAACTGGGAACTTGGCAGGAGTCTGGTGTGAGCACACAGGAAACAGGAAGTCAAACCCCTTCCTCCTGCAACGTCTCTCCACTACTTGCTACTGATAAAGCTTCATAGCTTGCCAGCTGGCAAAGTAAAACATATTTAAAGGCCCAGGTCCATTTTCAAAGACTAGACATAATGAGCGGGAAGAGGGCAAGGAACTCGCTCTGGCTATGATGCTGCAGTGTTGGTCTTGTGGAAGTTGAAATGACCCAGGTGTTGGCAGAAATTGGGGTAGAATGGAAGGTTCTAATCCATCTTGTTTCTCCAAGTGTGACCTTGGTACATCTGCCTCAGAATCAAGGGATGCGGGAGAGGGGAACTTGAATAATGCAGATTCCTTTGCCACATTGCAGATCTTCTGAACTAGTGTACGGGGTCACAGGGCTCCCAATCTCCCTTCTTTTTTTAAAAAGATTTATTTATTTATGCATACAATAGCTGGGGTACAGGTCAGAGATGCGGGGGGTGAGAAGATTCACCAGAGACAGAGTGGGGAGCAGAACAGGCAGATCTACTGAAATACACTGCTGAGGGGAGCAGCGGGCGAGACAGGGGAGGTCTGCTGTGCCATATGGGTTTCTCCCTGGCCAGCCAGGGATCGAACTTGTGCTGCAGAGGCTGCAGATTACTTCATAGTGCGGTGCTTAACCCCTTGCACCACCAGGGAGGACCCCCAAATCTCCTTTTTAACAAGTGACCCAGTGGATGTGAAAATTTGAAAAATCAATTATGAGTATTTCCAAACCCATAGAAATAAAAGAAAACAGTGTAATAAATACTATTGTATGCACCGTTCAATTTGAATAAAATTAAGATTTACATTATTTCCTGCACATTTTTTAGTTTTAATGGAATGATACCTATGTTGGTGCAAGTTCCACTCATGGCTTTCTCTTGCCTCCTTCCCTCATAAGATGTGTAGTTTGTAAATACTACACCATTAAAGAGGTGCTTTTGGAAAATCACCTCAACTGCTGGGCCAAGGAGTTCATGAAGATGAGCAGGTGGAGGTGAGAAAAGCAGTGACAGCCAGTGGATGTGGCTACCAGGGAGCTGGAGTTGGGCGAGACCTTTGCCCATTTTACTCCTGCACATGTGTCCCTGTGACCTCCAGGCTTTCAGCCTCCTCTCTCCACCCCTCCCAGTTCATCAGCTCCTCTCTAGCTTCACTTGCTTCCCTACCCAGCCTGATTTTTGTCACCCATATGCTTGCTACTATCCCAGAATTCATTGCTTTCTTGACATTTGACCATACCAACCCTAACGTCCAATCTTTACACTACTAAAACTGTTTCTTCCATCTTGCAGAGGTGGCCTTGCCTTTCTGATTTTACTTTATTATGTACAATACATTGCAACAGCCAGTGTCCAGAATGACGCAAATCTTCATCCAGGTGACCTCAGGGGACTCAAGCCTATTTTGGACTAGGCTGGCTGGGTTCCTGAAATCACTCAGGCTTTCTTCTTCGTCAGAAAATGTACATGATGCCTCCACATTACTGCCAGATCTGTTTGAAGAGTACAATTTTGATGTGCAATTGTGAAAACAGTCCAAATGACATATGTGTTTAAGAAGAGAAGATTTGGGAATTTTATTTATCAACACTGGATTTCTTTCTTTTTATTACATAGATTTGACTGTGGGTCAAAAGTCAATGAAAACTTTTGGTTGATTATACTTATTTCGTATAAGTATAATTGCATGAAGCCAAATATTTGGCAGTGAAATCTTTGTTACAGAACTTTTGATAGATGAAATGACATGATTGAATCTGGAAATGATGTTGAGTGAAACAGTCAGACAAAAAGAAGGGACCATAGTATACACTTCCATTTCTTTCATTCTAGAAAAAGCAAACTAATCTAGAGGACTGAATGCAGATTGATGGTTGTCTGGGATTTGGGGGGATGGGAGGGGAGAATGGGTAGGAAGAATGCAAGGACACTTTTGGGGGAGCAGAAAAGTTTAATTTGGACTGAGTATGTGTGGTTGTATCACAGGTGTATACATGTGCCAAAATTTATTAAATCATAAATATGTGCATTTTATAATGTCAATTATATTTCAATCAAAATATAAAAAATCATTAACAAGGAAAAAATTTTGTTGTAAGCCATTAAAACAAACAAAAATCCCTATCATAATCAGGTAGTGTCTGTACCCAGGACTCCGTATGAATTTACTCATTCATTTAGTTCGTGTTTTTAGAAAACATCTACTGTGTACTAGGCTCTCTGCCAGGAGCAGAGTTAAAGACACATAAGGAGGTTAGGTTCTGGTGGAGGAGGCAGAGCAACAAGTAATAATAGTAAAGTGTGATAGGTGTTATGCCAGAAGGGGAAGATTTGAAGACATTCAGTCAGATTATCTAAGATTATTTGGTCGTAGATGGCCCGAAGCTGTGTTGAGAAGGATTCTGATGCTTAGCAGGATCCCATGCAGGAGGGGCAGTGAGGGTGAGTGCCAACCATTTGCCAGTGTAAGGCTGGACTGTGAAAACTGGCTTCTCATACATTTCCCAATAGCATGACAATTTCAACTGGTTCTGAAAGTGCTTGAGAATAGTAAAGCCCTCTTGTTGCACCAGTTATTTTTTTCAGAGCAGCATTTGTGAATGTAAAGGGTTTCTTGTTGAGCAACAACCTTCCAGGCTGGAGTGCAGACAGAGGACAAGTGCTCTTTTGTTCTCAAAAGTTGTTTTCAAGTGTTTTTTACCTGCTTTTGTGTCTGAGTCTCCACTAAGGGGACTGCAGCTGGATTGTGGAGTAGAACCAGGTCCAGAAAAAGAATTGCTAAAGAATGCACGTAAACAGGATGTCAGATGTTATCCTTAGCCTCTTTCCCCAAATATAGTTTTTTGGCTGCAAAGTAAAATGCCATTCTCCCAGCTTCTGCTTATATGCAGTGGTGACCGACAGCAGGCACAATCTTCATTCGCTTGGCACCTTGTCACCATGCAACACAACGTGTTTTGCAAGGAATGATTGTGACAGGCCATCTCTGTGAGATAGGATGAGGACACCGGGTCATTTCTTGGAAGAATTTTCTCGGCCTGCCTCCTTGGAGCCCGTGGTGCCAGCACAGCTCTTCACAAGGCTCAGAGCTGTCTGACCTAAGAGCCAGTTGGCATCTTCCTCCTGACAGGAGCCAGATTTCACTGGGGTTAGACTATTTATTGACAGCATTTCCCCACACTGTTCCCCCCCCGCCCCCAGCAGCTCAGTTCCAAGGTCCCCTCATAACCACTCACCTCTGTTTTCCAAAAGCATTGGCTTCTTGCAGCTGTTGGTTTTGTGTGTGTGTGTTTCTTTTTCTTTTTTAAATCCTGATGAGTTTATCTTGCAGATTTTCAAGGAGAAAACCAGTGATATCCAAGACTTTTCCATTCAGCTTGTGTTGACATGTTTGAGTGATCCCTGGGGTTTTCAAATCCCGTAATTCAAGTGGATTCCTTCCAGTGTGGTCGAAGAAGAGTTGTTGTGAAGCTTTGCTCTGCAAGCACCAGAAGAGAACTCATAAAAAGGAAGCCAACAGCAGATGCAATCGCGGATGTGGCTTAGCCCTTGCAGCTGCCCCAGAGAAGTGTTCGGAGCTCACAATCCCCAGACATGAATCCAGAAGAGCGAATCGTAACATGGCTTATATCCTTGGGAGTTTTAGATTCCCCCAAAAAGACCATCTGTGATCCGGAGGAGTTCTTGAAGTCCTCATTGAAAAATGGGGTAGTGCTGTGCAAACTGATCAACAGACTCAGGCCTGGCTCGGTAGAAAAGGTAAGGGGTTCTGGCGGTGTCCCGGGGATGGCTGCCACCCAGAGCAGCAGCAATGGGACTCCTGGGGCCGCCTGTTGGCCAGGTCCTGTGACTCCTCTGCTGTTGTCTCTTTCTAAGAGCGAGAGCTTCTTTCTTACTGTCCTTGTCATTTGAAATAGTCAGAAAATGAAATGGCCTTTAGTCATCGGCCCTCAAGTATTAGGACAGTAAAGACCTGTCACACTGCTGGTGCCAGGGGACAAGGAAAACACGCATATCCCTAGCTTGCTCTGACATACACACATGTCACCCTCTCTGTGTCTTGAGGGCATGATTTGGACCTGGGCTACATACGAGTCTGTGGACTAGTGTGATGATTTGTAACAGATATTGATGGTGTCTATGGAGAGTTTACCTAAAATCAATGTAGATATTTTCCCCCAAGAAATAAAATATTCATTGAAAGTGAGGCTATTTAGCAACCAGGAAAAAAGAATGCAAAATATCACACAAGGTTTGTTAAAGTAATAGAAACCAAATATATCATTGGACTTCAATGTGTTCAAAGTGAAACTAAGCTTGCTCTCGTTTAAAAATCCAAGATTTTTGTTGGGGCTCTGTGGATAATTTCTAAAGTGGGCACGTAAAGTAAGTGCAAAGGTAGAATCCTACAATTATTTCCTTAAGATCAGCAGGGAATGTGAAAGTGAAGGTCTTTTGCCTTCTTGAACCTGTTTGCATTTTAACTGAACAATCGACTTACCGTTTCTTAAACTTGAAAAACAGTGGTCAGAAGGTGGTTAGATCTCAAGAACTGATGAAATAGAGAGAACAGCAAAGGGGAAAATAGAACTTTAATACATTTTCATGAGGAGGAGGGAGCAAGATACTAACTTGAAAGCAAGAATCAAACTCAACAAAATGGCCTGCGTCGCTTGAATTCACTAGCACCCCACTTTGACAAAAGGCATGAGAACAAGCTTGTAGGTAGAGACGGTGTGGGACTAAAGGTTTGCTGGCATTTGAAATACACACCGACCGTTTAGATTTTTGCCTCACTTCCTCCAGCGGTTATTTGTCTTCCTGAGGTGACAGCAATGTGGCTCCGTGCTTGAAAGCCTAGTGTATCTGGTCGGTGACTGGGGAGTGGGGTCGTCTTGCCCTGGGATGACACTCTCCAAGTGACATTGACCATGTTTCTCTAGTTCTGCCTGGAGCCCCAGACTGAAGCCGAGTGCACCCACAACATCCAAGACTTTCTGAAAGGCTGCGCCGCCCTGCAAGTAGAGGTAAGCTGGCCCTGGCTGCCTTCCTGGGCGTCCTCACTTTTCACTCTGCCAGTGAAGATGGCATGCGGTAAAACACATGGTTCATTTTCACTGTTAAACAGAGCTCGAGTCTTACGGAAACCACGGTGGAGGGGGTTGGCCCCAGTGGTGACTTGCTAGTTTGTCTTTTCCAGAAATTAGGTCCAAAACACTGCCAAATCAAAATGTAAAAGCTGATAGCCCTGAAAGAGGCTTTCCTGCTGAGGGCAAACGAGAGTGGGGCTGCTTGCTGCAGCCAAAGGGCACGTCATCTCTGAGTTGGGATGAGAGAGAAATCTATTGTCTCGTTTTCCCATTAACATTCTAGAACAGGGGCCTCGAAAAGCTGAGGGAGCATTGCCCTGAGGCTGAGACTTTACATTACACACACAGTTTCTACAGTCCATGATTTTATATTATATGAATCCTTACAGTTCCTATAGGGGTGTTACCAAGAGGAAGGTGATACTTTTACCTGTGTGTCAAGTTACTTGATGTCTGTGGGCCTCAGTGTTTTTATCTGTAAAATGGACACAATACTAGGTAGCTTGTGGTGTTGTAGGGTTCAAATGAGATACCGCATAATAATTTAGCACTAAGAGCCCTACCCTCAAAAGTTCTATGAGATAATATATGGAGAAAGCTCAGTGTAGGCCCAGGGACATGACAGATATAGATGAGTATGTGTAGCATATTTTCACAGGAAAGTATTAGTTGTGGTTTGTGTATGGATTCTATTGCTAGGGTTCAAACCTTAGTACTCACTCATTGGTGGCTTTGTGACCTTTGTGATCATGTTATTATACTTAACTGCACCTCTAAGCCTCAGTCTCCCCACCTGTAAAATGGGAATAACGCAGCACCTGTCTCTTAGGATTGGTGTGAGATCTCGGTAAATTCATAATCGTGCGAGAGTGTCAGGCACATACTGAGTGCTCTCCAAGTGTCAGTCTTAGTAGTAATAGAAGCAGCTTTGCCTCAGATAAACTTTGCTTGCTTTGGAATTTTCCCTAAAGTTAGGGGCTATGCTTGTCTCAGAGCATTTCATTCCAGGTTTCCCTGCTGCCTAATTTTAGCTGTGTGTGTGTGTATGTGTGTGTGTGTGTGTGTGTGTGTGTGTGTTTGTGTGTGTGGTGTGTATGTGATGCGTGTGTGTGGTGTGTATGCGATGCGTGTGTGTGTGTATGTGATGCATGGATGCATTGGTATGTATGGCTTTTAGGTGGGTGTGACTTGAAACCACTCTATCCCTTATAGAATATCTGCCATGGAACAGATCATTTTTTTTTAAAGATTTATTCATTTGTTCATACAAGAGCTGGGGTACAGGCCAGAGATGCAGGGGGTGAAAGGATTCACCAGAGACAGAGCGGGGAACAGAACAGGCAGATTGACCGAAGTACACTGGCGAGGGGAGCAGCGGGCGAGACAAGAGAGGTCTGCTGAGCCATGTGGGTTTCTCCCTGGCCGGGGATGGAACTCATGCTGCAGTGGCAGCTGATAGCTTTATAACACTGTGCTTAACCCCTTGTACCACCAGGGAGACCTTCTGTTTTTATTTTTACTCGTCAAATAAAAAGATGGTATGGTTGTCATGATTTTTATACTCTGAAGCAGATGGAAGGTATACTGAGCTGCTGTGCAGTTCTAAGAAAACCAGATAATAGAGACCTCCTGGCTCTGGTATTGTTGGGGACTGAGTCGTTGCGCAAAAGTGGATTTTTCTGCTCTTGAAAGTTTATTTCTTTAAGCATCAATGTGGAAAATATCGGTATCTACTTTGGATAGAGATCTTCTAAAAATACGTATCATACATTTATAGCTTCCTAAATGAAAGGAACTGGGCATGTTTTTCTTTTTGTAATTCTAGCTGGCCTGGACAGCATATGAATATGTAATGAGGCAATATCTGGTACATACCTTCTCTTGTTTGACAGACTTAGGTCAGAGTCTTGGCTAGGTCAGTTACCCACTGCATGACTCTGGGAAAAATTCCCTGGCCTCTGTGTGCTCCGGTTTCCTCATCTGTGTAATGGAGACATTAAGAATATCTACTGCGCAGAACTGTTTTAGGGCTCCAATGAGATAATGCCTCTAGGGTACTTAATATACCATTGTCCATAAGACACTTGTAATAAATGCTCACTGTCAGTGTCAAAACTAGGTGGTGTTGCATGCACACTGAGGAGCTTCCGAAGATAAATCTGATCAAATCAATACATAAGGAATGAGAGTGAGTGATGATCTGGGGAGCACCCAGCAGCCAAGGGTACAGACCATCCAGTCTCAACCTCCCCGGTAGCCAGGAGACAGACCGAGACACAAATATTAGTAATATCACTTTAGATAGAGTGTGCTAGGCACAATCCCTGCTGTAAGACATGCTTGACAGATTCTGGTTGATGCTGTGAAAACATAAATGTACATAAAGTGATAAGAACCTGGCTTGCCTAGTTTCCAGAACATGCTAATATTTATCTAAAGAAAGAGAGTCCAGTGTCAGGAGCCCAGACGCAGAGCGGCTGCATCCAACATGGAGGTGCAGGGCTTGACCAGAGAAGAGACCTGGGAAGTGAAGTTTCCTGGAGAGTAGAGTGGGGATTGCCGCTGCTGAGCTGGTTCTGGAAGGCAAGGCACTCTTGAACCCCTACACTGTGAGCCGGAAGCATCAGGCAAGCCAAGTGTGGCCAAGAGCTCAGGGTAGGCAGGAGCATGGCTGTAGCGCCTGCACCGCAGTTCTGACTGTGGCCACCCACCAGACACGCAGAGCCCTGGTGTTCTTCCCTTCCTCCGTGTGGAGGTCATCAGTGACCATGAGTGTGGGCTCTTCTGGAATGGATCTGACCCCTTATTGGTGCCGGAGCTCCAGGGCCGCTGTGATGGGGTGGCTTTCCTCAGATGCTGCAGTCACTGCATATCCTCTTGCCATGACCTGCTGCCCCGTGTCACCCTCAAGGGGGGATAGGCTGTGTGCCCCAGTCTGGTAGACTAGTATCTGGAGGAGACAAGTATTCATGTTGTGACTCCCCAGAGCCCTCAGTGATCCAAACCCCCCAACCCTCTGAAAGAGAGCCTCCCCACTACCCTGGTGAAAACACCCAAAGTCAGTAATACCAGACCCCATGGAAAAGCAGGGTGTGGCATCAGACAGCGGTTTTTTGGCGGGGGTGTGGAGGGGTGGGGAGAGATACTGCCAGCTCAAGACTGCTCTGTGGGACAGCATCTTCTCCAGCAATCAGGACCACTTGAGCCCCAGTCTGAGCACTTAGACCAGGCCAAAACCATCCTCGAGTTTGGGGATCTGGGCTTCATTGTCTGTGACCTCCAGTTCTCCAAGCTCATCTACCTCAATGCGTTCTGGTGCAACTACATCAATGGCTAGAGGCACATAAGGGTGTCTTCATAGACGTGCTCCAGCAGACTGTGGGGCACAGAGCCATCAAGCTGCTGGTGAACGTGGCTGAGGAGAACTGAGTTGGGCCGACAGAAACTTCTGGGGTACCTGATGCTGCAAGCATTGCCCTGACGCCACTCCCCTCCCACCCCACACCCCACAGTGTCTCTGGGGACTGTTCCCACCACCCACCTCTGGAGCTTACATATTGTTTCCCGGTTTGTTCTCTACCCTTCCAACCAACACACTTCTGCCCTTTATTTTTTTTAAAGATTTATTTATTTATGCATACAAGAGCTGGGGTACAGGCCAGAAATGCGGGGGATGAGAGGATACACCAGAGACAGAGTGGGGAACAGAACAGGCAGATTGACCAAAGTACACTGCTGAGGGGAGCAGTGGGTGAGACAGGAGAGGTCTGCTGCGCCATGTGGGTTGCTCCCTGGCTGGCTGGTGATTGAACTTGTGCCGCAGAGGCTGTGGATTGCTTCATAGTGTGGTGCCCAACCCCTTGCACCACTAGGGAGGCCCTCCTGCCCTTCATTTCTTATTTTTTTTAACCTTTTAAAAATGTATTTATTTATTTATACAAGAATGGGGTACAGGCCAGATGTGCAGGAGGTGAGAGGACTCACCAGAGACAGAGCGGGGAACAGAACAGGCAGACTGACTGAAATACACTGCTGAGGGGAGCAGCAGGCACGACAGGAGAGGTCTGCTGCACCATGTGGGACCCTCACCGGCCGGCCGGGATCAAACCTGCACTGCAGAGGCTGTGGACAGCTTCACAGCAAGGCGCTCAACTGCCTGCACCACCAGGGGAGGCCCTGCCCTTTATTTTTTAAAGGAAAATGGAAGTGGTGTTCCCCACCCTCACTGTACCATGTGTCTGGGTTCCCCTTATTTCCGTTTTCCACTGACACCCAATGTGTGCTCCACAGCCACCTCATCCCTGAGCTAGAAGACAAATGGAATGGGAGAAACAAAAACAAAAAGGAAGAAAGAAAGAGAGCAGCTTAAACTGAGCAGTTTGGAGATGTAGACAAATGGAGCCAGAGGTGTGGCAGCATGTCCCCAGTGTGCCTGCTGGCTGTGAGGCATGGTGACCACAGTAAAGAGCCACTCCCTTCTGACCCTCAAGGTGGTCACTTGGCCTCTCCAAGTAACCTCGAACTTGGTGTTTCTCATATGGCCATAGTGTCTTAGGGTCTCTCGAAGATCACACAGCTGGGACTAGTCACAGCAGTCTGCTGAGATGCCTTGGAAACACCACCCCAACTTCGATAGTATCTTTAGAAACACACAATATTTAAACAATTTTAAAGATTTATTTATTTATTTATACAAGCACTGGGCACAGTCAGAAGCACGGGAAGGTGAGAGAATTCACCAGAGCCAGAGCGGGGAGCAGAGCAGGCAGAAGGACCGAAGTACACTGCTGAGGGGAGCAGCGGGCGGCAGGGGAGGTCTGCGCGCCATGTGGGACCCTCGCTGGAGGCCAGGAAACGAACCGGTGCTGCAGAGACTGCGGGCAGCTTCGCAACCCAGCGCTCAACCGCTGTGCCACCGGGGAGGCCCTAAACAATTTAAAATGTTGTCATAAAGGTGTCTTTTATGTCTTTGAAATGACATCAAATTCATCTAGTTGTTCTTTTGTTACTTGTATTTTGTGTAGTTTATCTAAGAAACCAGTGCCTAATACAAGGTTATAAGACTTTTCCCCATATTTTCTTCTAAGTGTGTTATCGTTTTAAGCTCTTGCATTTAAGGGCTTTGATGCACGTTGACTTAATTTTGTACATGGAGTGAGCTAGTCCAAATTCATTCTTTTACACGTGGAGATCCACTTGCCTTAAATCATTTATTGAAAACACTGGCCTTTCCTTTTCTCAATTGATTAATGTAGCTTTATAGTTGATTTTGAAAGCAGAAAGCATGAGTACTCCAACTTTGTCCTTTGTTTTCCAAATCAAATCATTTTGGCAATTCTGGATCCCTTGCATGCCCATACGGATTCTAGGATCAGCTTACCTATTTCTGCAAAAAAAACAGCTGGAATTTCAATAGTGATTTGATTCAATTTCTATATCACTTTGGAGAATACTGTCATCTCAACACCATTAAGTCTTCTGCTCCATCAACACTGGATGTATTCCCATTTATTTAGGTCATTTTAAATTTCACTCAACAATGTTTTATAATTTTCAGTGTAGATGTCTTATACTGCTTTGGCTCAATTTCTTCCAAAGTGTGTCATTTCTTTTGGTGTAATTGTTTCATATTTGGATTGTTCATTGCAAGTGCACGGAAATGCAATTAATTTTTCTAGAGTGATCTTGTGTCCTTAAACTTTGCTCAACTTATTCATTAGTACAAAGAGTTATTTAGATGCCTGGTGGTGTTCTTATGTACGATCATGTCATCTGTGAGTAGAGATGCTTCCATTACTTCCTTTCCCATTTAGTGCCTTTTATTTCATTTTCTGGCTTAATTTGCCTGATTAGAACCTACAATACAATGTTGGCTAGAAGTGATGAGAGTGACATCCTGGTCTTGTTTTTGATATTAGGAGGAAGAATTCAGGCTTTCACCACGGAGTATGAATGCTAGCTGCGAGTTTTTCATATATGCTCTTTATTTGGTTGAGGGAGTTCCTTGCTATTCCTAGTTTTTGAGCGTTTTTATCACGAAAGGGTACTATTAGATTTTGCTAAGTACTTTTTCTGCATCTGTTAGGATGACCAATGATTTTTTTTGTCCTTAATTACATTGATGCAATGTTGTATTACATTGATTGATTTCCATATGTGAAATCCATCCTGCGTTGCTGGGATAAATCCCAGTAGGTTATGTATATGCACATACAGATTTGTGCACATCTGTGATCATTCTTGAAACATCTTGCTTCATAGGAAAGGAATTAATGTGTCAAAATTCCACAGATACCCCAAATTCCCTTACAAAAAAGCTAGACTCCCAGCAAGAGTGCAGAAAGTGCCTTCTTCCTGTCCTGGGCAATACTAGATATGATATATCTTTAATATTTGCTAAACTGCTGGGTGAAATTGATATTTCATTTCTCACTGTCATCTGTATTTCACAATTCCTAATGCGTTTGGACATTTTCTCACCATTTTATAGTCCATTTTACTTCTTTCCTGTGAACCAAATATATCTTCATTATTTGTTTATAGAATGGAGAAAACAGGGAGGACTCTCAAGCCTCAAGAGAAAATCTTCCAGAACATAAGGAAAAATCCTCACCTCTAGGAGGAGTGTCACTAATGTGACCAGGAAGTCCCTTAACACCACAATTCTAGAAATTCTGTTTTGGTTCTGCCTTTGAACCTGATGGGACTCAGGGTCATGTACAGTCTGATCAGCAGAGACTGGCTTGGGTGGTACTTCTCTGGTGGTCTTGGCCTGGCGGCAGCCTCACCAATATGCAGTGCAAAGGCAACTGCAGTCCTGTGGTTGCATTTCATCCAGACCTTCCCCCTGCCTCATTCATGCGTCTACACCACCACCCTTACTACCAGCCCCCTTGCCAGGGACACCGCTATTCTGTCCTGAGCCAAGCTGGCTTTGTCAAAAGGTGTTTGGCTCATGAAGGATTTCATTGAATGTAAGGAGGCTCAGTTAGTGCTTCTTTCTTTCTCCCTCCCTTCCATTCTCTCTCTCTCTCATGCCAGCTGGGATCAGCATGGCTTTTTCTGTGCCCCCACCCCCTCACTGCCTCCTGTCTCCCTGACTCACTCCATCTGCCTTGTCACCGGAACAGCACGGGTGCCCTCCCCAAAGTAGGGCCTGTGGGACGGACGATTTGCCATTTCCCAGGGCCTGCTCTGCAGGGAAGCAGTTCTGGAAGTAAGACAGCTCTACTTATAATCATGAGTCAAGGCTAAATCTCCCATAAGAGCGCCAGCTCTGGGAGGGCAGCACCTCCCCGCCAGGAGTTAGGCATCCGGCCAGGCAGTCAAGCAGTAGCTGCAATGGGTGTCTTCGAATCCTGAGCCTGCACCAGTGTGAAGTGAGAGACCCCTTCTCTGTGCCTGGGCTGGCTCATCCCTAAAACGAGGAGACTAGAGTAGGGTATTAGCTAACCGTTGGATGCTTTTTAACTGGCCCTTTTCCATCTCTTTCCACTGGGCAAAGCTTTATATTTAGCTGCTCAGTTTGAGCTACTGGGAAGACTAAAGAGGATTTGGGTAAGTTTCCTTTCTGTTGAGCAAATCTGACACTCCTAATGGAATTTCCCAGAGTTGCATGAAATGTCACCCATGACTTCTGGCCATCCTCATCTTTTCCCCAGGGCGCTGTATTTCTGTAAAAATTGAACTTCAAGTGAGGTTGTAAATATTTCCCAGCTCTCACGAACCTCTTCATTCTCCTTCAAAGACACTCTGTGCTGTGGAAGCTGTCATCACAGAGCCCGGGAGGGGCCCCCAGGAGAGTTGGGGAAGGGAGGTAAGTGGCCGGCCGCTGGGGCGCGCCTCCCCGCGCGGGTGTCTCGGCGCCTCCCCGCCTCCCCGCGCAGCGTGGGGGTTCCGAGCGGCGTCCTGCGCTGGGGGGAGAGCAGGCCAGCAGCGAGGGCCGGCGTGTGGGGTCGGGGTTCCCGCCCGAGGCTCTGGCAGCCGCCGCCACCAGGCCGGGCGCGGGCCGCGCGGGCTCTGGGCCGAAGCCCGCGGCAGCAGCATGCGCAGTGTGGCCGCCGCCGCTGCTGCTGCTGCCAGGGCCACCCGGGCGGCGGCGGCGGGGCCGGCGGCGGCGGCGGCTGCAGCTCTGCCCTGCGCCGCTGTCACTTCCAGTTCCTACTTTGGACGATCCAGGTCCGGGTCACTGCTTCCCCGCGCTGCCCGGGTCCCTCCAGGCCGCGCGCCCGCCTAGGCTTCGGCGGCAGGCAGGAGGGGTCTGGCGCCCACCGCCGAACTGGGTCCGCAGGGGCCTTGAACGCAGGCTCCCCCCGCAGCCGCTCCCGCCCGCCACCGCCCGCGCGCCCGCGCCGCACTCGCTGCCAGCGCACCCAGCGGGGCGCGTCTCCCGCACCCCGCGTCGACCCCGCGGCCCCCGCCCGCGGAGCTGCGGCGGCAAGAACTTGGGGGCAGCACATCTGGCTGCCCTTTAGATGCAAAAGCAAAAAAAAAAAAAAAGGCATTAAAAAAAACACCCAACCCCAAACCCCGGACTGGCGAGGTGGCGGGCGCGGCGCAGAGTTTGGAGACGGGCGCCCCTCCTCGACCGCGTCCAGGAGCAAAGTTGCAGCGCCTCCCCGCCCCCGGCGGCCAGCCCAGCTCTCCGGTTTCGCCTGGGTGGCGGCCGCGCTCAGGGCAGGTCCCAGCTCCGCCCGGTCCGGCGGTCCCCGCAGCCTGGGCAGACGCTCGCCCGCCGCTCTCGGGCCCCGTGACTCGGGAGGGCGAGCCGCTTCCAGGAGGCGGCGGCGGCGCGGCGGGAGCGAACGGCTGGAGCGAACGGGCAGCCGGAGGACCAGCGGGCAGCAGCCGAGCCAGGTGACCTGCCCGTGGCAAGGGGTCAGGGGCAGAGGAGAGCGCGGGGCCGGGGGGCGGGGGGGCGGCGAGGGACCCCAGCCGGGGCGGAGCCGCCCTTCCTCTCCCTGCGGTAGCCGCGAGCCCCAGCCGCGGGGTCCGTTCTCTGGCAGGGCCTCGCGGCGCACCGAGATCCCGGGGGCCGAGGGCGCGGAGCGGGGACGCGCCAAACTTAGGGGCGAGTTGTCCGGCTCTGCCCGCCAGGTTTGCATCAGATCGGATTCCTTCTTCCCCCCCCCCGGCACCAGAGCAGGAGCCAACGGTACTATTTTTGACACTACTATCATACCCCCCCCCATCCCCAGCATCCATACATTTGGGGATATTTTCTGTTCTCGGTGTGGCGTGCACAGCTCTGTCGCAGGACTGGTCTGTGCACGGAAAAGACCTGCACTCTGCAAGGCTGGTTCCAACGTGCGTGTAGTTAATTTCGAGTTTTCATTTCCAGTCATATAGAGGAACCCAACAGGTATTTGAGCTATTTCCTTTCTTAGTTCTAGAGTGGAGAGCCCTTAAGTTTATCTGTCTCTCCCCAAATATTAGGGTTTTATTTTCGGTTTGTTATTGTTTTCGGACCTGGGGTGACTCACATCAACTTCTAAATGTGTAGTGGGAGTAAAAGTACAGTAAGGGAATATATTTCTCTACGCCACTATGGATATTTTTGTCAATAAAAGCTTCATGGGATCCAAAATAAGATACATTTCAGTGGATGGTGTATAAAGTATTAACAATTTTTAAAGCCAGATTCTAAGGGACAAACTGCTTTTCTAACTTATATTTGCAGGGAAAACCCACAATTTGTCCTTGAACTTCCTATATTAATTTTGACATTGGCCATGGTAAGAGGAGCTCCGATGACATCATTTGCTCTGGCCACTGTTCTGCTGTTCTGTGACTGAGAGCACCTCTCCAAAACGTAAGGCCTGGGCCTGCCCTTGCACTTCAGCTGAGGCATTTGCAAGCATTTCTCTTAAGCAAAGTATTATGCTACACGCCAGGCAGTGCTGCAGTCCCTGCTTACATAAGCCGGCTCTGGGCTGGTGTGGTCCCTGGGTGAGCTCCGAGCCTTCCCTATCAAGAGTTCTCAGTGGCGGCGGGAGGGGGTGGTTGTTGATGACTGCAGTTTTGAACAAAGTAAATTTCCAGCTAGTATTCTCATTTTGCCTGTCTTTGCTGCTGAATCTTTTTTTGGGGAATGTCTTCCTCTTCTTTTATCTGCACTTCTCTTGCCCTTGTAAAAGACGTAGGAGAGAGAGCATTACTTTCATTTGAAAGACAGAGGAGCAGAAAAGTTTAGTCAACCAAAGTCACGCAGCTTCCCACTGGCAGCACCAGAACCCAACCTGGACTCCCGTGCAGCCCAGGCTCTGGCTCTGTTTGTTTTTACTCAAACATGACATTTTTCACAAAAGTGATTCATGGGGCACACACGGATGCTGTGTCTTCTGAGTGGCCAACTTTTTTCTTTTTTTTTTTTTTTTTTTTGCCATCTCACATCTTGGCCTTGACTTTGCTGTGAGGACATGAGCAAAACTTTGCAAGGGAGGGTCTGGGGTTCGAATTTACCCACGAGTCCGCCTCTTCTCCATTCATCTTCAGGGCTAGCAGATGCTCAGCAGAGGGAGCGACTTGGACCCAGAAAAGTCTGATATTTGTTGGCATCATCAGTCCGAGTATACTGTTACTTCAGTCTTTACAAAGAAACTCCTTCAGGAGGAGAAATTGGAGAATGTGTGTTTTGTTTGTCTACAGCCATCTGTTCACCACTGTACTGAGGAGGGGAAGGAGTCCATTACCTGCTGTTTCTCAAGCTCTGATGTTCTCGGTCCCAGGCGAGGCAATTGAGGATATTGTTTTATTTAATCCTCGTAACAGTCCTGGGAGGGCAGTGGTCTTGTGCCCATTACACAGCAGTGGAAACTGAGGTTTGGGGGTGATCCAGAGAAATGCCACTTGCTATCAGTGCAAAAACAGACCCAGAATCTAATCGGTGATATACCTCACTCTGAAATGCAGGCTCTCCGCCAGGTGCCAGACTGTACCCCCCAAGGAGCTATCGATAAATAGAGGAGAACCTAGACCCTTGGATTTCAGACATAGCTGTACAGTATACTCACCTGGGGTGCATTTTACAAATACAGGAGTTGCCCACCACCCCCCTAGCTTCCAGTTAATTGGTCTGCAGTGAGGTCCACGCCTTGGTATCTCTTTTTTTCAATTGTCTCAGTAAACATTCTATTGAAATATAACATGCATTCAGGAAATTGCACAAATCCTGAGGATATCATTTGATAAAGTGAATTCATCCATGTAATCAGTATACTGATAAAGAAACACATTATCAGCGCCCAGAAACCACCCTGTACCCCTTCCCAGTCACTACCCCTCACCAAGGGGCACACTGCCCCAATCTTAAGACAATAGATTCATTTTTTTTTCTGATTTGATGTTTTCATGAGTGGACTGGTACAGTATGTGCTTATGTGTGGGAGGTTTCATTAACTGGGGTGGTATTTGTGTGGATACTGGTGGTTTCTCTATTTACTGCTTGTAGTATTGCACCAAGTGGACGTTCAGTACTTTTTCTACCTGTTCACCTGTTGATGGACATCTGAATTGTTTCCCACACCTCGTTGCTATGAATGCACTGCTAAGAAGCCCTCAAGCAAGGCTTCCGGTGAACATATAGGTGCATTTCTCTTGGCTTGATACTACAGAGGGATGGAGTGGCTGGTTGAGCAGGGACTGTCTAACGGTTTTCTGAGGTAGCCAAACCTAATTATTTCGCTTTGAAGGCTCCCCTAGTGATTCCAATATGCATCCAGAGTTGAGAACCATTTCCCTGGCTTATCTAGAGCTCAGCAACCTACCAAACTGCCACCAAGCTGATAACCCTGAAGAGAAACTAGTATCCTCTTCAGAATCTTGTAGAAAATCTTTGCTGTGTTGGGCAGCTAGGGTCTATTTTCTCTGCAACCTACCAAACTGCCACCAAGCTGATAACCCTGAAGAGAAACTAGTATCCTCTTCAGAATCTTGTAGAAAATCTTTGCTGTGTTGGGCAGCTAGGGTCTATTTTCTCAGAATCTCTTGTGCCTAGCTACCTTTATGTTGCTCGTCCATTCCACTGTGCTTGTCTGTGGACACATTTATTTCTCTGCTAGTCTTGGAACTTCTCAAAGGAGGGAAGCTGGATCATCTTTGTTACCCTAGCAAACTCAGCACTCTGTAGAGTGTGGCACATGGCCGGTGCTCATAAATGTTTATTAAATTAACGACGGCTAGGATGACTGAATGGTCAAGAGAGAGCTGGGCTGCAGGATGGACGGCCCACCTCTGCACTAAGACTTTGGCACCTGGTGCCTAGGAGACTGCCTGCTGGCCCTCACTCAGAGCCAATGACTTTATTGATGTAACACGCTGGAGTTATGAGTAATCTTATTTTTCCTCCCCAATTTCTTGGTTAGAAATAGCAAATGAGATGACATGTGTGAAAGCACTTTGTAAAATGGAAACCAGTATCTAACCAAGAAGCTCCAGGAAAGGAGATGAGGGGCTGCCATATTGCAGCCACACTGGCAATGGCAGAAAGAGTGTACAGTTGACCCGTGAACAGCCTGGGTTTGAACTGGGTGGGCCTACTTATATGTAGATTTTTTTCTCTGCATTCACAGATGCAATCAACTGCCTGTGTCCAGCGCTGGCTGGTTGAATGCTTAGATGCAGTGTGCAGACCACAGAGGGCTGATGATAAGGGACTTGGGCATTGGTGGATTTTGGTTTGGGGGCATGTCCTGAACCCAACTCACTGGGGATACCAAAGGATGACAGCAGTTAAGGTTTCAAGGATTTTCAACGGTGTGGGAATCAGTACCCCCAATCCCTGCACTGTTCAGGGTAAGTTGCACATATGTGTATGTGGAACACTGAAGAAATGAAATCTACCACTCATCAAGAATGGAGACAGCAAAACTATAAAAAGCAGAATCCCCCCCAACATATAAACATCTGGGGCCTTTGTGTGTGTGTGGGGGGGGGGGTCTGGCCACCCAACATGTGCTTCGTGGCCTAGTGGCTAGAATGTGTGGCTTTCCCTGCCTTGCTCTGGCTTCGATTCCTAATCTGGGAATCTTCTGTTCTGGGAAGTAGTATAGTAGTGTAGATAGAGGCTGAGAGCTGCAAATCTGGACTTGCACTGCCCTGGGCTGGCCACATATTGGGTACGTGGTGGTGGGAGGAAATATGAGGGAAAGGTCACCTTAGTTTTACTAGGCATATACTACCTCCGAGCATTACAGAAGAGAGAGCTGGCAAAGCACTTAGCCTGGAACTCAAGGAAACTCAATAAAAGCTAGTTCCTAGTTGGAATTTTTAATTTAGTGAGTACACTAAGGTTCACAAATGACAATATTACATTTTCCAAAAAATCATTTCACTTAGTCAGTTATGTTAAGCAAACTCTGTTTAAGAAGTGAGTCATGCTTTATAGAAGTCTGGCATAAAAAGAAACAACTTGAGTGGAGGAGGGTAAACTGAGGACTTCTCCCAAGGTTCTGAGGATTTACACTCAGCTCCATTGAGAATTTAGACGGGCATAGAACTTAAAATGGGGGTTGGGGTGGGGCAGGATCCAGCCATCTTATTTCTCAGTCCCATGCTTTATTTGGCAGACTGCTAGTTTGTTTGAAAAATGATTTAAAAAATAAAGTCAAAGGTAACATCTTCACATATTTTCTAAAAGTGAACACCCTTCTTCTGAAGGCAAAACAAAGTTGAACAGTTCTGGGAATTTTCGATGAATGGTGATCGCAGGCTTGGCCTCTATTCTCATGCTTAAACAGCAGAAACTAATCCTTTCAACATTATTAACATCTTTCACTCAGTAATTGAAGTTCTTTTTTTTCCTCCAAGACTTGAAATTCGCAGTGCTTCGCATCATAGGAAATAATTTGAATTTAGATTAGAGTGTGTTGAAATGTGTTTACAATGATTTATATGCCATATTTTACTTGTCTATTTATCTGGAAGGCTA
This sequence comes from Talpa occidentalis, assembly GCF_014898055.3. Taxonomy (NCBI): domain Eukaryota; kingdom Metazoa; phylum Chordata; class Mammalia; order Eulipotyphla; family Talpidae; genus Talpa; species Talpa occidentalis. Next base: position 10,288,215 of record NW_023601543.1, read on the forward strand.
CATAAAGAGTTAAAATTTCAGTGATATTGTAGACCACTGATCTCCATGTATCAGAGACTGGAATTTTTCACTATAATTTCAGATAATATAGGAGTAATCTTAAGAGTTTTATCAACTGCTTATAACAATTCATGTTAAGTCTCCAGTGTATAGTCTTCCTGTTCTCAACATTTAGCGTGGCCAATTTTTAGCAGCTGAAAACAATTTGTATATGGTTTCCTTTATAACAATTCAGGACTAGCAGTATGTTTGGGAATCCAGTTCTAACGAGGAACTGGAGAAGACAAAGCAATTGGAGTCTTCTGAGACTATGAATTATTCAGTTGTTAACCACAGTAACTTCTTTAGCTACCATTTTGTGTTCTAATAATAGGAACAGTTTGGACAGAATCCTCTTGGAATTGAAAAATCAGGAAAGCTTTTCACTCTTTTTTAATCTGTGCATGAATTATAAGAATGTAGAAAAAGTATTTTCAGTTTCTCCTGTGTACCTGAATGAAGTAGTTTCACTGTTGTGATTTTTAAAACAAACATTGGGTTGAATGTAGTTTAATATACAGCAAAATTTTGTTAGAAAATTTGGCCAAATGAATTTTCCTGACTGGAGATATATAAGTTACTATGTCTTAAATTTAACTCACTTTAATTTGGTTTTAATGCTGATTCTATTCCAGACTGTTTCTGGGCACAACGGAACACAACATAGTGCTTTATTAAAACCGCACAATCTTGGCCAGCTAACCCCGACTGCAGTCCCATGCTAATTTAGTCATCTGGTCACTGAGGCCCAAGCTTCAGCCTGAGAGGTAGCGACCTTGCCTGCTGTCTATGAGATAGGTAGAGTCTTTGGATGTGACCTTAGGGTTAGTTCCAAAAGGAAATGTAAGGTCTGGTCTTTGAATTGTAAATGAAATAGTGGGAGGTCACTTGTCAGTTTCTGAGGGCCTTTGCTAACCAAATTTGTATTGTTATTTATTCATTGATTCTTATTTATTTTATCGAGGTGATGTTGGTTTACAACACTATGATTTAGGGGTATAAATTCACACCACACCCACCACCAAAGCACCGATAACCCACCACCAAAGCCCATTGTTACCAGCTTCTTAGAGGAGGTGCCTGACACAAACTACCCGTCTGCATTGTGACATTGATATTGCCGCTTCCTCTGCTATCACCTGGAAGACATTATGACAACAGACATCTGTCTGATTAGCTTCAGGCCTGTCACATCTAGGAAGCTGGACCCCACTGTGCAGAAGGGCGTATGGATTCAGGGATGTGGATCACCGAAGCAGCACATAGTCACACATCATTTCTGTTTGACTTCTGGCAGAAGATTTACCTTCCTAATTAAGTTCTGCTTAAACAAATAGAGTAAAATCCCAGCTTTATACTTTCTTGGGGACTTGAATATTATTACAGAGATCAGACATGTCAATCGAAGGATTGGATAGGGCATTAGGGAAAAGAAGGAATTAAATTAAGGTGAGATGAAATGCAGCAGCTTGCAAAGCAGTGAGTGAAACCCTTATTAAGGACTTGTCTCACCCTAGACAATAACATACTCTTTTTCCTATCCCTTGGAAGTGTGGACATTATTTTAAGAGGCTTCTTGAAGGTGTCAAGCTGTTAACAACTTTTATGAAGAGCCCAGCCTGTAAAGATCTGAACACTAAGGAATGCTAAAAAATATTCATCTGAGTAAATGTGAAGATCTAACTGGCGTTATTACAAACAATGCATGGATCAGACAGCAGCATCCTATATAGCAAGTCGAAAGGCATTCTGGGAAGTTGTACAAAATGGAAGGTTTTTATAGCCAGACAGAGGGTGGGCCAAGAAGGTTATTTGAAAAAGAAAAGATTGTTTCACGCTAGGTTGCCTTCCTTAGGGGTAGCCTTGGCGGCAGGGGTGGGGGTGGGGTCTCACCAGGCAGATTATCTCACAAATGTAGACCAGGAAATTCCAACAATGAATTTAGATCTTTAATCTGGTTTGATAACATGGGCCTTAGCACAAGTGACTCCATTTTGGGCCTGTTGTCTTTTTAATAGGAACATTCCATCTTATAGTTTGTCTGTTCTTCATGGTTAGGTCTCCAGCAACCTGAAATCATCATACCAATGATTTCTGAGAAACATATGGAAACCAAGCAAATGCAGTATTTTGCTAACAAAAGAAATAGAATAACTTCTTTGGGAAAATGCACGTTGGAAGAGTATAAATATAACGAGTTTGCATTCTTTGAAGACATGCAGGTGCTTGGAAATGTGTTCTCGATGGGGGAAAATGATGATCTAGGATTAAAAAAATCACTTCAACAGATATCCAGTGGTTTAGTGGTTGGTGTACTTGTGAGGATGTCTTTATTTTTCAGAGTTTATATAATGTCCATTTTATTTCATTTGAAAACATGTATGCATTATTTCCTGGCATACAGCAGGTTTCAATTAATATTTGTTGAATGGATAATGATTGGATGAATTCTAAAAATATTATTTGAGATAGCTTGCATATCTGATAATCAATAAGTAGATAATCAAGAGTTGACTTTTACTTATAAGAATTTATATGTGAGCTTTTAAAAAAATTTCTTTTAAAGATTTATTCATTTATTTATGCATAGAAGAACAGGGGTGTAGGCCAGAGATATGGGGGATGAGAGGATTCACCAGAGAGAGTGGGGAGCAGAACAGGCAGATCTACTGAAATACACTGCTGAGGGGAGCAGCAGGCGAGACAGGGAGCCTGCCTTCACAGACTAGCCTCCTCTATAAAGGCCTGTACTGTTGACCAGACAGGAGTTATTGACTTAATGGCATTTTCTGAGGATATTGTCCTAGTCCTGTTAGCTAGAGAGAGTTCTAAAATAAATAGTGCTTAGAGTGCCTAGGGTATTTGCTCATCCTTTATATGAAAGGACAAGGGAAATGTATAAAGACTGTTGGGTGTTGATTTGGGATCACGTGCCAAAGCGTTCTTCAATATAAAAGTGCATTATTTCCCAAAAGTTTACTTGTAAGTTATTGTTAGGGGTTCAGAATACATCTCCCCAAGGAAGCCAGCTTCTGTGTGGTGACTGCATGCTCTGGCTGGCCTACAGCCTCCTGCTTACTCACGAATGTGGCTGAACTACAGAACGAACTCCCAGAGACCAAGCGGTAGGTGTGATGCTGTGTTTCTGGGAAAACTTGTTCCGCATTCCAATTCGGAACATTGGGACATAAGTCCCCTTTTCTGAAGGGGAGGGACTTGGGGAGAACACCCCCCAAGTCTGGCACACAGATGCTCCAGCAGCTGAGGCATCAGCTACCCACCCTCACTCTCAAAACCAGTGTGACTTCTGCAAAGGCTCCAGTGACAGGAGCACAGAGAAGGGGCGGGAAGTGGCCGCAGTGACAAACTGATGGAGCTGCAGCTGCTTCTAGGCCTCCCACCTCTTGTCCTTGTCATGGCAAGAACTATTGAGAAGAGATTTCATTTTTCCCATTCCTTCATGTCTACCCTCTTTTGTCGTGAGTGTATCCAAAGCCAGTTGTTCTCTCGGTTTTTCTTTTTAATCCTGTGACTGTCCCCACCAAGACGCCTATATCATTCCTCGTTCATTCTCTTTCCTCAACACTTAATATTCAACTGAAGGGAAATCTCTATTGAGGAGAAAGCTGCTTCCCCCTGAAGAAGAGCTTGTAAGGAAGAGTGGAGATCACGAGGCGTGACCACCTGATGTTGGTGGCCACCAGGAAGTAGATTTGGTGACTTTGAAAGGAGATGCCATCGGTACAGGATTACACTCATGGGGCTTCTGCGGAGCTGTACTTTCTGGCTATGGATTTTATGAAATGAAAGTAATTGGGAAACCCATATTAGTTATGTAAATTGACTATAAATCCACCGAGACAAAAGAATATAGATGGTTAAAGCTGGCAACAATCTCCGTCCCAGTGCCACTGTAACAGGGTGGTCCCCAGGAGTCCTATAACACCACTAGGAATTCATAAGTACATCATTTTTAAAAATGACATTTTGAAAAAAATCAACATAAACATGTAACAATTACATTAGATTGTGATGCCCTGGGCTTGCGTTGCTTTGATCCTGTACTAGCCAACACATTTCTAATTATAATTTGGCTTATCATGTAGATTTCTGGGAGAGAGCTGTCTGGCCATAAAATGAGAATACCCAGTCTTATTACTGATTCATTGTTAAGCAAAAATTGGTAAATTGGCATTTTGGGCTCATCCATTGACCTTTTGTGAACTTGGTTAGTGTGAGTCCATTTTCAAGAACCTTGAGAATTGAAGGCCAGATTCTGGACCTTGGGAATCTAGCCAAAATGCTTCCTCCGAGAGCCCCTATTGAGGTGATGGGGCAGCAGGCCTTTCACTTGGCTCCTTTAGTAAAAGACTTCCCCCAGATTCCAGATGGGAAACACAGTCACAGTAAAGCAGCATTGCTTTCCTGAGATGCTCACAACTGCTCAGCAGTGACCGATCTGGGGTTGGAGTCAAAGTCTTCTGACCCCCACACCAGTGCTCTTTTCAATACTTGATGTTACTGCAGCTACATGCACACGTCAGATCTTGTTCCCTAACTTGCTGGAAGGGTGACAAAGGAAGGTGAATAAGAGAGAAGACAAATAAGAGAGAATAAGAGAGGTGACAAAGGTTGGTGAATAAGAGAGAAGAGGACATGGTTGCTCTCTTATATTTGCTCCATATCAAGTAGGAACAGTAGTTATTTACAACCAGGCATGGTACAGAGGCCATCCACTGTATTCTAGTAAAAAGAATACCAGTGACTAATTTCTGAGCTAAGAATGTTATTTGTTGCTGACTTTGTGATTACTATTAGTAGTAGCCATGTGGAAGCATCCCAGGTCACGTTCACAGAGCCAGGAGTAGTGCCATCCAGTGAAATATGACTAAGCAGCTCAGATTTGCTTGCTCTGCTGCACTACATAATGACATTTCCTCCAAAGATCAGGGGTTAACAGAGGCAGAATGCTCAGTTTTGAGAATTACAGAATGTGATTCAAGATGGGCTAAGTTAATTTAAGAGTTTATCCAATAAAACAATAAGAACATGAGCGAGCTGGAACGTGCCTAAAACATTTGGAATTTTTTTTTCAAATGGGCCTGAGATGTAAAGCTATGTCCATGTGGTCCCACTGAATCACTTGCTTTTTAGTTGATTGGATTTTTACAGTTGAGTGATGGAGCCTATTGTGATCACCCCAAACTCTAAATTAACTTTAAATGGAAGTTGATTGAGTGGTATTGAAGCCACATGGCATTAGAGACATCAGCCGGTTCGGAATTGATATACAGAGTGGCTTCTCTTAACAAGGATGTCGATTGGACTGTGACGAAAGTCAGGTAGTTAGAGCATGATGCCAAGGAATGATTTAGGTTGGTCCTGCAAGCACGGGCTTCATCCCCTCCCCCCCAACCAACACCTCACAAATATGGACGATGGCTCACAAGGTGAAACTGATGACAAATAGAAGTAGCCCCGTGTGGCCTTTCTCTGCTCTGACAAACATGACAAGGTGCTCGCTGCATCACAGCGGCCTCTCAGATGATGACAGCATAGCAGTTAGGCAAGGCCTCTGCAAGTAATGTGAGGTTCAGGTCTCAATGTGCTGACTTCCACCTGGATAGAGACGTTTCACTTACTGCTCAGGCCGAGCACAAACAATTACAGTATGGTTTATTGGGGGGAAGTCCACTTTATAACAGTATAAGCATACAGCTCCATTGGCAGAAAAGGAGGTGAGTTATGAACCAACTAGATGAGCTTCTGGAGACCAGTGAGAGCGCACCATGTTGTGGAAGTTGGAATTTCCCTTGTGGCATCCGCTTGCATGGAAGGGGAGGCCAGGGCTGCTTCTCTGGGCAGAGCATCCAGGCAGATGCCAAAGTCGAGGGGCTTCAGAGGCGTGTTATCAGGGCTGCCTATTAATTTGGGGACTTGGCCTCTTGGGCACAGCTAGGTTTGATTAGCTGTGCCCATGGGTCTGTTTATCAAGGTCCTTGTAAACCGGCTCACTTTCTTTTTAAATTAAGTCACTCCAATGCAGGCACACCCCTTCCAACACATGTAACACTGCACAGACGATCGTGTAAGGGAGGTTCTCTCTTCACCACTAGTTGAATTAGTCATCTTAGAGGTTGTAATAAACTCACTGCAGATGGTACAGTTGCTGCTTGTATTGACAGCACCAGGGATTTCTTTCTCTGTGCAAACCCACGGATTTCTTTTTCCTTTTTTTTTATGTCTCATGGGAACATAAAGTATGTATATAGGACTAGAATGCTTCTCAGAACACTTTCTTGAGTATTTTTATTGCCTACATAATTTTCTTGCTTTGTGACTTAATTACTCTGAATCATAAAAATATGAACTTCTGTGCCATTTCTATTGGCAGACCCCAGCAGTTCAGTACCTAGTATTTAGTGGCTGGAAAATAGGTTTTGCCATCATTGTGGCTATCCAAAATGGGAAAATGTGAGCAAACATTAAAAAATTAGATGCCTTGTCTGATTTCAGCTGTTGATGTGGGATTGGCCCTTACACTGTATGTAAAATTCAAAGAAATCTTTAATGATTTTAATCCCTGTATCTCCTGCATCCCCTGCGGCTGTAATTGCAATTGTAGCTATGGCTGTACTTGAACGTGCCTTAGCACATGCGAGAGTGGGATAGTGAAACCATCAGCAATAGTTTAAAAAGCAATTCTTTCTTGTCTGTGTCTTTTTTTTAAAGATTTATTTATTTGTTTGTTTATTTATTCAAGCACGGGGAGAGAATTCACCAGAGCCAGAGCGGGGAGCAGAGCAGGCAGACTGACGAGGTACACTGCTGAGAGGAGCAGCGGGCGGCAGGAGAGGTCTGCGCGCCATGTGGGACCCTCCTCCGGTGGCCTGGGGAGCAGCCGGGGATCGAACCGGTGCTGCAGAGGCTGCGGGCAGCTTCGCAACCCAGCGCTCAACCGCTGCGCCACTGGGGAGGCCCACTTGTCTGTGTCTTAATGGTGGTAAATGGAGGGAGCAAATCCTGCTGTTTACTTGACCTTCACAGATCCTACAAGAACTAACCAGCTAATTTCTGGACCAAGATAGATACAAAGTTGAACTAATCTGGGACTCACTTTCCTACCCTACTAATAGAGTCTAGTGAGACACAGAGGTCTAGAAGTTCATGGCTTTGTATTGGAAAACCAGACAGTATAAATGTGCAAAATTGCATTACCTTCTAACAAAGTAAACCCAGTGCTTTGCAGGCAGAACAGGACAATGGGTTCTCCACTTTGTAGGTGTAAGTGATTGGGATGAGTCCTAGGCAGATGTCCTGTAGTGTAATCTACTTTTCTTTGTTCCCCTGACAACTTGGCCCTGTTGGGGGATTCTCCTTTGCTTTTTCCCAGGTAGGTGGCAGAGCCCTTAGTTTTTGCCCCAGTCATCATCTCTAAACTCACACCTCTCCTTTGCACTAAGGTGTAAAGGACTTATAATAGCTGAAAGTGTTGTGCTCCCTCCCAGTAAGATTTCCATTTTATATCGGATGGTTTCACTTACAGAAGGAACATAGGTAAAGGGACCAGGAGAAAAAAAAGAGACAGAACTACCTGGCAAACTATAAATCAGAGACATTCTACAGGGGAGGAGTCGGGGAGAGGCAGGAGCACAAGAGACTATGGTAACGGCATGTCTTGGTGGTGGGGATTTTATGGGGACTACACCTGAGAGGAGAATGAACAACATTGTAAAAAATATATATATCAGTTTTTTTAAAAAAAGATTTCCATTTAAATAGAGGACCAATCTCACCTGCAGGGAAGAATGGTCTTGGGTGGAATTTTCAATATCATTCAAGTGGGGCCTTGGGAGGGTGTGGCGTGGTGGCGGGTGTTTGTGGTCACATCTGTTCTTTCAACTGCTCTGAAATCATAACTCTTAGGCATTGTCTTCTCCATGGGTCCCTAGAGGCCCCTTCCAACCCCTTCCTGTGTAGCAACTCAGGCTACAGAACAGGCTTGCAGTGAAGACAATGCCTCTGGGTACAATGTGTGTAGGACAATGTGTGTGGGGTTTTCTAAAAAGGGAACTGTGTAAAGTACAGGCAACTTCCCTCAAGCGGATGCAATGATTCTTGCTGCTGCACATTTTCATTTTTTCTGATCAGTTAATTTTATTGGGGGCTGGGTCTGCTCCCTTTTTCCTTCTTGGTTTTTCTCGGCTGGCAAATAATCAAATTAATGTCAGACAGATTGACAAGAGAAAAAGATCAATCTAATTATGTACATCCTCATAGCTACATAGACATGAGGATTCCGAAGATGGTTAGACAAAATGGAGGTACATATGTCATTTTGGACTAAAGAGAAGGAGGTAGGGATTTTGGATTTCAAAGAGAAAGAAGACAATTTACAAAAAGATGAAAAAGATCATATGTCTGGGAAACATAGGTTTGCTGGGTCATGTAAAAAAGGAAAAAAAGAATAGCACAGAGAGCAGTCTTCATGCACAAATTCAACTAGGTTGCTCCTTGTCTACCACACCTGCCTCCTATTGTGTTGTATTTATTTTTTTTAAGATTTATTTATTTATGCATACAAGAGCTGGGGTATAGGCCAGAGGTGTGTGTGGGGTGTGAGAGGATGCACCAGAGACTGAGTGGGGAACAGAACAGGCAGATTGACTGAAATACACTGCTGAGGGGAGCAGCAGGCGAGTCAGGAGAGGTCTGCTGTGCTGTGTGGGTAGCTCCCTGGCCGGGGATTGAACTCATGCTCTCTTGCGCCACCAGGGAGGCCCTACTGTGTTGTAGTTATCCCTGGTGATAACTTCTTTTCTGGAACAGGTCTATCTAAATTCTTTGGGTAGTAGAGGGGCAGGTCATGAACCCTTCCTGGGTCTTTCTAACCTCGATTGATTTCAGAAATGAATCACTATTATTCAAAGCCAGGCACCTTGGGGTGGTCTGCTTTATACCCCACCAATTTGTTTTCAAATTAAAATACTAGTGTAAGTGAATAATGCCTGTATGCCACATGTAGGCAGTCAATTAACCTTGATGAAGAGCAACATAAAGAAAGGGAGAGATTTTTATCACTGCTTTGTACTTATACTTTAATGTGCTAATATTTATTTCTTCTTATTATTTTAGACTCTACTCATCTCCACCACACCTACGCAACACACACACCCACTGGCACACACATTCACACTCTCATTAGCAGTCACACACTAAAATCAAGTGCATTTTTTGCTTTGCTACCATTTTGGCATCCATGTCATTTACACTTTCCCATTAATGAGTTCTAAGGGGGAGTCAGTGAGTCTGGAACCCCTAAGATACTGGATTTTCTCCCCATGGTCTATTACATCTGCTTCACTCAGACCTTGGCAAAGTAGAACAGAATACTTATCAATTTATTCCTGGAAAACTTTGAATTTAATATTGTAGCATTCAGAAATATATTTGGGTCACAGTGTCATTGAACTCTAGTAGCACTGGCATAACCCTTTACCAAAAGTATAAGTGTCTCTGGTGTAGGTGTGGTTGGGCTTTTCAGTCATTTTTAGTTTGGATACAGAAGATTCCTCTGTTAAATGAGTAGTAGAATGGTGGATTCCAGAACCGGCAGGCTGTGGAGGGTCACATTTGCATGTGTTATTTGTATTACCCCCGCCCAATTTGAAAAAAAAAAAGACATTTATATGTTCATTCTGGAGGCAGATTTTAGTTCTCCAAGAACATGTACACAAAGACGATAAAAATGTGTCTTGATGTGGTCCCAGAAAACTTGCTGATTAGAAATAAAACAAATGACTGCCTAATGGGAAGGCCCTTCAAAATCTTAGTTTGGCCCATTACTAGTTCCACATGGAAAAGTACATTTTATTGCCATCATCCCATTTGGGGAAAAAAGATGTAAACTTCTAGACATCTTGGAACGAGATTTTTATTATTATTATTATTTTTTAAAGACTTATTTATTTATAAAGAACTGGGGTACAGATCAGAGGCACTGGAGGGTGAGAGAATTCACCAGAGAGAGCAGGGAGCAGAACAGGCAGACTTACCGAAGACACTGCTGAGGGGAGCTGCGGGCGAGGCAGGAGAGGTCTGCCAGGCCATGTGAATCGAACCCATGCTGCAGAGGCTGCAGACAGCTTCATAGTGCAGCACTCAACCCGCTGCGCCACCAGGAAGGCCCCAGGGAATGAGATGTTTTTAGAAGGGGCATTTCCGCCCAGAAGGTGGGTGTCTGCTTAGATATGTATATCCACATCGCTGGCCTTCAAATTAAGAGAATGGTGCTTGTGTTTCAGAATCCTTCTGTAATTTCAAATGTACACGTAGGAAACTAGAAGTCTCTATACATTTGAATACGTTGAATACATTTTAAAACTAGCAATTCAATTGTATTTAAAACAATAGCTGGCTTCCTCAGTAGGGACCAGCAGCATAAAAGAATGATGGTTGCAACTGGCAAAGTGAATAATTGTACTTATTTCATGCTTTGTGGCTGAGAATTGAGTAGTAGCTTGAAAGCCAGAAGGTATATATGGAAGAGTCACTTCAGGCTAGGAAGAACCACAGGCTCAGGCAGGCAAAGCTTCAAGTCCATGAAGATGAGATGAGAGGCGCCAGGTCAAGGCGCAGAAACCAGGAACAAGGCTGGGAGCAAAAGGCAGGCCTGCATGGAGAGTTTGGGTGACATGGAGTTGGGACCTCGTGGGTGGCAGGAGTAGTCGGAGTCACTGCGGCTATTGGGCCTACTGAGTGCAGTAAATAAATTGTATAGATGAAGATGTGTGAAAGGCTCCACCTCCTGTGTGGACAGTTCGTGGCATTCTGCAGGTGTCAGGCATTGACTGCAGCCACACGTACGAGTTTCCTGTGGGTGGGCTGAGAGCGCTGTTATGTGCAGCTCTGGAGAATGGGCCTGAGCGTGCTCGGGGCGTTTCCTGGCGGGCCCTGCCCTCTCAGCGAGCCTCTCATTTCCCATTACCACTGTGCTCTGACTCACCGGTGGCCTGCCACATGTCACTGGGTGCCTCAGCTGCTGCTTTCATTTCTCCCAAAGGTATACAGAGGTTTGGGGCTTGGCTCTTGCACTTTTTTCCCTCCTGAGAGCTGGAGGAAGTGGCCTTATGATAGTTTGGCTTGTTGAGTTGAATACTTGACAGTGCCTCACACCTTCAATTTTCCTTTCTCATAGGTATTTGATCCCGATGACCTTTACTCAGGCATCAATTTCTCCAAGGTTCTGAGCACTCTTTTAGCTGTCAACAAAGCGACAGAAGGTAAGCAGGGCATGTGATTTATGACTTGGGGGCCGCAGGTTTGCATCTACGTGTTTCTGATTACCCTAGGAACCCACCACGGCCAGGACTGTCCCATTGGTGCACATTTCTCCCCTCCCCAACAGTAGCCCCCAAGGGGTTTACTTTTTACATGTTTTAATTTTTCATGATTTAAGATTTAAACATACTTACCACGGATATTATTCTAACGTCCTTAATATGGCGATAAGAACCAAGGGACTATTTCATTCAAAGCTGTTGCATAAGTAACTCAGTATAACAAGACAGAAAATAAAAAGGAAAAGATCAAGTTCCCTTTTTTCATAGTTTACAAAATATAGCCACTACTTCCCCTTCCCCCGTAGACATATTTTTCTCATATTTTGTGTTTGTCTTTGTCTACGTAAGGGAACCCCTCGGTAACCCTGCCCTGGAAATGATACTTAAGATTCATAGTGATTGAAAATAATACCTTTTCTTTAAATGTTCAATACCCACCACATTGGAGGTACGAAGTCCAAATCCTAGTATAGGCAAGAAAATGATAATAAGCTTAGAGTATGATTTCCCTGCCTTGTGAGATGTATGTCAGATAGAGCTGCATGGTGATAATCAGAGGTAAGATGCTTTCTGCCTTTCTCATGGATCTCGCCTGTCCTAAAAGACATTGGTGATGATCTCACCCAATCTTTGAAACCACCCCAGGGTAGGTACTCTTCTTGGATCCATATGACAGGTGAGGATGTCAGGCCTACAGATGCCCAACCGGAAGCTAAGTGGCAGAGCTGGGATTCGAACCCACATCTGATTGACTCCAGAGCCCGGTGGCCAAACACTGGACTGGCTGCTCAGCCGTTTGGAGAGTCACCAGGCTGTGTGCCTAGCACTGCTGGGTGCTCCAAAGGCAGCGTACGAAATGGTCCCTGGCCTTGAGAAAATGATCATCTATTTAGAGAGACTCAACTTACCCCATGAAACAATTCAAGAACAAGAGCAGACAATGTGTGGCATATCTAGGAAGCGATCAAGTAATTATAGTTTTAGTCAAAAGAGCTGTATATAATAGCAACAAATGTAAAAATACTTCTCCATAGTTGTTCTTTTGCTATTTGGAAAAAATGCTTTTGAGCTATTGCAAGGCGTATAGCAGAAAGCACAGCTAATTCAAGGGACTATATTTAACACACATGACAACTATCCAGTCCTGGGCAGGGAGGATCGTATAATTCTAACATTATGCCATACAAATTATACGTTCTTTTGCCAAGCTCTCCTAGCAAGTTTTACAGTCTCTTCCCTTGCCACAGATATTTATAAAATACATGGAGGTGAAAGTTAAAACCCACAGCATCAAGGAAATTACTTGGATGCTGAGCTCGTCGCCTAGGGAATGTTTGGACTTTAGACTTTTGCAGTTTATATCTTTTAAAAATAAATGGAGAGGAAAGGAAACCTCATTTGAATTTGTCAAAAAGCCAGCTCCTCTCTTTCCGATACTCTCGGCACACTGAAAACTTCCAGCTCAGTGCGGGTCCGATCGAATTTCACAAGGTTTCAAAGGAAGATTCTGGAATTTGAGTTTTTAAAAAAGTCTTCTAGTCTTGAGACTGCAGACACACTGACTCACTCTCGCATTCTCATCGCTCTGCCCTCCCACCCTGGGGTCCAGGGACATTTTACATTCTGTATGTCATACGTATTGTTACGTGTGAGTAAGAAAAGAACCACTCAGTTATGTCCTAAAAAACAAACAGAGAAATTTGAAATATTTCAAAGTAATAAGAGCCACAAACAGCTGTTTGGTACCCAATATAGTTCTGCCTTGGATAACAGGGCGTACTGTTGCAACTGGTTCAGGAGGCAAGAGTTGTAGGGACATGGGTTGAGAGAAAATGTGGTTCTGTCGCTGTTTTTCATTCTATTGGACAGCAATGGCCAGTAAGTTGGCCACCGGCAAGGGGGGCGGGGGGCGGTGAGCTCTCCGTGACAGGTCCGTGATAGTAACAGGTGGAATCGAGGCCACCCTGCCGTAGATAATGCCCTGTGAAAGATCATGTTCTCTGGTAGATGTTTTTCTGACATGAATGGTTGGTTCCCTTTGACGTGCCTTTTCCTCTTTTCACAGATCAGCTCTCGGAGAGACCATGCGGACGTTCCTCTTCTCTTAGTGCTGCTAATAGTTCTCAGACAAACCCACAGGGAGCCGTTTCTAGCTCAGTTCCCAGGCTGCAGAGGCAGTCAAAGGCAGTGGTAAGTATAATCCCCAATTCCCTCTGCCTGTTTTAAATCCGTGAAGTTGGATTGATATCTGGGTTGCATCTCCATATGTGGTGAGGTAGTCATTCTGTTTGTTTGCGGGCATCCTGGCATAACTAATTTTAAACCTACCAACGATCGTGGTGGGCCACTGGAACAAATCCCAGGCAAGTAGCATGGAGTCAGACGCCTGGGTGGAAGCCCCGAAGTTCTGCCCTCCTTGGCTGTCAGTGTGATGCAATGGGAGCCACCACGACTACTTCCTGCTGGCCGTTGGCTGTCGTCTTCTCTGCCTCTGGTTTATCAGAGGATGAGAATATTGCCTGGCACACAGTAGGCAACCAAGATAACTCAGTTGCTATCATCGACATTGCCACCTTTAGTTTTTCCTTTCTCTTCCCCTGGAGCCTGCGATGAGCTCCAATATTGGGAGCGCCCACTTACCTTTGCATTTGGTCCTAATGGGAGCTTTTATTTGGGAGGAAATGCTGCATCTTCTGCCCTTTGGAGACCCCTATTTCTTGAACTATATTACTTCCAAAGCACTTAAATTACTTCCAAAGCACTTAACCTTTTGAGATCCCAGGTACCTTTGAGAAGCTGATGAACACGATAGTTCTGCAACCCTTGAGCCCTTGCCATATAAATTTCCCTGCGTATGAACCTATGGGGTCTGCGTTTTGGGGAAAGATCCTTGTGCTCATCACCTTCTCAAAGGGGCCTGTGATGGCTTCGGAAGTCCGGACTTAGGGAACTGGGGATATTCCATCTTTGCCTGTGACTAAGTCTTGGCCAAATTAAAATATTTTTCAGTAATTGGGAGGTGGGGGTCAGTTTTTATGAGAGCAGGTTAGTACTTAATATTGGTTGTACAATTATGTAAGATTATGTTGTGTGTTGGGTAGAGGCTGGGTGGAATAGTTTTGTTTGCTTGTATCTTTAGATAATTGGTGAGGTGAGAGGGGGAAACAAAAGCTATGACCCCCTCCCAAACAGATACTCTCACAAATTCAAAAAGTTGCTTATAAATTTGAGGGGTATATTAACCACCACCACCCCCGCCCCGCCCAGGCCCATTCATGCCAGGCCCACTCTTAACTTAGAAAGTTACGACTGAGATGAAACTAGGTTTTTATTTATTTATTTATTTATTTATTTATTTATTTATTTATTTATTTATTTATTGAATGCATAAAACAACTGGGGTACAGGCCAGACCTGGGGGGGGTGTGAGAGGATTCAGCAGAGAGAGTGGGGAGCAGAACAGGCAGACTGACTGAAATACACTGCTGAGGGGAGCAGCGGGCGAGACAGGAGAGGTCTGCCTCGCCATATGGGTTTCTCCCTGACCGGGGATGGAACTCGTGCTGCAGGGGCTGCGCATAGCTTCATAGGTTGCATCTTAACCCCTTGCCCCACCAGGGTAGGCCCTGAAACTAGGGTTTTATCCTTAGTCACCCCACTTTAGTGGGGTAAATTCATTTAATGTCTGCCCCTGCCTCATTTATTTATTTATTTATTTATTTGTTAGTTAGTTAGTTTGTTTGCTTGTTTGCTTGTTTATTTATGCGCGCACTTCATCTGGTGTGGCTTTTGTTTCTCTAGGAGATGACGGAAAATGGAAGTCACCAGTTGGTAGTAAAGGCAAGATTCAACTTTAAGCAGACTAATGAAGATGAACTGTCAGTCTGTAAAGGGGACATCATTTATGTCACTAGAGTGGAAGAAGGAGGCTGGTGGGAAGGAACATTACATGGGCGAACAGGCTGGTTCCCTAGTAATTATGTCCGAGAAATTAAATCCAGTGGTAAGTGAATCTTTTCAGTCTTTTTGAATAAGACGCTTGTATTTTCTTGGTATTCTTACTGAAAATTTTGTCATTTTAACTGGTTAACAGAAACTGTTTATACTCGTATGTGTATGTCAAAAATAAGACTAGAACAGAACTGGGAAAAATCTGTGATTAGATATTTTGAAACGAAGTTGTATTTAGATTGCATCAAGACAGCCAAAAACTAAAAAAGCAAAGGAATTCAGAGCTCAGACAACTGTTCCACCTTAACTATCCCCCCCTTCTGTCTGCTAAATCTAGCCCATGTGATAGAGTACATACTCCTTCCTGCTACTCTAAGAATTACTGTGCAGAATACAATAATAAGAGAGGCTATGTGCTAACTTCCTTTTTTTAGCCTTAAGCTCTTTAAGCAGGCTAAGACTAAATGTTTCAGAAATGTGTACATGAAATAACAATCATAGGACTGCAGGAAGCTCTCTGGCCGCTCTGATTCTAAATAAGATTGTCCTGAGCTCATTGTATACTTCTAATTGCTTATCCTTTTTCCTAGTAATACCCAGAGAATGAAATCTAATCATGTTTCAGTAGACTTTCTAGAGCTTTCTTAGGTAACTTGTCTTTTATTATTAAAATAAGTAGGCCCTGCTTATATTACCAGAAAAAAAAGAAACCTTTTCAAAAATCAGATTTTATTGATTTACCATTCATTTACAAAACTATATCACTTCACACCTTGACAAGCCCACATACTTCCCTTGCCCTCCACCATATTTACCCCTTTACACTCCCTCCCCGCCCCACCACCCCGCCCCGTCTTCTACCGGCTGCTAACCATCATATTTTTCATGTCGTCTAAGAGTTATTTTTGTTGTGTTTTACAGTTTGTTTCCTTTGGTTATTTATATTCCACAAATGAGAGAAACCACCCTGTGTCTTTCACTTTCTGACTTATTCACTTAGCATCATCTCCCTGAGCTCCATCTATATTGTTGCAAAAGGCATGATTTCATCTTTTTGCACAGCTGAGTAGTATCCATGGAGCATATAGAATATGATTTCCTTATCCAGCCATCTGTATGCCTTTAGGTTGGTCCCATGTCTTAGCTATTGTGAATCATGGTGCCAGGAACATAGGAATATATAAATCTTATCATAGTAGTGTTCTTATATCCTTTAGATAAATGCCCAGAGAGAAATGCTGGCTCATATGGTCTTTTCATATTCAGTTTCAGAAAAACTGTCGATATATAAAAAAGTCACATTACTGATAAAAACAGTGTCCATTTATTTACATTGTAATCAAAAAATTCTTTTAAAAAATATCTGCCCAAGAGCTGTTTTGAGTGGTTCATTCCTCAGTGCATTTTTTCTTTTGTACATGTCTTAATTGCTTTTTAATGCCTTTGATTTAATGTTATTAATAAAATTATAGGCCTCTGTAAATAAATTAAAACATGACAGAAATAGATAGTGACGATAATAAAGATTCCTCTCTCCTTTGCCTCCTCCACCAAATAACCACTGTTAGTTCTTTTTTTCTTTTTGGTTTCCATATTTTTATTTTTATTCTGTTTTACTTTTATTTATTTTTTTGGTTTCCATATTTTTATTTTTATTCTGTTTTATATATTTTTTACATCATTTTTCATTTTTGCACAATGTATGTATTTTCATCTTGGTTATAGTCCCCATACAATTCCCACCCCCCTTGTTTTGATCCTACTACCTCCTCTCCCCAGCCCGTAGTGTGTCTCTGGTTTATAGTTGCTTACACTAAAGATACAATTTAGTTTGCACACTTTTCTGGGTTGTATATTGGTTGGAGGACATCTCTAATAGAATAAGTCTTTGCTAGTAGATTTAGAATGATGTAGGTATGCATTTTCATTCTGGAAGTCTAGAAGTTTCTGTTGAGCCGTGAAACATTTTTACAACCCTCGCCTAGAATTTCCTTGGCTGTAATGATTTTCACAGCTGATTTTTACCCCTTCCTACTTCTTTCAGTTGGTATAATCTGATTGTCAAACTCTCCAAACAGATCCACTCCAACATTGTTCCTTAAGTAAATGTCTTCAGCTGCAAAACTAAAGGATCAGGACCCACTGGCTTGCCCAGGAATCACAAGCAATTTTGAAGGGACAGGGAAGAGACAGACAACAAGGTCTTACGATTGTGTCCTTCACGATAGTCTCCACTCCCTAGCCAGTTTGTTCCAGCTGTTTGTCCTGGTCTTCTGGCCCCTCCTTTCCAGCTTCTCCTATCCAGTCATGCTTTGCTCCGCGAGGTTTCCATCAGCGAGGGGGCTGCACATGGGATGGTAGCCCCAGTAGGCTCTGCCACAGAACCGAGGCGTGTAGTAGGCCGGGCCATCTAGGTTTGTGTCATCACACTCTATGACACTCTAACAGTGACAAAATTCCCCAAAGATGCATTTCTCAGAAAGAGTCCTCATTGTTCAGTGATGCGTGGCTGTACTCTCTTTGGTTTAGAACTCAGTTAAGACTCACATGGCAAACTCTAGCTCTGATCTGAGCACAGAGGTAACCCCTCACGTCAAGGATAGGTCAGGATAGCTGGGGCTAGGAAGCCCGATGGTCAGGAAACGCCTGGGGCTAGAGAGGCGGGAAGGGCATCTTCGCCAGCTCACTGCAATAGCCCACTCAGCGCTGTACCTGCTCCTGTCCTTGTCATTCCTATAATTGACTTTGAACTCAGTAGCCAGAGTGATTTTTCAAAGTGTAATTTTGAGTAACAACTCCTGATCTAAAAAAAAAAAAAAAAAAAGTAAAAGCCAAGATTGACCCAGTAGCCTGCAAGCCTCCCCAGGACTTAGCCTCCCACTGTTGCCTGTACTTACACCCCTTTTTATTTTTATTTATTTATTTATTTATTAGTTAGTTAGTTAGTTTTAAAAGATTTATTTACTTTTATACCAGAGCTGGGGTATAGGCCAGAGGCACGGAGGGGGGAGAGGATTCACCAGAGGCAGAGCAGGGAGCAGAGTAGGCAGATGACAGAAATACACCGCTGAGGGGAGCAGCAGGCACGACAGGAGAGATCTGCCGCGCCATGTGGGATTCTCACCAACCGGGATCGAACCCGCACTGCAGAGGCTGCAGACAGCTTCACAGCGCGGCGCTTAACTCGCTGCGCCACCAGAGAGGCCCTACACTCCTTTTTAGAGGCACAGTATAGGACTGCCTGCTTGTTTTAATTTAGGTGGGGTCTCTCACAGCCAGATTTTATCTGTCTTTACTTTTAACTTTCAGTCACTCTATCTCAAATGCCCCCATCTTTGGATCCGTCTGGGTCATTACAATATCAGTAAGGATGATGGTGTGGGGTTATAATAATCTGCCCTTGGACTCTGCCCCTGAGGACCTTGCAGGCCAGTAGTCAGGATAGGGGTGCTCACTGCCAAATGACAGGCTAGGGCAGAGTAAATAACACAGACAAAGCTGTAATCATGATGCTTTGGAGGAGTCAAGAGAAAATTCTATTACAATAGAATTGGACAGGGTCTTAAAGAAAGAAATTCTTCTAACTGGTAGAAGATGGTTATGGGGAGTAAGTGAAAGTATGGAAGGAGGAGAGCGTGGGGTGGATGGTTGGATGATTTGGGTTGAGACTTAGGTGAGTGGAGAGAGAGTGGGGCCTTGAGCTGGAGCTACATTCAGAAGGGTGTCCATGAAAAAGTCTTAAGCAGGAGATAGCATGTGGTTTAGAAAGATCTTTGTAGTGGTTGTGTGGGAGCTGGATTGCAGGGAAGTGGTGGGGATAACCGACGAGGATGTGGGGAAACCGGCAGAGGCTGCGCTAAGGCAGTCGTCCAGATCGAAGAGAATCCACGTGGTGGTGTGGAGTACTTGGTGATCATGTAGGGGAAGAGAAAGTGGACGGAGAAGAACATAATGTTAACATAGAATCAAGAAAATTGGCTGGTGGTTGGTTATGAAGGAAGGGGAAGGGGATAACTCGAAGTCCAGGCATCCGGCTTGATGGCGAGCTCCTCGGGGCAGGCGGTGTCATGGCCGAGCCAACCAGCCAGCAAAGGTTGCTCTGCCGTGAGCAGTATAT
Source organism: Talpa occidentalis (assembly GCF_014898055.3). NCBI lineage: Eukaryota > Metazoa > Chordata > Mammalia > Eulipotyphla > Talpidae > Talpa > Talpa occidentalis. The sequence continues at coordinate 10,307,664 of NW_023601543.1, forward strand.
GAGGCTGTGTCCTGGGCGCTGGCAAGGCCAAGAGACCTCAGGCGTCACTTTTGTCCTCATAGTTTAGTAAGGGGGAGACACCGTTGGAATATAGCATGTAAGTTTAGGGGGGGCAATCTAAGCCATTATGATTGATCAGGAAGAACAAAAGAAGGATCTGTGACAGAAATGAGCAGAGTGAGCTCAGGGGACAGTAGACGAGATGAGTCTGATGTAATCAACATGTCTTGTTGGGAAAGTAGCTGTTGGTCTTTGTTGACTTGAATTCTTGGCCGCCCCAACTCCTGCTGCTTCTGCAGAATAGTGAGTCGGCCAGAACCTATCTAGAATGCTGCCGGGGGACATTATCGATTCCACCAAAACAGCTGCACTCTTTTCTATTTGGTCTAGAAAATATTTGTTGATTTTTTTATTCCTTTCCATGAAGTCTGCATTGATGTGTGAGCCTAGGAAAGAAGATTTGTCTTTAAGTAATTAAAAAAAAAAGATTTACAGATGAAATGGATATGACTTAGAAATGAAACCTTCCATTTAGAGTTTTAAACCCCCACTGTCATAAAACCTGCTGTGACCTCCAGCTACTGACTCGAGTCCACATGTAACACTGAGGTCACACAAACAGTATGAGGTCACACATACAGCTACTGTATGTCCTTTTATAATGTCTTAAAAACCAAACAAAGCAACCCGGCCCCACACCACCTCCCTCCAGCAGGTTTCTGGCCCTGGGATGCTGTGCAGAGTTTTCTTTCTGTGTGGCTGTCATGGACAAGAGCACTTTATGCTCTGCTGCATTTGCCCTTGGGGAGTGGCATTTTAAGTTTTAAATTCCACTGTAGCTTTTGTCTAGAGATAATTATGGATGAAGCCTTGGGGAAGGCTTCTTCCCTTTCATGAGGATGAGACAGATTTCAGAGGACAGGTAGAACCACCAATCTAAAACAATAGAAAGCTAAGAAATAGAATATTTGAGTATAAAACACACATACACACACATTTCCGTTCAACATGTGCATGGAGCTGAAGGTGGAGTAGGCGTCTGTGACCTTGATGATAAAAGCTTCTCATCAAGGACTGGACATTGGTGACATTATGAAGTCATTGTTGTTGGGGTTTTTTTTTTTTTTTTTGGTTTGTGTGTGTGTGTTTTTTTTTTTTTTTTTCTTAAGATTTATTTATTTATTTATACAAGCACTGGGTACAGTCAGAAGCGCGGGTGGGTAAGAGAATTCACCTGAGCCAGAGTGGAGAGCAGAACAGGCAGACTGATGAAGTACACTTCTGAAGTGGAGCAACGGGCGTGGCAGGAGAGGTCTGTGTGCCATGTGGGACCCTCGCCCAGCGGCCAGGGATTGAAATGGTGCTGCAGAGGCTGCGGGCAGCTTCGCAACCCAGAGCTCAACCGCTGCGCCACTGGGGAGGCCCTATGAAGTCATTGTTAAAAGTCCTGTTTGCCAACCTCTGGGATTCTTGCTATACGAGAAAAACAAACCCTATTTTGGGTGTTTATTTTCTTTTAGAAAATCTTACTTCATGAAAAACACACAGGTGAATAACTTAGTCATTATATAAGCCTCAGAAGATATATTGAAAGCTTTTTCTCCTTCCTTTCATTCAAGTCAGATATATTACAAATGAGACAATTAGTTACTTATACAATTTTCAGTCCTTTTCTCAAAAATCAATGGTAACCATGTATATGGAATATTCCAGAGTATTTTAATTTGTTTTTATCAACTTTTGGTTTATGATGGTGAACATCAGTTCCCAGGGTTAGTAACATTCATAAATGATGATGAAAGATAAAGGCTAGAGAAATAAAGGACATTGTTAAATTTCAAAGAAAAATCAGTGCTAACCTGTAAGTTAAGATGTCATTTATACACCAAAACAATTTCTACCAATACATCAGTAACAGTAAATCCTATCTTTTTTAATTTTCATCTTCATTATCAAAGATGGAATTTGCAGGCCTCCCCTGGTGGCGCAGGTGGTTGAGTGCTGCGCTGTGAAGCTGTCCACAGCCTCTGCAGCGCCGGTTCCATCTCGGCCTGCGAGGGCCCCACATGGTGCGGCAGACCTCTCCTGTCTCGCCCGCTGCTCCCCTCAGCATTGTATTTCATCAGTCTGCCTGTTCTGCTCTGGTGAATCCTCTCACCCTCCCGCACCTCTGGCCTGTACCCCAGTTCTTGTGTAAATTAAATAAATCTTTTTAAAAAAAGATGGAATTTGCCTTAAAATTTTTCTGGCAAAACTTCCAGGCCAAGAAAATATTGAAGGAGGTATGATCACAGCAAGTATTTTAAGAAAATTCTGGTTTTTTTGCAACTGATTCAGCTAAGAGGTCATTAAATCCTTCTTCTAAAACCCCTTATTGGTGGGTAAATATAGATAGCACATGATTAGATAGGGATTAGGTAGATAGCTAATTAGATTTGTATTAAGGCAGATTAAGAAATGATTCTTCCAACTCATTATAAACCAAAACTAGGATTGGACTTTATATTTAGATTTCCTGTTTTAATCCCTTGGGTGCATCAAGAGATTATAGATGTTTCTTGCCCAGAGAAACTGGTTGCCACTAGATTTTTTTTGGTCCTGTCACCACCAAGGGGCCAGAGGACTCTATTCATCAGCAAAGGAGGGGGGAGACCAGGAGTGAATTGCAAAGGAATCTTTCCACCAGGATCTGGAGTGTTTCTTATGATTATATCTGTGTGACACTACTGTGGAGTTACATTGTGCCAAATAACCCAGCTGAATTCTTTTTTTTTTTTTTTTTTTTTTGCTAGTTCTTTTTTTTTTTTTTTTTATTTTTTATTTTTTTTTTTTTAGGCTTTTTAAGTTTTATTTTTTTTTATTTTTTTTTTTTTTAAATATTAAATTTTATTTTTATATTCCCCATACAATTGCAAACGCCCCATTCTGACCCAATCCTTCCCCTCCCGCCCCCCACCCCCCAAAAAGTGTCTCTGGTTCATAGTTTTTTTTGTTGATTTTGATTTTCACTTTCTTATATTATTTTCCTGGTCCTTATTTAAGTTTTCTAGATTCCTGCTATGAGTGAGACCATCCGGTATTTTTCTTTTTCTTTTTGGCTTATTTCGCTGAGCATGGATCCTTCCAGTGCCATCCATGTTGCTGCAAATTGCATGTGTTTATCTTTTTTTGAATGCTGAGTAATATTCCATGGTATATATGTACCACATTTCTTGATCCAGTCATCTATTTTGGGCATTTGGGTTGTTTCCAAAGCTTAGCTATTGTAAACAGTGCTGCTATAAACATAGGAGTGCAGGTGCTCTTTGGAATTGATGTTTCTGTGTCCTTTGGGTAAATACCTAGGAGTGGAATTGCTGGATCATATGGAAGCTCTATGTTTAGTAGGTCCAGAAATCTCCACACAGCTCTCCATAGTGGTTGGACCAGTTTGCACTCCCACCAACAGTGCACAAGAGTTCCTTTTTCTCCACATCCTCGCCAACATTTGTTGTTGCTAGTTTTTTTAATATGTGCCATTCTCACTGGTGTGAGATGGTATCTCATGGTAGTTTTGATTTGCATTTCCCTGATTACAAGTGATGTTGAACATTTTTTCATATATCTGTTGGCCATTTGCATTTCCTCTTCAGAGAAGTTTCTTTTTAGCTCTTCTGCCCATTTTTTGACTGGATTATTTTCTTTGTTGTTGCTGAGTCTCATCAGCTCTTTGCAGATTTTTGTGATCAGTCCTTTATCATTACTGTTTGGGTGCAAAAATGTTCTCCCAGTTGGTGGGTTTCTCTTTGTTTTTTGTTATTGTCTCTTTTGCTGTGCAGAAGCTCTTAATTTGATGTAGTCCCAGCTGTTTATCTTTCTCTTCACTATCACTGCTTTGGGTGATGTGTCTGTAAAGATGTCTTTGATGTGCAAATCCCGTAGTGTTTTGCCTATATTTCCTTCTATGTATTTTATGGTTTCAGGTCTTATGTCTAGTTCTTTAATCATTTTTGAGTTGATTTTTGTGTATGGTGTGAGGTAGTGGTCAAGCTTCATTCTTTTGCATGTAGCGACCCAGTTTTCCCAGCACCTTTATTGAACAAACTTCTTGCTTGCTCCAATGCATAGTCTTTGCTCCTTTTGTCAAAGATTAGTTGACCATAAATCTGTGGGTTTATTTCTGATTTTCTATTCGATTCCATTGGTCTGTATGTCTGTTCTTGTTCAATACCATGCAGTTTTGATGATTATGGCTTTGTAGTATAGTTTGAAGTCTGGGAGTGTGATGCCCTCCATTTCCTTCTTTTTTTTTTCAGTAGAGCTTTGGCTATTCGGGTTTTTGGTTGATTCCCATAGAATTTCATCAATAATTGTTCTATTTCTTTGAAAGAAGGCCATTGAGATTTTTGATTGGAATGCATTGAATCTGGTATATTGGCTTTTGGTAGGATGGCCAGTTTAATAATGTTTATTCTTCCAATCCATGAGCAGGGGATGTGTCTTTCCATTTCTTTGTGTCTTCTTCTATTTTCTTTTAACAGTGTTTTAATAGTTTTTCTTTGTATAGGTCC